>NC_081851.1:24681043-24987100 GCF_963259705.1 Myotis daubentonii | reverse complement strand
CTTTTCTATTTTAACAGATAAACTGTAACTTGGGTCTTTCTCTGTACTTATGGGAATTGTGTATGTGTCCATATAAAGTTTCTAAATTGTGTTATTTAGTACTAAGTTCATTTACAAATAACAAAGACCCCAAATACTAATGGCTTAAACAAAAATGAAGTTTCTTTTTCTTGCACAGAAATAGGAGGTAGTAAGCCATCAACAGCATATACAATGTAGCTGTGCCCATGAGTCTCTTCGGGACCTAGGCTCTTTGCAGCTCTCCTATTGCTGGGGCGTCCCCTGTCCTCATGGTCCAGGATACCAGTGAAAGCTCTATAATACCTTTTGGTATTCCAGGAAGGGGCAAAGAGTTCATGCTTATGTTTCATTGGCCAGAACTTACATCTTGTAGTCATACCCAGCTTTATTCCATATGGCTACATGCCCAGCTTAAATTCACTACTTTGGAAAAGGAGAAAGAATGATATTAGGGCTCAACCGTCAGTCTCTGCCATAGAAATACATGTTAAAAAGAAATATCTTTAAGGTTTGTCCCATATTAAATTTAGAATATGCTTTTACTATATCTCTTTATCCTGATTAGTGCTAATAACAGTTCTTTTTGTTTTCACAGGAATCTGGTCTTTCTGTAGACCCCAGTCAGAAAGAACCATTTGTGGAGTTAAATCGAATATTAGAAGCATTAAAAGTCAGAGTTCTGAGACCTGCTCTGGAGTAAGTTACTGAGTTTGTTTTATTTTGAATACTTGGAGAGAACTCTGTAAGAAAATGTAATTAGAAAACACATTAAAGATTTTGAGATATATATCTCACCTGGGATAGACTTCAGAGAAATCAAGGAGAATTATTTCATTTCTTTTAGCTAAGTGAATATGGGGGATGTGTAATACGAGAAATGGTTAGAGTTTACTTATCAGTTGATCTGAATTCCCATGAGAGAAGGGTTTCTTGTATCCAGGCTATACCACCACTTTAGACTAGCTTCATAACTGAAGTACTATTGTTCAGGCAGGCAGAGCTTGATATTTGAACTTCTGTAATGTGCTGAGTTCTATGCTAGTATCTAAAAAACAACATAATTGGAACTAAGTGGTATATATGATGGAGTTCTAATTGCCACTGTAAAATTTAATTATTTACTGTGCACTTGTCATTGCTGTGAATTACCTGAATTACTGAGTAAGCTGTGATAAATATGATCCTAGAGCAGAGCCAGCAAATATTTTTGTAAAAGTCCAGGTAGTAAATATTTTAGACTTTGCAAGCCACATAAGGCTCTATTGCACATATTCTTGTCTTATTTTATAACCCTTTAAAAATGTAAAAAACCATCTTGGTCATCTGCCACACAAAACGAGCAGCAAGCCATATTTGTCCCTTGCCCATAGTTTGTGACCCCTGTTCTAGAATTTTTTAAATGTGAGGATTACTGGGTTATTTATTAGGAAGGAAGGAAGGGAGGGAGAAGAGATGCAGATAGGAGAAAGAGAAGGAGGAGAGAGAAAAACTTATTTAAGGAAGAGATAGATGATAGAAACAGTGATTGTTGTGAGATCATAGCCGTAGGATCCTGGTATTTTAAAGTTGGCAGTATTTGAGATCACTGTTACCAGAAAAATAATTGGAAGATCCTTATTGATTTTATAAAATGCACATTTTTTTCTTCTACTGACCTACTTAATTTTTATACCATAATTTCCTGTTTCTGATCATTTGTCAGTTCTCAGAAATTTTTGTAGAGTTCTAAAACCAGCCCAGATGGATAGGTAGAGATAGATAGGTTTCTGTGTAAATTGATAAATTCTAAATTCCTGTATAAATTATAAATATGAGGTAGGTATGGACTATAGTTTACAAGATAGATATCACCTAAACAGTACCATTGTGCTTGATGGATATAGCACCTTTATAATTTTTTTGATTTTTTTTTTTTAAAGCAAATTTTAGATTGTGACACACCTGGATATGGAGTTAAAGGTTGTTATGTAATAAATGCTTCTCATGATATTTCCTTAATATTCTCCTGTAAGAGATTTACTTTAGCATATTAGAGGCTCCATCAGCAATCCTAAAGAAACTCATTTAACTTTGTAAAACACACTGTTTCCCATGCATGTTTGACCAAAGAATCCTTGTTTACCCCACACCCACCTATTAAACCCACAAAATTGGAGTTCTGTGGAACATATGTTTGGAAAATGGTAGTTTAATAGAAATCTATTACAACAACTCAAACTTCTCCAAGTTTTACCTATTACTGGTAAATGTAAGCAGATATTAATCAGCATCATTTATGGGCAAGGTTAGAAAATTCATTCTGCTTGTAGCAAAAGTTGAAAAATGAAGCACATCAGTTTGGATCTCTGGTTCAGATACAACAGGAAAATACCTTTCAGTTGTGTAGCATCTTCTGTTTGTACATTGTAGGAGGAAGCATGTGCAACCACCCATGAGGGGAAGAGGAAGGTGAGAGGCTACAGTTCACCTCCAGGCAACCTAGGCAGTTGAGCAGGCCAACCCCTAACCTCCCTCCCCCCAAAAAAATTAATACGAACAGAGGCCATGGGAGGACTAGATGAGAAGGACGTCTGGAGAGTGTTAGCTAGTAATTGCAAATGATACGAGTCGATGGAAAAAGGCAGAAAAGATGTCATACGGGAGAGAGAAGTGGCAGAACAGTTTATCGCACTTACAGATCTGTTCAGGACCATGCCTGCTTTTTGTTCTTGTCCTTATATTTCTGAGTTTGTGTACAAATTTTTATCTTTATCCGGATTACTGTATCTTTACTTAAAGTTCTCTGGGTACCCATCATAGTGCTTATTTTCATAGAAGGCATTCAAATAAGTGCTGGAATAGTTTGAAGGAGAACTTGGAACAAACAGGACCTCCTCCTTCATATGGTAGATAAAAGCAAAGCCAAAAATAACTGCATGTGCTCTTCGACTTTCACTGGGGTTACGTCCCAGCAAACCCATCATAAGTTGAAAAGATTGTAAGTTGAAAATGCATTTAATACACCTAACCTAACAAACATCATAGCTTAGCCTAACGTACCTTAAATGTGCTACGAACACTTACATTAGCCTGCAGTTGGGTGAAATCATCTCGTTGCCACTGCCCAGCATCACGAGAGAGTATCACATGTCGCTAATCTGGAAAAGATCAAAATTCAGAAATCTAAGTACAGCTTCTACTGAAGGTGTATTGCTTTCGTACCATCGTCAAGTTAAAAAGAAATCAGTAGTCAGTCCATTATAAGTCAGAGACCATCTGTGGTGTCAACAAAAAGATAACAGTAATTTAATACAAAGAGACGGAGAAATAATAGAAAAACAGAAACTGTCCTTGTAGCTGGTGTCAGCATTTTGAAAGAAAGTGCTTGTCTTTAGGGGAAGCCAGTTGGCTGCCTTTCTAAAGGTATTTCACAGTAATGTTACATTGGTGGACTTGCACAGTCTAGGATCTGACTTTCAACCTTGCAGATTTGGAAACCTGTTTTTTTCAATATCCATAGCATGCCTGGGGCCTCCTAGCCCTTTAGAATTTGCAGTTCTTTTTGCAGTGCCTCCATATGACAAGAGGGAACAGAAAATAACTGAATGGTTATGAGAGAGGAGGGGGAGGGGGAGGAAGGGGGAGAAGTTCCAGAATTTTCACAGAAGGGAGAAAAAGTATTTTATTAGTTACACCATAGAAAGGTCTTATATTAGACCATGAACAATATGTGGCTCTTTCTCCACCAGACTTAGCGTATGGGCACAGTGAGTTAAACATGTATCCCTCTACGCATCTCTTCTGCCTTTTCAGAATTAAGAACCCCAACAAAACAACAACAAAACAAAAATTCAAACTCTGGGGGGGAAATCCCACTTATTCAAATCTTCATTCCTTTTTTTCCAATGGTATATCTATGAAGAGTCTTCTGTGGTCCTTCTGTGTGGCTATTTAAAAAGCCTGAGTCAGCAAGACTGCACCTAGGCAAAACAACTAAAACAGAAAACAAGACACCAGAAACTGCTTAATCATTGCCACTCTGGTTTCCATGGATAGTTTCCATGTACATGAAGTCCCAAGACAGTAGGGAGTCCTCAGGAGGACGAGTAGACGTAGCCATCTCTTACCTGAATACATTCTCACCAAGGAATTGAGTGGGCAAGCCAGGACTGTAGGGAAATTGAGAGTCTTCATAAAAAGGAAGAGAGCCCTGGTCAGTGTGGCTTGGTTTGTTGGGCGTCCTCCCATGTACTGAAAGGTTGCTGTGCACTGAGAGATTGCTATTTGATTCTCTGTCAGGGCACATACCCAGATTGGGGGCTTGATCCCCAGTAGGGGACACGCAGGAGGCAGCCTGTTGATGTTTCTCTCTCATCAATGTTTCTCTCTCTCCCTCCGCTGGCCCCCCCCCCCCCAAAAAAAATCACTAAAAACATATTTTTTAAAGGAGGAGTTCAACGAGGCCAGGAGGGAGAAACTAAGAGGAAAGATTCTGGAGTTTGTGCTTGTAAAATGCAGATCTATTGGTAACTTGGTTTATAATAGATCTCTTGGTTTTGTGGTAGGGAGCTAGCAATAATAAGGCAATGTTATATTATGTACTTCATTAAAACCACCAGTCTGTATAGAACTGTGCTGTTCAATATGGTGGCCCCTGCCACATCTCACTATTGGGCACACATACTAAACTGTATTTCTGAGAAACTTATGTAAAGTTGGAAGTGTGTGTATTGTGTTTTTAGGTAGATTCAAATGTGTAATTCTATAGGCTGTATGGTTTCTTTTTTTTTTCTTTTAAGGTTTGTGTCTTTTTTTAAAATTAAATCTTTATTGTTCAGATTATTACAGTTGTTCCTCTTTTTCCCCCCCATAACTCCCCTCCACCCGGTTCCCATCCCACCCTCTGCCCTTACCCTCCCCCACTGTCCTCATCCATAGGTATATGATTTTTTTCCAGTCTCTTCCTGCACCCCCCACACCCCTTTCCCCCCGAGAATTGTCAGTCCACTCCCTTTCTATGCCCCTGATTCTATTATATTCACCAGTGTATTCTGTTCATCAGATTATTTATTCACTTGATTTTTAGATTCACTTGTTGATAGATATGTATTTGATGTTCATAATTTTTGTCTTTACCTTTTTCTTCTTTTTCCTCTTCTTTTTTTTTTTTCTTCTTCCTCTTCTTAAAGGATACCTTTCAGCATTTCATATAATTCTGGTTTGGTGGTGATGAACTCCTTATCTGTGAAGCTCTTTATCTGACCTTCAATTCTGAATGATAGCTTTGCTGGGTAACGTAATCTTGGTTGTAGGTTCTTGCCATTCATCACTTTGAATATTTCTTGCCACTCCCTTCTGGCCTGCAAAGTTTCTGTTGAGAAATCAGCTGACAGTCGTATGGGTACTCCCTTGTAGGTAACACTGTCTTTCTCTTGCTGCTTTTAAGATTCTCTCTTTGTCTTTTGCTCTTGGCATTTTAATTATGATGTGTCTTGGTGTGGTCCTCTTTGGATTCCTTTTGTTTGGGGTTCTCTGCGCTTTCTGGACTTGTAAGTCTATTTCTTTCACCAGGTAGGGGAAGTTTTCTGTCATTATTTCTTCAAATAGGTTTTCAGTATATTGCTCTCTCTCTTCTTCTGGCACCCCCATAATTCGGATGTTGGTACGCTTGAAGTTGTCCCAGAGGCTCCTTACACTATCTTCATATTTTGGGATTCATTTTTCTTTTTGTTTTTCCGTTTGGGTGTTTTTTGCTTCTTCGTATTTCAAATCTTTGACTTGATTCTTGCGATCCTCTAGTCTGCTGTTGGATCTCTGTATAATATTCTTTATTTCAGTCAGTGTATGCTTAATTTCTAGTTGGTCCATATTCTCGAGGGTCTCACTAGATTTCTTGAGGGTCTCACTAAATTTATCAGCGGTTTCTAGAAAATTCTTGAAAAACCTTATAATCGTGGTTTTGAACTCTATATCCAGTAGTTTGCTTTCCTCCATTTCTGTCATTTGTGACCTGTTTCTTTGTCTCCACATTTTTTTATGCTTCCCTGTGTTGATAGAGTGGCTTTGTGTGCTAGGTGTCCTGTAGGGCCCAGTGGCTCAGCCTCCCCAATTACCTGAGGTGGACACTCTTGGTGCACCCCTTTGCCCTTTGTGGGCTTTGTGCATAGTCTTGTAGTTAAGCCTTGATTGTTGTTGGTATCACTGGGAGGAATTGACCTCCAGGCCAATTGGCTGTGAGAATCAGCTGTGTCTGCAGTGGGAGAACTTCTGTGCTGGAGACACCCTTCTGGGGCAAGACTTGCTTCAGTGGGGCTTTGGTGCTCACTGAGTCTGCCCCCTGAGTATGTCCCTTATGGATCTGAGGAGTTGTAATCTGGACGGTCCCACTCTGACCACTGAATACACTGGCTTTTGGATCTCTAAGGAGGTGCTAATTTAGCCTCTGTCTGAGGCTACCCAGCAGGAGCTACAGAGAGATCTGCAGATTCCTCTTCTTTGTTTGGAGTTTGGAGGTGACCAGATGAGGCCCAGCTCTGTACTTTACTTCCACACCTCCTCTGAGTCTCAGTGTGCTTTTCCCTTTCCTTCTAGTTGTAGAATTTCCACTTAGCCAGCCTTTCTATGGTTCTGGATGATGTCCATTTTGTCTTTTAGTTGTATTTTTGAAGTGGTTGTGCGAGGCAGCAATTTCCGGTGTTTACCTATGCCGCCATCTTGATTTCTTGTGTATGGTTTCTTTTTTTTTTTTTTTAATATATTTTATTGATTTTTTACAGAGAGGAAGGGAGAGAGACAGAGAGTCAGAAACATCGATGAGAGAGAAACATCGATCAGCTGCCTCCTGCACATCTCCCACTGAGGACGTGCCCGCAACCCAGGTACATGCCCTTGACCGGAATCGAACCCGGGACCCTTCAGTCCGCAAGCCGACGCTCTATCCACTGAGCCAAACCGGCTTCGGCTCGTGTATGGTTTCTTAAATGCCATGTTAAGAAAGACAAAGAGCCCTGACCGGTTTGGCTCAGTGGGTAGAGCGTTGGTCTGCAGACTGAAGGGTCCTAGGTTCGATTCCGGTCAAGGGCATGTACCTTGGTTGCGGCCACATTACCAGCAGGGAGTGTGCAGGAGGCAGCTGAATCGATGTTTCTCTCTCATCGATGTTTCTAACTCTCTATCCCTCTCCCTTCCTCTGTGTAAAAATCAATAAAATATATTAAAAAAAAAAAAAAGAAAGACAAAGATTTATACCAGTTCTGAGATGAGTAAAATGTTAGTAGTTCCAACAATGAACTCAACCCATATATGAGAAATTATCATTTGAAAATATCTCAGAAATAACTTTAGCTATCCATTTCAGTCTCCATTGCAAAGTTTATATGGTTCTTAACTTTTGGCTGAACTTTGATTTTTGTCATTTTTGCCACTCTGAATTTTTAAGCACTTGATTCAGTCACCAATAATGCTCAGCCAAGTCCACACCTATGGAGTAAATAAATGTCAGCCATTTCCCAGTATTCATGAGCCTTGAAAAATGCTATGCCGGTTTTAGTGGAGTGTGCTGTGGGAATTGGCAAGAGGCATTTTTATTTTAATATTACCAGAAATAGACATCAGTGCAGATTGGCAAAATTGTGAGAGGAGTGAGATAAACAGACTAATTCTATCAGTTAGTTTCCTGGGGGAGAACGTTAACTATGAAGGTAAAATCTTGTTTAATTATTTTTGGAATAATATGGAAATTCTAAAAGTGGAGCTAACAAGGTGCCAAGTCTTTTCAGATGCCTGATAAGTAGAATAATTAACGCTCCATGTTTCTGTGGGATAATTGGGCTGATAAGTAAGTGTTATTGTTTGGGGTCTTTTTGTGGAAGAGGCCCAGGTCTGCCAGATGCAGGGCAATGACCAGAGATGACGTGACCTTGCGCTGTGACTAGATGTCACCTTTTGTCCACAGTATTTCTCCAAACAACCTGGTTCCAAAGCTGACAGTGCTCCCCTCGCCTGCACTGGAGATTGGAGAGCAGAATGTCTTTTTAAGAGACACAGGAAAGTTGTAATGTAACCGAATGCTTATTAGTTTGCTGGTTGTGGTACAGTGGTAGTTGGTTTTTAAAAATTAAAAGTCAAAAGTTTTGCTCTAACCGGTTTGGCTCAGTGGATAGAGCGCTGGCTGTGGACTCAAGGTTCCCAGGTTCGATTCCGGTCAAGAGCACGTTCCTTGGTTGCGCGCACATCCCCAGTGGAGGGTGTGCAGGAGGCAGCTGATCGATGTTTCTCTCTCATCGATGTTTCTAACTCTACCTCTCCCTTCCTCTCTGTAAAAAAATGAATAAAACATATTTAAAATATAATAAAAATCCAAAGTTTCTGCTAGAAATGCCATTATCCCAGAGTACAGCACCCCATATCCTAATGCCTCTAACTAGGCGTTCTCTTTCTGGTTTTATGTTTTCTGCTTTGTAGACACGGGGCTAAGTTTTTAGTGTTGATTATAGTCTTGTGCTTTGTAGTTTCATGTGCTTTTGTAGGTTTTAGATTTGGTTGCTATCAAGTTAATTAAGGCCGTGACTGTCTTCTACCCCTATTCCTGCTCCTTGAATTAAATGCCTGAGTATTCAGTGTGAATTGCTAGCTAAGAAAATATAAAACATTTCTGAAGGGGATTAATGGATACATGTATATTGTCATATTCCTACCCAGTTGCTTCTAAAAAATTCAAAGTGGCACTAAGTGTTACATGGCAATGCCCAAGTAACTCTTTTGAATATAATTTTAAATACAATTTTCTTAATGAAATTATGACTTTGAAGAATGGTAACTTTTCATCCATTCAGTAAACACATACTAAGTAGCTTTTTATTGAACGCCTATTTGTGTCAGTTTCTGTGCACAGTACTTGAACTAGTCCCCTCCTTAATGCCCACAACCCTTTGAAGTGTCCCATTTTATAAGAAGGAAACAGGTTTTTAGAGAATTAAGTAACAGATTGCCTAAATTCACACAGCAGAGCCAGATTTAAGTCCACACATAGTTGACTCTACCAACCTGTGCTCCTTGTCTGAATACCCCATTCAAAGTAGGGGAGTGCCAAAATGAGAAAGACACAGCCCCAGCATAAGAGACCAGAAACTATTCTACCAAATAGACTGTGGAATGAGCCATGTGAGAGGTTCAGATAAAGAACATCTAAGTCAGCGAGTGGAGAGATTACAGTAAATCCTCAATTTTGCGGACCTCAATTTAACAGACTTCAGATTTAATGGACAAAATTTCCGGTCAGTATGTTATATGTGAAAAGTAACACCCTGTTAATTCTAAAATGCTTTTAACCAAGATTTGCTTATAATTAAATTAACAGGTTTTGTTGTTGTTGTTAGTTCACCGTTAGTTTTTAAGAAATTTTAGCGAATAGTCCATATGTTGGAAAAAAACATTGTAGTAATTTCACTGATTTAAATAAATATTGCATATCTGTAATTATAGTCTACATATTTAAATCCAAGAGTCACTGCTCGTAAACAGTGTTTGGCAAATGACTAGCACTTGATCACACGCATCTCGCTTGCTAATTGGTCCTGTTGTCATCTGGTGTGACTGCAGCAGTTATAATGGCTAGCCGGTGTTCCCACGTGCCCCGTCGTGTGCGTTGTTTCCTCGAGGTGACCGGTGAATGCACGCATTTACTAGACCTGTTCAGTATAAGTTTAAAATGACAGTAATACATACAGAAAACTCTTCTGTGAAATTAAACCTTTCATACATACTTAATTTTAATTACTCAAATAAGTCTGTGTAAGTAAAAACAGGCAAACTCACTAATTTGTCAATTTTTTTAACATATGCATTCAGAAAACCCACTTTATTGTTTAACAGACTTTGAGCTTTGACAGACACCCCCCTCGCCCGAATTAGTCTATTATATTGAGGTTTTACTGTATTAGGAAAATTGTAGACAATATGGCAATTGAGCCTGGGCCTTGAATTTTTCATCTCTGTTCTCAACTCTTCAATTTGTGTTTGTACTTTTGCAAAAAATTAACTAGCACTTATGTTGGGAGAAAGGCGTCCAATTAGAGGAAACAAATCTTGTATCTGGACTAGCTTTAATTCACCTGGACATATCACTATTGATGGTAATGTGAATTGCTAAATCAGATTATCTGAACATGTTCATATGTTTTTCTTGGCTAGCACCTCTCTATCTTAATTCTCTTCTCAGTGGGCCTATTTCCTCCTTTCTTTTTTTTTTTTTACTTCAGAGAGGAAGGGAGAGGGAGAGAGAGAGAGAGAAACATGAATGATGAGACAGAATCATTGATTGGCTGTCTCCTGCACGCCCCCCACTTGGGATTGATCCCACAACCCAGGCATGTGCCCTGACTGGAAATTGCTAGAAGTGAAATTGAATGTGATTAGAAAGGTTTGAAAATGACAACAGCTATGCCAAGACCTAGGCCTTACATAAAATTATGGTACAAAGTACATGAAAAAGTTCCATGAACATAAAAATCAAGGTAAAGTTGCTTCAGCATCTTGTAATTTAAATTGGAGAGCATGGAGAGCCGTAGCTGGTTTGGCTCAGTGGATAGAGCGTCGGCCTGTGGACTGAAGGGTACCAGGTTCGATTCTGGTCAAGGGGATATGCCTGGGTTGCGGGCTTGATTCCCAATGAGGGGTGTGCAGGCAGCAGCCAATCAATGATTCTGTCTCATCATTGATGTTTCTTTCTTTCTCTCCATCTCTCTTCCTCTCTGAAATCAGTAAAAAAAATATATTTAAAAGAAATAAAAAAAATTGCACGGAGAACGAAAAAGCTTACAGTTTAAATGATGGAACGTTTACTTCTGCTTTGGATTGAAAACTGTTTAAAAAAAAACTTCCATCAGCTTGGCTAATATTCAGGCCAAAGTGTTGAAGTTAGTTGCCTCATTGAAAGAAAATAGTAATTGCAAGGAGATTGAAGAACTTTACTGCCAATAAAAGATAGTTTCATCATCTCAGAAGTCATCGTGAATTCACTAAAGTTATCTGGGGAAGCTGCTACTGTGTATCAGAATGTTGCTGTGAAATTTGTACCCAGATCTCAAAGATTAGTTAAGGTGGATGTTATGATTGTCAAGGAATGCAACCAGGAACTTACACACAAAAGGTGTAGAGTCACAAAGTGGTCATAAAGGAGATAAAGATATATGAACTTTCTTAATAAGAGGCAACACAGTGACTTCAAAACCTGTGCTTATCTGGACAGCTAATTGTGGGAGAGGAATCAGGGGGTTAAGAAAATATATATGTGGCTGCCTGGGTACAGTGCTGGCGGTTTGAGGCAGAGGTCCTATCAGGCAAGGGTTTTACCTTATTGCTTAAGTGTGCTTACATATTTGGGGGTATCCTTAGGTTAGAAAATGACATTTTGCCAGGGAGAGAGATGTTCAGAATAGTAATTTAAATCCTTGTCTTGTGATTTAGGCTTAATGTAATATTCAGAGGTTAAGAAATTTTGTTTTACTTTTGCATTAATTTAAAAATGTGTTACCTTTTTATGTATAAAAGTAATATATGTTTACAGTAGAAAACTTAGAAGTCATAGGACAACATGGACTATTTCAAAAATCATTGTCACCTGGAGTACTGTTAGCTGCTGCTCATTGGTGTGTCCACAAGGTTGGTTGTTTCAGCCCCTTGGTGCTGCTCTAATAGTTGATGTCCTGTTCTGATGCGTCATAGCCAGTGCTGTGTGGCTGATAAATAATGCGTGAGATCCAACTTTTCCGGAGTCATTCATGTTAACAATTCTGGTAACTGGAAGTTACTTTTTTCTATATATCACACTTTTAACATTATATCATGAACATTTGCCTGTGGAAACAAAATAGGTTATTGTCTTCTTTTGTGAATAGCCCAGTATGGATTTTGCCCTCTTTCTGTTGGTTTTTCATCATTTATTAAAATTTGTAGTTTTTATTTGACTCTAGAAACTTTTGCACATATACCTCAGATCAGAAACAGAACAAGTGAAAAGCTTACTACCTCTCTCACTTGTTAATAGGAAAACATACTCATGTTTTTGTGAGTGAGAAGGGGTAGGATAAGCTTTAAGTAAGTGACCTAATTTAAATGCACTCTTGGATCTGAAGTCAGGAATTGCCTGACAGACTAGAGCTGCCAGGAGCACAGTACTTTTGGTACTGATGGTTGGTGTTGGGCATTCACCAGAGATAGCTGCTGGAAGTATCTTGTTGGGAGCACGATGTATCAGGCTTGGTGTTGCAACTTGACTGCATTCATCTTAGTGCCAGGCAAGGATCCAAGGCTTGCTTAAATTTAAGTAAATATTTCCAAGGTCCAGGTAATTAATAGTTTAAAAAATACTTAGATGTTCATGTTAGAAAAGCTTCATGATTGGACTCTAAGGTGTGGGTGATCAGCAAATTGATGAGTATGTGTGTGCACCAGCAGCCCTTTTTGGGGAGGGCGGGATCCTGTGAAAGTGCAGCTCTGTGAAGTCTCATCTGTCAGCTGATTCATTATGAATAACTTGAAGCATTTATTTGTACAGTTGTAGAGATACTCAGTTATGTTCATACCCACTTCAGATTCCAGTGGTCCTTAGTGAATTGGGTTAGGTGGGGAATATTTGTCCAACTAAAGGTCAGATTAAAGAAGAATATGATACTAACAGCTTGTACGTCTTATGTGCAAAGAAACAAAGTAGTGCTATTATCACTTGATTGCAAAATTGAATTTAACTGCTGGCTGATACACTTTGCTTTAGTGTTCACCTGAACTGGTAGTTCCAGCTCAAGATTGGTTATTGCAACTGTTTGTACGATAGAGGCCCGAGTCACTGTAACTTGGATCATTCAAAAATTTTTTTCTCATTAGCACTACATTTGTACAAATTGTTTTGGCACAATATAATATACTATATGATGTTTATGTGGCTCTGTCTGCCTGATTAGACTGAAAGCACCTTGAGAGTATACTGATGTTTCTGTTTTTAATTCCAAAGTGAGTAGCACAAAATCTTGCTCCTAACAAAAGTTTAAAGATAGATGCTTCTCTTTCCAAATCTTGTGATTCATTTATAAACATGCCAGTTTAACAGGAAAAGAGTCGTGGATTTAGGCCAGTGATGGCGAATCTTTTGAGCTTGGCGTGTCAGCATTTTGAAAAACCCTAACTTAACTCTGGTGCCGTGTCACATATAGACATTTTTTGATATTTGCAACCATAGTAAAACAAAGACTTATATTTTTGATATTTATCTTATATATTTAAATGCCATTTAACAAGGAAAAATCAACCAAAAAAATGAGTTCGCCTGTCACCTCAGACACGCCTGTCATAGGTTCGCCATCACTCATCTGGGCAATGGGATAGTGAATCTCATAGCTGCCACCTGCTTCAAAGTATGGCCTTGCATGATTACAAATCTATTATGTCATTCTTCAGAGTTGATCTTGCCTTGGTGTAAAACTGTACTAAATATGTAATTGTCACCTAACAACATTTTTTCTTTTTTTCAGTGGTTGAAAAGCCTCTTTGTTGTAATTGTTTTATATATATATATATATATATATATATATATATATATATATATGTATATATATATATATATATATATATATATATATTTTAATATATTTTATTGATTTTTTACAGAGAGGAAGGGAGAGGGATAGAGAGTTAGAAACATCGATGAAAGAGAAACATCAATCAGCTGCCTCCTGCACACCTCCTACTGGGGATGTGCCGGCAACCAAGGTACATGCCCTTGACTGGAATTGAACTTAGGACCTTTCAGTCTGCAGGCCAACGCTCTATCTACTGAGCCAAACCAGTTAGGGCGTAATTGTTATATTTTACTTTTTTTTTCTTTTTTAGCAAGTCTCTGGGCCTAGGGATTGATGTTACCAGCAACTTCCACAAGATGGCAGACCAAACACTTTTTTTTCCCATGTTACTAGGTTTCAAACAATTTTTAACACACTTTTCCTAGGCTCTTAATTATTGTTAAAATCTTTTTTGCTTTTTCTTTAGGTGGGCGGTATCAAATCGAGAAATGCTTATAGCCCAAAACAGCTCCTTGGAATTTAAGCTACATAGACTGTATTTTATTAGCTTGTTAATGGGTGGAACTACAAATCAGCGAGAGGCATTGCAATATGCTAAAAATTTCCAGCCATTTGCCCTAAATCATCAAAAAGGTGAGTCTGGAGTCACATGTTATCAATGTTTACAACAGGCCTAAAGTCACCACTGGGATTGAAGCTTCTCTTAACTAGATCAATACACATTTGCTAATAAATGAAAACAGTTATAGGTGATAATCACTTATAGACAAAGCTGTGATGGGCTCTAGTACAAAAATAAAATATTGAAGATTCATAAATGAAAAGTCATAAACCTTGCATTTTTGGTGATTTCATAGTAAACTGAAAGGAGACATGAGAAAGAGTTGAAGTATGCACTTGCACCCCCCATGCTACTGTTAGTGCCACAACAAAGTGTTTCAGGGTGCACCAGGTGGCAGCAGTTAACCCCAAGTGTCAGTGTTGGAGAACTGGATAGTCAAATATTCGTAATGGCTCCTTTTATAGCATAGTTATCACTCCTCAAGATAATGGTAATTATACTGTGCTAATTATAATAGTAAAATAACTGCAAGTTCAACATTTAGTGCTTTCTTTTTTTCTCCCTTTCTCTATTTCTGCTGTTTCTTTAAGGTGAAGGGAGAAACCCAGCTTAAAGAAAAGAATTTTAAAAGACATTGTGAATGAAGGATTTTAGGCTGTGTCAGTTGGGGGGATTCTTGCCTTTCTCAGCCTATTACCTGTAAGCCAGCTCTATTTCGGATGTAATCATTCACCTCTAAATAGCTGCTGCTTTTTGTTTAGACATTCAGGTTTTGATGGGCAGCCTCGTGTACCTGAGACAAGGGATTGAGAACTCACCATATGTCCACCTGCTTGATGCGAATCAGTGGGCTGACATCTGTGACATCTTTACGCGGGATGCCTGTGCCCTCCTGGGGCTCTCCGTGGAGTCCCCTCTCAGTGTCAGGTACGGAAATTGGTCCTATTTCTAAAATGTGCATCACGTTTTTTAGTTGTTCTTAATTAGTTGCCTAGTTCTTGATGTTTAAAGCCGAGAGATTGTCTGTCTTTCTGAAAAAGAGTGCAGTTGGTATTTCAAGAGATTGTCACAATTGACAGTGACAGTGTTAGGGCAGCAATTCTCGGTGCAGTCGTGGACCTCTGGGGGTCTGAGAGCCCTTTGCACGGGGCTGACATTTTTCCTGATGGTGCAGGAGCATGGTGAGTGAAACTGCTGGAGCCTGAGCACAGGTCAGAGCAGTGGCCTCAGAACCCACTGTATTCCTCACTCCACACACTTGCAGTTGAAATGCTACTTTTACGTAAGAATGTTCTCGATAAAACGTTAAAAATGATTAGTTTTATTAAATCTTGACCTTTGAGTACACATCTTTAATGTTCTGGATGACAGAATAAGAGGTTCACATAAAGCACTCAGCTTCGTGCCAGATGTGCCGACTCCCCAGAAAAAGCATCTGTGTGTGGTTTGTTTTTCATGGGACAGTTCTTGCTTGAAAGACTCACTAGACAGCAAACTACAGAGTGAGCAAAGGAGCGTGAAGCATCAGAGGAAGCAGCTGACAGCATCTTTGCCATAATGATAAAATTCACGATTTTGAGCTAAAATATAAATTTTTGAAAACTTCTGTTATACTGAGCTTGACTGCTTTCTGGTACTTAAGGATGTTTCTGATGAGATTTGTGGTGATATTAATAAAGTTGATTTTTTTTATATTATGTAATTAGATGAATTAATACTTTGAAGATCTTAATTCAGTATGAGTTTACAAAGTCATACATTGAGTAAACGAATCACTCTGAGTACAAGACATACCATTGGATTTGAATGTAGCTCAGTATAAAAAATTCATTGGTAAGGATTCAGATTTGACGGTACAGCTGACCATTAAGAAACTACTGCTTGTTGAGTTTTGTGTGGCATTAAAGAAGAATATCCACACTGATCTGAAAAGCCAATTAAATTACTACATGTCTGTTGAGGCTTGATCATTTATTTCAACCGGAAGAACCCTTTGCCACAGATTGCGTGCAGAGGAAGAGTTAAGAATTCAGTTGCCTTCTGTTAAACCAGTCAGTAAAGAGGTTTATAAAAGTGTAAAGCAATGCCATTCTTCTCACAGATGGACTTTTAGCTTGGAAATGGAGGATTTGGGATAAAGATGTTATTTATAGCATAATAAGTTTTTTACTTTTAAATGAATTAATATTTTAAAATTTTCTTGATTTTAATTTCTGATATTCTAAGTGATGATAGATATAATCCACACAAAAAATGCTCTTTCATATCCTTTATATTTAAGCATGTAAAGAGGACCTGAAACCAAAAAGCTTAAGAACCTATTTTAAGAAAATAACTTTTTTAGCTCTTCTTTTCATTTAATGTCCTCAAGTGATTTTTATTGATTTCAGAGAGGAAGGGAGAGGGAGAGAGAGATAGGAACATCAATGATGTGAGAGAATCATTGATCAGCTGTCTCCTACATGACTCATACTGGAGATTGAGCCTGAAACCTGGGCATGTGCCCTGACTGGGAATTGAACCATGACTTCCTGGTTCATAGGTTGGCGCTCAACCACTGAGCCACACCAGCCGGCCTCAAGTGTTTTTAATCCTGTTACGTGCCAGGTAATGTGTGGGACACAGAGATAAATAAGGTACAATCTGCGCTCCATAGGGTGTACCATCTGAGTGTAGGAGACACTTGTGCAATTAACTCTAATGCATGGCCATGCTACAGGTCAGGTTGTCTGGGGAACAGCCTCTGCAATGGGTAGAGATTGACATGAAGAAGTTTATTGGGATCAGCCCCTGTGGGGGGTTGAAAGCAGCATGATTAGGCAGAGGAAGAGTTGGGATGTATGTGATGCAGGCTGACCAACGGCCTCAGCCATCCTTGAGGAGCTCTGGAGCTCCGGTGGGCCTGTGGAGTTGGAGCATTGTGTCCATGCGGAGCATTCATTAAATATGACCCTAGTCAGGTGGCCTTCGTCAGCTTAGGGCAGTCCTGAAGAGGGCCAGCTGAGCACTGACTGCCAACACTGTGCCCTAAGCAGGTCTAGGAGGAACAGTGTAAGAAAATGTCTTAGAATGTCATTCATGTTAGGAGTGTCATTAATGACGGTTAGGTAGGGCCCATTAAATCGGGTGGTTCTGTACAATTTAAAACCTATTTATGTGTGTACATGCGCACACACACTAATTTAGCAGAGCAGAGGGCTCTGTGCCCTGCCAAACGCCAGGGCCCTCTGCACAGAGTCTGGAGGAATTGACGTTTCTGGGACCAAGCTGTCTGGCACTGGCCTGGCATTGACATTTCCTCTTCTGTCTCCCAGTTTCTCAGCAGGTTGCGTGGCGCTGCCAGCTTTAATTAACATTAAAGCTGTGATTGAGCAGAGGCAGTGCACTGGAGTTTGGAACCAGAAAGATGAATTGCCCGTGAGTTCCATTTTCTCTTGATTGTTTACTTTTCCTGTCATTAGAAGAATGTGAATGTTAAAGGTTTAGAATGCCAGTCTTGCCTTTTAACTGGGGAACATTATTGTAGCCATTTGACAGGGATGCTTTTATGCATATGGTGACATGATTAAATAATAGAAATGGGAGCAAGTACGTTTTGGAGGCACTGGAGGAGTTTTCTTAAAATTTTGACTTTGGCAGTGAAAGCTAATGAAGGCCCTGGCCAGTGTGGCTCAGTTGGTTGGGCGTTGTGCCATGCACCTAAAGGTCGCTCCTTCAGTTCCCGGTCAGGGCACATACCCGGGTTTCCAGCTCAATCTCTGGTTGGGGGGTCGTGCAGGAGGCAGTGGATTGATGTTATGCCCTCATATCAATGTTTTCTCTCTTCTCCCTCCCCCTCTCTAAAATCAATACACGATTCTTTAGAAAAGAAAGCTAACGAAGGAGACGTCAGAAGTGGGGAGGGCGGGATATACTGTAGCATGCAGAGTGCTCTGCACATGGCAAGCCAGTGGTGCTACAGTTTTCTTTTAAATATAAGCGCAGTGAGTCATTTTGATTGGATTTAGTTTTATCTTAAGCATTGATATTGATGAAATCATGGGTTTGAGCTGGTTATATTGGTTTAATACCATTCAAAATAAGTACATAGCTATTAGATTAAAGGTCGTCCTTGTGACCTCTGCAGTCCTCAGTGGCCCTTCAGTGCCGTGTGTCCTCTGATGCCTGGAGCAGGCCGTGGTTTTAAGCCTCAATTTTAGTCCCTTGCCAGCTTTCCACCTTCCTCACGTAGTTTTTCCATTTCTGAAATGGGGACTGTCCTTCTCTTTTGGGACTATGGGACTATTAAAGGCTAGAGACAACATAGATATACTTAGAATAACATGGGACACGTAGTAGGTACTCACGTTTTGCCTACAGGGAGTGACAGAGGTCACTGTAGTGGTATTTCCACCGGCCTCTGACAGATACTACAACTTTGGAAATACCCTGCATGGTTCTGTCAAGACCCTGAAGGGCAACAACGTGCTTTTGGCTTTTGTCTCTTTTCTGCCACCTGTGCCCAGGTTTATCTGCAGTTACCCTGCTCTTCCAGCTGGTAACTGTTGGTTGGTTGCCCAGCTTCTCCTCGGAGATCTGGTTTGATTTGAAGCACAGGTGCATTTCCAGCCCTGCATGTGGTCAGGGCACCAGCAGCACCCCAGTTTGACTGCTGCACATTGGAGCAAGTGGAGAGAACTGAGCCTTCGCTTGCTTTGCTGAGGCAAGTGCCCGCAGGATGCTGGGAGTTTCCCAAGTTACCTGTAAGCATCTCTGATGCTTGTGCGCTAGGAAAGAGCCTGCCAAAGTCTGAATTCACCTAAGGCCTGTGTGTCAGGGTAATACAGCACTTGGAAGTGATGGTCTGGCCATTTTTTTTTCAGGATTCTTCTGTTATACTTTGTCAACTTTTTTGAAAGAGTCCGGGTAATAGACTTTTATATTGCTAGCCATTGTCGATTGAGAAGGAAGAAAACAGAATAACCGTTTGTGGAGCCCCTGCCAAATATCAACCCCTGTTAGGTAACTTCATAGCTTTCGTTTGTTTTGTTCACTCAGAGAGCAATCCTGGGGCTGTGATTGTGAAAAGTCCTGCTGAACTTCAGCTGCAAGCCCTTGTTGCAGGTGGTTTCTCTGCTATTCTGCACAAAACGGGGAAGACTTGGACCTGAAACTCACACGGAAGCAAACCATGTTTAATTTGCTTTTACAGGAGTGAATACACTGAATTTTATCATCTAGCTAAGTGTGCTGCAAAACAGTCAGGATTTCTGATGGGTTTTACTGTTAGGTGCATCTAATGAATTTCCAAGAGTGTTTAACTTCTAGAACATTGATTTGCCTTTAACTCTTAACTCTCAGACATCAGAATTTAGCTTAAAAGTAGTGTTATATATAATTTAAGATGGAAGCATTTTCTCAGTCCGTTGAGATTTTGCTTCCCTGCCGTTGTCATCAGTTTGGCTCAAATAAACTCATAAAAAATCTGTGAAAAAAAGGTAATTTTGAAGGTTAATATAGAATTATGAATAATGCTAGAATCCCTAATACTGTCCCTCTCGAGTTAGAAGAGTGTTGTGAGAGGCAGGATCAGAGGAGTAGGTGTTAGCAATGTTCTTGGCTGCACAGTGCATACTCACGTTAAGGTGTTTGAGCTGTAACGAGCCTTTCACTTTTCTTTAACAGATTGAAGTGGACCTCGGTAAAAAGTGCTGGTATCACTCCATATTCGCCTGTCCCATTCTTCGTCAGCAAACAACAGATAGCAACCCACCCATGAAATTGGTCTGTGGTCATATCATATCAAGAGATGCCCTGAATAAAATGTTTAATGGTAGCAAGTAAGTATCTGACTTTTTAAACGTTAGTGAAATTTTTTCTTTTGTAACTTAGTGGGAAGTGAAGTAATGAGGGTAAATAAATGCTGTTAGAATTTAAAAGTAAATAGATTTTATCAGTACTCATTTGGCGTAGTGGGTGGCATCTGATTTTTTTGTCAGTCTTTTTAATATGTTGATGAATTTGGTGACCAGATTTATAAGCATGGTCTTTAGTGCCTTTTGGGTAGGTGATACAATGTCAACTCCTCGTCCCCCTTTACACAAATGGTAGCATGTAGCATACTATATACTGTTCTGTCAGTGCTGTGTCCTGGAGATCTTATACTAGGATATGCTACTGAAAGAGTCCTCATTCTCCCTTTAAAACTGCAGATTAATCTACCATGTGGAAATAATGATCATGAAACCAATTCCTTATTGATGAGCATTTAACTTTTGTTACTGTAAAGTGAATTACCTTATCTCTACGCTGTATATAAATTCACAGAATTGAAATTGCTGCTTCACAGGGTATATATACTTAGGCTTTTTATACATTATGAGTCCAACTTTTTATTAAAAACATTTCAAAAGCTTATTTCTAGCGTAGGCAGCTAGAAAATTGCTCACTGGAGTTTATTTCAGACCCATTGTGGTGAAGTCTTTCTTTAAGGGGAGGCTCTGGCATGCAACACAGGCATCTGTGCCCTTCCCAGCCCATGCAGCCATGCTGGCTGTGTGCCCCACTGCAGGGCATGTCAGCTGCTCTTGGTAGCTACATACTTTGTAGGCTCAGCAGCTGGCATCAGATTTGCTGCACTTGAGTGGGTTGTGTGACCAATAGATTTGAAACTCATTTCGAGACAGATAGGTGCAGCCTAAATCTTGGAGAAGAAAAATTGGATTTACTTCTGAAAATTCCCAAAGCATTATGCAGAACAGTTGTCTTTTCTTTGTGTACAAAACAGTTTTTACTGATTTCCACTGAAGGAGAGCCTTTCAGTTTAGGGTCTGGCTTAGGTGGAGTTTATTTGTGACCCTCCAAAGCTTGGCTGTTATATTAAGAGAAAGCACAGCTCATCCTCAAAATACAGACACATCTGTGTGTGTTTGTCAGTCTCTGTGTATGTAATTGTTAGAAAGACGTTATAACTATGTGAAGTTGAATGCTCAGTACTGATCATGTTCCCTCATTCAGTGTTTTTTTCCCACTTCTCTTTAGATTAAAGTGTCCATATTGTCCAATGGAACAAAGTCCAGGAGATGCCAAACAGATATTTTTCTGAAGAAATAATTTTAATTTGCAGTTTGTAAGTGAAACTGAATTGTGGGTGCATTTCAGAAGAGAATGTTCCATTTAATGCAGCTACCCAAGGACTCCCGTGTTTATATAAGCTAATGCTCCAAAAACTTTGCCAACATTTTAGTGCACACACACCGAGGGAGTGTTCCAGACGAATATTATCATAGGGCTTTATTATATTCTTGGTCTTTATTTCCGATCAAGTAACTACACCAGCAGTTGTCATTCAATGCAGGTTTTTGTACTTAATTATATGGTGATTTTTTTACTTTTTAAGAGCAGAAACAGAAATTGACCTCCCCACCATGTGATTAGTATTTTTCCTGCTTTTACTTTTGTCATTTTCTTGATAATTGTAAGCTTTGGGAATGTTTGTGAAGAAGTTTTATTTCCTGTTATGTGTACATAATTAAATGAACATTCTTCAGAAAAAGTTTGGAAAACTGAATTGTGGCTATAAAACTAATTTGCTTTTTTTTTTTTTTTTTTTTTTTGCTTAAGGAAGAAAGCTGTGATAGATTTCAAGTTTGCTTTTTGAACTTTTTCTCTGCTCCTGTTCTCACTGAAAAGTCAGCAGACCTGCATTTGAGTTCTGCTGGTAGCCTGGCTGCCTGTTTTTAAAATCCCATCATGAATTTAGCAGGTTGATGTGAGAAGTCTTCCGCTAGAATAGAGTGGAAGGAGCACTATTGTTTCTATGCTTTTATTGCCAAGAGGTGCTTGTTTTAAAAAGTGTGTTCAATAAAATGAAATTCTGAAGTTAGAAGTGTTAAGTTGATATTTGCTCCCTTGGTCTTAGTAGCCCTGTGCTCTGAAATTTGCCTTCAGGACTTGGCTGTCCATTGCATTTGTATACCATGCAGACACAGTATTGTGTGTGTGTAGATGTGCACCAGCATCAAACATTGTGCATCTGGAAGGGGAGAAGCATGTTCCAGTCCTAAAATGCAGCCACCAGAGTCATTACTTTAAATCCTTAAAGTTAGAATCTAGCGAATTTTCTGTAGTGCAGAATATGTTTATTGCTGTTTTTGTGTTTGAATAGTATACTGTTCAATGCCTCTCCTGCAGCGTGTATCATCTCATTGACTGTGAACCTGTATATTATTCTAATGGATACACAATGACCTTTTCTCTTGTGTGGTATCTTCATTTAATGCACTTTCCAGAAATAGCCATGTGTAAGAGTCTTTCTCTGTATGATGAACTACATGGAAAAGACTTCCGAGGACATAATTCTGACAAACCTGTTATGTTACTTCATTATAAGAAGAATGGTATATGGATATCAACAAATATTTTGCAACTTTATTTCATCTGACATGGAACTGAACATCAGTATAGGAAAACTTTCATGAGAAAACGAAAAAAGAAGAAAACAAGCAAAGAGAACCATGACACTTCACTTTTTAAACTACAGATTGACTTAGGTTGGGGGCAAGGAGGAATGGATTTGGTGCTAAGTTAATTGGAAGGTGGCAGCGCTTGCAGTAATTGGTTTGTCCTGAAGTGTGTACCTTGGAGAGTTGGGTTTTGTTTATAAAGTCGGGGGGTATTACAGAGAGCCCTGCCTGACTGGCGTGTGTGGCCAGGCGTAGGTGGAGGACTACTGTGAGCTGTGTAGGTGAGCCAGGAATCGTGCCTAGCCTGCTCAGAGTGCTTGCTTTGTTCGACCCGAAACTTATCCCCACAGCAACTCTTGCGCGGTGTTTCTGCTTTCCTGTTACAACCCTCTCTAAAGTTCCCTTCTCTCCACTAGCGCAGTGAAGGAGGAAAGTGGGGAGGAGCTCCTTGGACTCCAGAAGAAGGTAGAAAATTCAAGGCAGTACTCTGGTTGAGGACGTAAAACTGGTTTATTTTTTCTTTTGACTTAAAACCCAGAGTGTCTTTTTTTTTAGCTTTTCTAGGCCAGATTTAGCTTTATTCTCACCTACCATCTCAGACACCTACACGGCATTTAGGGTTCACACAAGGTTTGAACCGTACAGACACATTGCTCTAAGACTAGAGGCTGGTGGTAAATATTTTTGGCAGCCAGGGACTCAGTTGTCTCAGGCCACTTTCGGGGACAAAAGCCAGAGCTCTGCTTGGTCCCTCTCCCGGTGTTGGGAATCCTGTTGACAGTTTCCGTGCAAGGTCCTTGTAGTCCTACTGGACAGGGTTAGGGCCAATAATTTGAAACTCTTGATCTGATTATTTAACATGAAAATTATGTTTTGTGATCCTTAACTAAATGCATGGACTTAAAATTTACTGGTGATTAAGTGTGAAGGAGAGGTGGCCTTGAAGAGGCCAGATCTTACCAAAGATACTGAAATATAGTACGCTGTCCTTCCTACTCCAGTAACACCTTCACCAGAGCTGGCAGCACCATGTCACCGGGGCTGCGGAGGTCAGCGGTGCTGGAGGACGCCCTTCGCCACACACTGCCTTCCACTTGCAAAAGGTCACGATAAAACCAAGGTTTCTTACAGTCAGACTCTTTAAAATAATGTACATTGAAAACCAATTCAGCGTGGTTGTTTAAATTCCTATAGGAGCCATTTCCATTTATCAGTCATGGACTATACTAAACCAATAAAACCTTACTAGGTCCTTAGAGTCTGCTTCAGCCAGAGCATCTGTGCTTCCCAGTCTGAAGCACGGCGGCTGAAATTGTCTTTCAGTCTTCTTTCTCGGTGGTGTGATCATCACAGATGCCATTTCTGTTGTTTTAATGGTGATAATGTGAGACTTCTAATACATAAATGAACGGGTATTGGTGCCTCTTGATTTTAAAATTTTGAGAAAAGAGCCACCTCACATTCATAGGATGTGTGAGTCTTTTATGAGTGCATGAGCATTTAATTGAAAATGAGAACATTATGAAGTCAGCCTTTTGTTTTGATTTTTCTGAAGCAGCTTTGTACACAGAGACACTAAGACCCACACCAGGTTTGTGGGGAACGAGGATCCTTCTTTGTCTCCAGAGAGTCCCACAGGTTATGCCGTTGGCGCTCAGTATTCTTTATGCTGTGAGTTATTCCCACCTCAGTGACTTCCGCTTTGGGATGGGAGAGACGACAGAAACCAAGAACTCTTGGTTACCCGCACACGGCAAGCTGCTGGTAGGCGTTAGCCCTCTGGTTTTCCAGCCCAACCTCTGACCGAGTGGACTGCCAGCCAAGCTGGTCAGCTTTCTTAGTCAGAAGACTCAGGTTATTTTCAGGGAAGCTGTGGAGGCATGATTTGGTTAAATTCATCACTAGGATGTGTAAGGTAAAGACACAAACCAAATATCTCCCATTACTTAACTACATACATTCTCTTTGGTAACACTAGGATGCTGCGGCCGTGAGGGAGTGATGGCAAGGATACGCACCTCGGTACTTCCTAAGCCCGGCCACTGCGGGCGTTCTATGTGGTACAATAGTGTTCGCCATCAGCAGGTACAAACTTCATGGACTATTTATTGAACTATAATGGAGTAGATACCAAAAATAGGATGACAAATGTATTTTAATAGCAGATGAGGCAACTAGTTGTAGGCGAGTTTTCCACTGTTGACTACACACACGGAGAGAAAACGAAGTTCTGTTTTCAGGACATTTCCCTCCACACAGTTTTAACCGTAGTGAGCATATGCTTCATTTACTTCCAAAGAGGCAAAAGCAGCTGGAATTGACTCAATAGCACATGCTTTGTTTCATGATATGGGTGAGGACCTATTCTTATTTTAGCAGTCACGTAACATTCTCCAACGAGGCAGATGTGGGGTTCGCTAGGATTTAGTGCCTGATCTTTTCTTTTGGGAAGGGGTGGGAGTGAATGTATTGGGGATGGGAGGGAAGCAGGAGAAAAAAAAATGTGAGTGTGAGTGAGTGTGCATGTCTCTGAAATTCACCATGACCCCCACCTGTGTCTAGCAAGGAGCAGGTATTTAATGTATTTTGCTCATGACTGCAGTGTGCATGTTCCCCCCTGTGTTCTCTAACTTACACTAAAAGGACTCATCAAATCATCTTGTTCAGATGGCTCAGGATTGTATTTCTTTTGCTTACCCTGTGCTCTTGGGTTCTATAGTATTTCTATAATTATGTAACAAGAATAGTGTTGCACTGTAATCTATTATATAGAGCTATATGTATGGAAAATTTTGATCAGTTTTTTAAGCAATGTATCCTGTTTGCAAAGGCACAATAAAGTTGCATATTATAGACAATAGGCAATAAAGCTAAAAATAAACCTTATTTAACACAAACCATATTCATATTCTCGGTTCATTTGATTTTGGAAAAAGTCTAGCATTTGCATACCTAGTAGTTTCAGGGATTTCATTTTAAAAAGTTCTGATATACTTAATTTATAAATTTCAGACTGATAGAGTTTTGGGAACTGTAAGAAATACTTTGTCAATGTGTGTATTTCTATATCAAACACATGGCATCTCCTGTGTGTATTTTTAAAAATTAAAGAAATAGACATTTAAAAATCTTACGGAACCAGTTTGTATAAATATGACAGAGATATGAGGGAGGGAGTATATAGGTGCCGTGGTGAGAAGAGAGCATTGCTGAATGCCTTTGCTAAGGGGCTGCATATAAATAATTTAAAATATCTTTTGTCACCATCTCATCCTGTTTCTGCATCACTAGCAGTGTGAAGAGAGGGGGTTGCTGGACACAGTCCCCAGTTCCTAAGTAGGTGTTTACCTTAGTGTTTCCGCAAACACCCACGCTGTGGACAGCTTGGGCTCTGCCCCACCCTCTGACCAGAGTGATAAGGCCCGAACTGCTCTGCCCAGGCTGTGGAGGAGTGGGGCTAACCCTCGGCATTACCAGGGAGGGACAGAGGCTGAGTTGCCCCTCCTACTCAGTGACAAGCTAAAGGTAAGAGAGACTAAGAATGTTTGTGGTGCCTGTGTGTGTGTGTGTGTGTGTATTTTTAATGTACATTCTTATCTGAGATTTTAGGTTTCCTACCTATGAGAACCACTGTGGGTCATACCCAGTCATATTTGGAGGTAGTGGCCCAGTCTAGACAAGGCCTGGCAGGACAGGCCAAAGATCCCAACACCTATCCCTGCAGCATGTGGGCTCCCTGGGACTCAAGGCGTCTCCGTAGCAGCACTGGCATCGCCTGTGAGCTCAGTCCATTTGCAGATGCAGATGCTGAATCAGACTGCATGTTTGTGAGCAAACTGGATCGCCCTCAAGGAGCCTCCTGGTGGTCCCTATTTTATGAAGTATCCTCCTTAAATGTGTCAGGTAAGGATCACATGTACTGACCATGAGGAGTACATGTTTTCCCTTTTCTTGATGACCAAGTCCTGAGTCATCAAGAAAAGTTAAAATTAGTGTACTTTGAGAAAATTTTTAGTGCAGTTATTTTTAAAATCAGTGTATTTCTTTGAGCATCTGGGTAATTGAAGCATGAAAAAATGTATTTTCCACGCCCCCACCTCTAAAATGGGGAAGGATGAGCACCAGAGGTGTAATGTAATAGAATTTTGTAATGGCAAAATAAAGACAGAAAATGCACCTAGATAAATGTGTGGTGCACTCTGATATTTTCCCACTCTATTTAATGCTCATCAAGACTGAACTGATTTCATGACTCACTAATAGGTCAGGATCCACAATTTTAAAAACCTTGCATTAGGGGACAGTGATGAAACAGTCCATTCACAAAGCTACTTTGAATCTCTGTCAACATATGTGTGATAGAGTGTTTTTTCTTTAGGCTCCTGTGAGTCTACTATGCTAGTAAATATAGCCAAACATCAGAAGTACTGTCTATGCAAGAGCTCCTGTATGTCAAGAATTCTTGAGCTTTCTTAGCTATGCTTCCTCCTAGCTTAGGAAAGTGCGAAGTGCATCATGCTAAATACTGGTTTAGGCAATAGAACAGCTTAGTTTAATAACTTAAGTGTGTGTATGTTAAGTGCAGAACATATGGCACCTTCAGTTGATGTGACAGGATTGTTTTTTAAGTGCCTTCTGATCATAAGTGTTCCAGCCAGGGAGAAGGAAGTGGGAATAGAATAAGCTTCCAGGAGAGTTAGCCCCTTTGAAGAGTTCTGGAGGCTCCACCCAGTGATTTAATTGCCACACTTGGCTGCAATGAAGTCTGGGAAATGTAGTCTTTTAGCTGGGCACATTGCCACCTGTAATAAAAGTGTTCTGTTAGGAAGAAGCGAAGAATGATTCTTAGCAAAGCAACTTGCAGTCTTTGCCACATTTAAATATGCATCTCAGCCACGAAACATGACATTTCACTCGTATAAGTCGATGCAGCTTTTCACCTGCCCTCAGATAAACAAATGATGTTAGCTCACTGACATGTCTCCAGCTGCATTTCTTAGGCCCTAGTGGTATTTGTGTTAGAAGTGAGTGCCCTTGCTAAGTGAAATCAGCCAGTCAATGAAAGAAAAATAACACATGATCTCACTCATTTATGGATAATTAAGACCATTATAAACTGATGAGCAAAAATAGATACAGAGGCAGAGCAATATCGAACAGACTGTCAAACTACAGCGGGAAGGCTGGGGAGGGTTGGTGGTGGTGGGGGGAGGGGTAAGAGCTCAACCGAAGGACTTGTGTGCATGCATACGAGCATAACCAATGGACACAAGACACTGGGGGGCATGGGAGGCTAGGGGAGGGTCAAGGGGAGAAAAAAAAGACATATAATACTCTTTGTAATACTTTAAGCAATAAAACAATTAAAAAAAAAAAAAAAAGAAGTAAGTGCCTTGGCCAAGCTTCCGACAGGACCCCTGCTCCACTCTTGCTCCAGAATATACTCCTTTCTATGTGATTTCACCACCGGTAGTGACCTTTGTTTTCTATCTGGGTTGCATAGGTTAAAAGTATCTTTGTTTTTGAGATGTTTATAGATTTTTAGAGGATCTTAAAATGTCTTATTTGCCTAATTTTAGAAATTAGAAACAGACTATAAAATACTCAATATAGGAGAGCTACATTGAAAATAGTATAGAATTTGGTCTATGGGCCTGTGGATGAAAAAGGGACCACATGCTAGACCCGACAAGCTCAGGAGAGGCCTGCGTGGTAAGCCTTACAAACCCAGAGACTGAAAGGTGGTCTGAACGTGAAATTCCTAACTAAAAGCAGATCATGGTGGGAAGTCACACCCTGGCCTGCAGCTTTCTTGACAAAGGCCAGTCTTTACCTTTGAAATTGTCTATTGTCTTTGTGCATCTAAGGTGACATAACTTGGAAAGGTCAGAGTAATCTTTCCCAGACCTCTCAAAGGCACAACCACCAGCACCAGAGCACACGACCACATTGTTATCTTGTTGCCCACATACCATCTCTATGTGCGGTAAATGCTAACTACCCTGGAACCACCAGTGTAAAAGAAGTGTGTTTCTCTCCGTTTTACTCTTTGTCCAGTCTCAGAGATTTCCCCACTTTGCTTTCTTCCACCTCCTTAATCTGCCACCAATGACTTCCATGTAATTCTCTGTACATCTCCTCCTTGATTCTAATGTATAAAATAAGCTATACAACTGCCATTTGGGGGGGCATTTTCTCAATCCGTTGAGATTTTGCTTCCCAGCAATTGTCTTCAGTTTGTCTCAAACTCTTCAAGGACGTCTTAAGCTGGATTTTTAAAAATTCAACATTTACTTGCAT
The DNA here is from genome assembly GCF_963259705.1 of Myotis daubentonii. Taxonomy (NCBI): domain Eukaryota; kingdom Metazoa; phylum Chordata; class Mammalia; order Chiroptera; family Vespertilionidae; genus Myotis; species Myotis daubentonii. The sequence continues at coordinate 24,958,220 of NC_081851.1, read as the reverse complement.
AGTGGGCAGGTGAAGATTCCAGTGTAGCTCACCCAGGATCAACCTGTGGACCCAGACCCCATGCTAGGCACCGGCCGGGCCCAGCTCCTGCTTCACATCGGGTGAACTTGGGTGAGTCATCTGTTGGAATCCAGGACCTCCTCTTTGCTTGTGGTAGAGGGTCTGACTTTATTTGAGCTGTTCTTAGAAAACCCTTCGGGTGGCACTAAAGGTTAGGAGTTGAAATAGGCAGCTGCTTTTTTAATTTCTGCTTTTCAGTTAGAACTGCTTACTGTGAGTCTTGAGTAAATCCTTTTGCTGGATAAATAAGAGTCCAAACGTGTTCAGCTCTGAAGATAAGGGGCATTTACTCCCTCCAGCTTGAATTTTGGGTTTTCTTAGGTGATTAAAAATGTTTGTGGAGGTGTCTAAGGGTACCCCGCAAGGAAGGGTACCTGTAGGCAATTCCAACACAACTATAAGGAAATAATGGGCTTGTCCAGGGATATATATAGTACAGGCTGGCTACCTAGCACTCAAGAGTCCTCACAGCTGTATTGGGCAGCTGGGAGAGAAACGGAGACACATAAGAGGATGGAAGTGATTTGGGAGGCGACAGCTGCTTGGAGCTCAACCTGTAAGCAGCACACTTTAACCCACCACCCAGTTTCTCTAGAAATTTGTTCAGACCCCCCCAGATCGCCAAAGAAAACAAGTTAACATAGGAAATCGTGCCTGTGAAGTCAATAAACCTCAAGAACCCCAGTACCTTGTTACTACCCCACAGGCTATATGTGTAATTTCTATGGAACCTCCATCTGCAAGTACCTACAGAGATGGGAAAATTTAACTAAAAATGATAATCAGCTTGAGAAGGCTTAAGTGGGGAGCTTTTGACACCTCCAAATTGATTTTTCTGTACACTCGATTGGAAACGGCCTGTTCTAAAGTTGAACTGAACGACTGGGAAGCTCATCTTGATTGGAAGTTAGAAGCTTCTAACCAGGCCTGGGGTGGAGTGCTTGACACACACTCCCCCAGGGAAGCAACCAGAGGGCTTTTAGACCAGGGAAAGGAGTGTGTTTTTATTGTAGAAAACCAGGTCGCCCTAAGAGGGATTGTGGAAAACAGACATGGGATTGAGAAAAAAACAGCAGCAAGCGTAGGGCTGCTCTGAGGACTGGGAGAGGGCATTTCCCCTTCTCCTTACTAATACTTGAGGAGAAATTGAAATTATCCTAAAAGGGGAAATTACTGAGGCTACTTGCTCTTTTCTTAACCTTACCCAATTCAGTTCCCTCTTCCTCAGAGTAAAGCTCTGTACAAATGGTAGGGATATCTAATCAACCAATGTCTTTTAAAGCCAGAACCTGTTTCCTTCTAACTAGGGGATGTTACTGGGCAACATATTTTTACTAGTCAAATCTGCCCCAATTCATCTGATAGGGAGATATTTCTTTAAATATGGTTTTTATTGTTGATAGTATTACAGATGTCTCCCATTTCCTGCCCTGTGCCCCTCTCCTCCCAGACCCTAACCCTGCCCCCCAAGTCTTCACTACCCTATTGCTGGGTTCTACAGGCTATGCATATCCTATCTAATAAAAGAGAAACATGGTAATTAGCGTACATCCGCTACCCTTCCCATTGGCTAATCAGGGTGATATGCAAATTAACTGCCAGCCAAGATGGCGGCCGGCAGCCAGGCAGCTGGAAGCTAACATGAGGCTTGCTTGCTTCAGTGACGGAGGAAACCAACGTTCCCCGCCTACCTTGCTGGCCTCTCAGCTTGCAGTTTGAAAACATTGTTACAAATATAGAAGCTAAACAAAACCCCAGAAACCTGCTTTCAGCCAGCCAGGATCTCAGAGCTGGAGTTGATACAGTGTTTCGATTATAGAACCCAAACAAACCAGATACCTGCTTTCAGCAGCAGAGGCCTCAGAGCTGGAGCCAGAGCTAAAGCTGGCCCAGAATAAAAAAAAGAAAAAGAAAAAAAGGAGCGGTTGGGAGCTTTAGTCACCTGCTAGCCTGAAAACAGCCCTCAGCCCTTCACCCAGACTGGCCAGGCACCCCAGTGGGGACCCCCACCCTGAAGGGTGTGTGACCAGCTGCAAACAGCCATCAGCCCTTCATCCAGGCTGGCCAGGCACCCCAGTGGAGACCCCCACCCTGATCCAGGACATCCTTCAGGGCAAACCAGCCGGCCCCAACCCGTGCACCAGGCCTCTATCCTATATAGTAACAGGGTAATATGCCTCCCAGCAGCGCCCAAACCCCCCTGATCGCCCTGCGGCTCTGTGTGTGACAGGGGGCGGGGCCACAACCTCCCTATCCGCCCTGCTCTGTTCGTGACAGGGGAAGGTGCCCCAACCCCCTGATCAGCCCTGCTCTGTGCCTGATAGGAGGGAGCTCCCCAACCCCCTGAACGCCCTGCGGCTCTGTGTGACAGGGTGCGGCGCCCCCCCCCCCCCCCGGGCCCTGCTCTGTGTGTGATGGGGTAGAGCCATAACCTCCCCATCGGCCCTGCCCTGAGTGTGACAGTGGTGGCGCCCCAACCCCCTGATCGGCCCTGCTCTGTGGGTGATAGAGGGCGGGGCCCCAACCCCCTGATCCGCCCTGCTCTGTGTGTGACAGGGACGGTGCCCCAACTCCCCTATCGGCCCTACTCTGTGAGTGACAGAGGGGAGCTCCTCAACCCCCTGATCGGCCCTGCTCTGTGCGTGACAGGGGGCAGTGCCCCAACCCCCTGATTAGCCCTGTTCTGTGCGTGACAGGGGGTGGCGCTGCAACCTCCCCATCGACCCTGCCTTGAGTGTGACAGGGGGCGGTGCCCCAACCCCCCAATCGGCCCTACCCTGAGCATGACTAAGGGTAGCATCGCAACCTCCCAATCTGCCCTGCTCTGTGCATGACAGGGGAAGGCGCCCCAAGTCCCCAATCGGCCCTGCTCTGAGCCCGACCAGGGGCTGCACCTAGGGATTGGGCCTGCCCTCTGCCACCTGGGAGCAGGCCTAAGCGAGCAGGTCGTTATCTCACGAGGGGTCCCAGACTGCGAGAGGGCACAGGCCGGGCTGAGGGACCACCCCCTCCCCCCCGAGTGCACCAATTTTTGTGCACCGGGCCTCTAATCCTATATTATAAAAGGCTAATATGCAAATCGACCAAAGGGCGAAATGACCAGTCACTATGACATGCACTGACCACCAGGGGGCAGACACTCAATGCAGGAGCTGCCCCCTGGTGGTCAGTGTGCTCCCACAGGGAGGGGGAGCGCCGCTCACCAGAAGCAGGGCTCACGGCTGGCCAGTGGGAGCCTCTTCCGCCTCAGTGGCAGTGCTAAGGACCCTCTGGGGATGTCCGACTGCCAGCTTAGGCCTGCTCCCCTCGGAGGAAGGGTCCCAGACTGTGAGAGGGCACAGATTGGGCTGAAGGACTCCCCCTTACCCCTAGTGCATGAATGTTGTGCACAGGCCTCTAGCAAGTATATAAGTTCTTTGGTTTATTTCTTCTTGTCACCCCACATCAAGATATGTCCATCTGTTCCATGCCTCCATGCTTTGGGTTTTATTTTGTCGATCAATTCATTTTGTTCATTAGATTCTACAAATAAGTGAGATCATGTGATATTTGTCTTTCAGGAGAGATTTTCTTGAAACCCATGATTCCGAGATATCCTTTTCCCAGACAGTGAAATATATTTAGAACTAAATGAATGAGATACTAAACCAACTTTGGGCCTTTTCCAGTACAGATATTGACAAGACTAAGCCACTCCTATTATATACTTTGCCTCCACCTAACATTCATCAATATCCTTTAAGATCTGATGCACTAGCTCAGCGGTTCTCAACCTGTGGGTCGCGACCCCTTTGGCGGTTGAACGACCCTTTCACAGGGGTCGCCTAAGACCATTCTACATATCAGATATCTACATTACGATTCATAACAGTAGCAACATTACAGTTATGAAGTAGCAACGAAAATATTTTTATGGTTGGGTCACAACATGAGGAACTGCATTTAAAGGGCCAGAAGGTTGACAACCACTGCACTAGCTGGAATTAAGCCCATTACACAAGATTACTTTAAAACTGGCTTATAATTCCACGTATGAGCCCCTGTAATTCTCCTTCCAGTAAAGAAGCCGAATGGGAAAGGATGGCGGTTTATACAGGATCTCAGAGCTCCATATAAAACAGTTATTTCCAGACATCCTTTGGCTCCAAATCCACATACTACCCTGTTACCAGCCATTCCCGTGGACTGCCAACATTTTTCAGTAATAAATTTCTGATGTGGCATTTCAGCATTCCTTTAGAAAAAGACAGTTACCATCTCATTGCCTTTGCCTGGGCAGATCGCTAATTTACTGGGACTGTAGTGCCTCAGGGATATAGAGAGAGTCCCAGCTGTTTCTCTCAGACACTAAAAGCTGATTTAATGCACCGGTGAGGTTGAGACGGCCCCGGTGAGGTCAAGAAGGCCCTGGTGAGGTCGAGATGGCTCTGGTGAGGCTGAGACGGCACCAGTGTGGTTGAGACGGCCCCCGTGAGGTTGAGACGGCCCCGGTGAGGCTGAGATGGCCCCTGTGAGACTGAGACGGCCCCTGGGAAGCTGAGAAAAATGCCACATGAACTCACTCATTTATGGATAATAAGGACCATTATAGACTGATGAACAAAAATGGATACAGAGGCAGAGCAGCATTGAGCAGAATGTCAAACTACAGTGGGAAGCCTGGGGAGGGTTGGGGAGGGTAGGAGATCAACCAAAGGACTTATATGCATGCATATGAGAATAACCAATGGACACAATACACTGGGGGGGTGGGGGAGGCCAGGGGAATGTCGGGGGCGGGGGGGCGGCGAAAAAGGAGACATGTGTAATACTCTTTGTAATACTTTAAGAAAAAAATAAATAAATAAATAAAATCCTGATTTCTGGGCCTCAAAAAAAACAACTGATTTAATGCTGTTAGTTTCCCTGAGATTCCACTGCAATCCAATACTTGGATGATTCACTGTTAGGCTTTAGGACAGTTGTTCTCAACCTCCTGGCCCTTTAAATACAGTTCCTCATGTTGTGACCCAACCATAAAATTATTTTCGTTGCTACTTCATAACTGTAATGTTGCTACTGTTATGAACCGTAATGTAAATATCTGATATGCAGGATGGTCTTAGGCGACCCCTGTGAAAGGGTCGTTTGACCGCCAAAGGGGTTGCGACCCATAGGTTGAGAACCACTGCTCTAGGATATTACCAGACTCTTGAAAGGACACAACAGCTAGCTATAAAACAGTGGTTCTCAACCTTGGCTGCACATTAGAATCACCTGGGAATCTTCTTAAAATCCTGATTTCTGGGCCTCACCCTCCAGAAATTCTGTTTCTTTGTTACTAATGTTGTGGCCTCACCCCATAACAAAGAAACAGAATTTCCGGAGGATGAGGCCCAGAAATCAGGATTTTAAAAAGATTCCCAGGTGATTCTAATGTGCAGCCAAGGTTGAGAACCACTGCTATAAAAGAGCCGCAGGCCTCAAAGGACAAGCTTCTATTTTGTTTGCCCCAAGTAAAATACCTTGGCCATCTCCTATCAAAAGGTGGGCTACTGATGAACTCTGACTCAGGGATCCTATCCTTTCCTCCTCCAAAAACAAAACAGCTTAGAGGACTCCTGGGTCTGACTGGATACTGTCACAATGGGGTTCCAAGCTTTTTATTAACGAGCCGACCTCTATATGTCTTCTTAAAATCAGATCAGCCCGATCCAATTCAGTGGAACCCTGGAGGGAAACAAGTTGTGAAAGCTCTAAAGAAAGAATTTTCCAAAGCTGCCACTTTGGGACACTCTAATTATAAACTTCCTTTCTTTTTTAGACATGAAAATAAAGGAAATGTTTTAGGAGTTCTAACTCAGAAACATAGAGATCATCATAGACCTATAGGATGTTACAGTCAGCAATTAGACTCAGTAGCATAAGGACCATCTCTGCTATAGCCATGCTGTGCAAACAAACAGATGGGCTGCTGATTAACTCTGAAAGACTCAGAGCTATGGGCTCTGCTTTAACTATTTATGTTCCTCATTCTGCTGAATCTTGAGTGGTTACTCTTTTTGAGAATAAAAATGGAAAGAATCAGACCCAGGTGGCTGCATTCATTGTACTTGGTACAACACTGGTGGTGACAAATTCAGTACAAGTTCATTTATTCAGCATTATTTGTTACTACGTTCCAGGAGCTGTTCTAAGCACTTAGGAAAATACATATACGGTTCATATGTTCTTTCCACCAACCCTTAGAGGTAGAGACTATTATTACCCCCACTTTACAGGTGGGGACACTGAGGTATCGAGACTAACATTAGGTCGCTTGCCAGAGGACACAGTTAATGTAGAGTCTGGAAGCTGGTTTCAGAGCCTCTATATTGAAACCTAATCTAAGGCAATCAGGGCCTCCTTTAGTTCCCTTTAGTGGAGAAACCGTACTTTTAGGAGTGGGTTAGTGGCATCTGAACATCATATGCAGGGAAGGATTTGCACATGGGTGGGGGGCAGGAGGGAGGAGCAGCTTCTTGCTGGTAGAAAAGGGAGGCCCATTGCTGACTCTGCGGTTGAAGAGCTGCAGGGATTTCCCAAGTGTAGGGTGGGCTCTCTTAAGCACAGTTTAACAGCCAGAGAAAGAAATGACAAATTTATCTGTTTTATTTCTTCCATCAATAGGATATGTTTTTGTTAAATGAATGAATGTTTGTTAAATGAACCAAGCACACTGAGGCTGGATTTCAGCTAACCGATACCAAGCTGATGGCATAATAGAGAAGTCATTTCTCTACTTCCTGTTTTTCAGCGTCCAAAACATGTGTTGTGGGCATCTCCCACATAGAAGCATTTGTAGAAACAGTGCTTGAGGCTAGAGATTGGCAAGTGGAATGCTATTGTTGGACCCGAGGCTTCTGGCTTTGCACTGTGGGGTGCTCCTTCTGCACGGGTCTGTGGTCACCAGCAAGCCCCCAGGCCGAAGTTCACGAAGTTCACAGCCCACTGTTCGCATGCTTTAGGCCTCAGGGCCTGCAGATCCCTTGTCTAGATTCTCCCTGGTCCTGAAGGCCAATCTAATGCATATTTTTTCCTGTGTTGATATTTTAAATCTCCAAATTATTGTTTACTATTTTATTTATGGTAAGCGAAACCCTTTTTTAGGGGCTATGAAAAAATCATTAAGTACTTCACTCTCTCTGTAGCCTCTGCAGTGATGCTCCCCAGCTGCTCACGCCTGAGCTGCAGGTTGAGGAGGAAAATGCTGCATGAGATAGAAGTGCCCTTTTCCTGTCTTCACCTGGCCCAGGTTCATGTCCACAGCCTTCCTCATCCGTTTCCCCCTTGAGGAGGGGCGGGCCTGTTGCAGGATGTCCCTCCTCACCCTGTCCAGGGAACCCGGAGAGCTGCCCCGAGTCCAGGCCCTGCTTCCACTCGAGGCCTCAGAGCCTGCTCCGAGCTGAGCTTCAGTGCCCGGGTCTGGCCGGCTGGATAGATTCAGGGAGGAGGGGGTGAGACCCAGACTTTGTCTCATAGGAAATGCTAAACTTGCATAGCCAGAAGCTTTTCTGGAAGAAAGGGTTTTTTGAGCCACATGCTAGCCAGACAAAGGACCAGGCCCCGGGACACGCAGTTGGAACTACCAACAGCAGGTCTGGATGGAGAAGACACGTTCGCTGTCCTAGAGCGGAGGGCTTTTTTATATATTACTAGAGGCCCGGTGCATGAAATTCATGCACAGGAGGAGGGGTGTCCCTCAGCCCGGCCTGCACCCTCTCTAGTACGGGACCCCTTGGGGGATGTCTGACTGCCGGCAGGCCAACATCCCTCTCGCAATCTGGGACCGCTGGCTCCTAACCACTCTCCTGCCTGCCAGCCCGATCCCACGCCGACCTGATCCCCCTAACTGCTCTCCCCTGCCAGCCTGATCCCCCTAACTGCCCTCCCCTGCCAGCCTGATCCCCCTAACTGCTCTCCCCTGACAGCCTGATCCCCCTAACTGCCCTCCCCTGCCAGCCTGATCCCCCTAACTGCCCTCCCCTGCCAGCCTGATTCTCCTAACTGCCCTCCCCTGCCAGCCTGATCCCCCTAACTGCTTTCCCCTGCTGACCTGATCACCCTAACTGCTCTCCCCTGCCAGCCTGATCCCTCTAACTGCCCTCCCCTGCCAGCCTGATTCCCCTAACTGCCCTCCCCTGCCAGCCTGATCACACTTAACTGCCTCTGCCTTGGCCCCGCCACCATGGTTTTGTCTGGAAGGACATCTGATCTAATTAGCATATTGCCCTTTTATTAGTATAGATGTTTGGGGGTAAAAATATGGAAGTCGTTTTGAAAGACTTGACACTGGCTCTAGAGGAGGGGAAAGGTGAAGTGGGGAAGTTCTAGGATGGTGCACTGTTCCTGAGGGAGAAACATTTACTGGGGATCGGTGTGGGCACCGCAGCCGGCGGGCTGCCCTGTTGGGTCGCCATCCTATGCTGAGGCAGAGCTCCTACATCCACCCAGGACCCCGCGCCGACTTTTGTTCGTTGGCCCACAGCTACCAACGGGGGAATGACTCTTGTTTTCCTCCCGTCTCTGGCCTGCTGTAACTTAATTTAGGGCATCTTAGACCTTTTTCTTGTCAGAAGTTTTTCATCTTTCACTTCTGCTTTCCCACACTTGGGGTACGCTTTCCCCTTGCTTTCTGTTCTGTAAAAGTTTTTGGGTTTTGCAAATGAAGGTTGTGGGAGGCAGTGCTGGAGAGCAGGAAGGCCCTGTCTTTGACCTGGTACTGGCAGAGCGTGTTCAGTTAATGGTGTCTCAGGCGCTGCACTTAGGATTGGCGCGTTTTTCCGTATGTGTATTTTACCCCAACGACAACAGTATCTTGTGATTAGTATGAGAGGCATAGCAGCTCATCTGTTACCGAGGAAGAATACAAGAAAAGAAGGCGATGGAAGAAGAGGCTCATTTTTTAAAATCCTCACCCGAGGATATGTTTTTATTGACTTTAGAGGAAGAGGAAGAGAGGGAGAGTGAGACATCTATTGCCGCCCGTATGCACCCCAACCAGGGATTGAACCCACCACCTTGGTTCAGATGCTCCAACCAACTGAGCCACCCGGCCAAAGCCTAATTTGTCTTAATTGCTGTGAAATGGGGAGTCCAAGGTGAAAGTGTAGACTGACTCAGTAATTTTACTTTTGGCATTTATCTTAAAGAAACAAAGATGTATACAAAGTTTTAGCAGAATCACAGTAGTGAAAAATTGCAAACAATTAGATGGCGAGTAGTAGATGGACTATTATTTTGCACAACCAAAAATGGAATATTATTTTGCCACTAAAAAGTATGCCATAAATGTTTTTTTATTAAAGCATAGTGCAATCCCATTTTTTATAAAAAGCATAGTATATATATTTTACATATATGCATAGAAAATAATCAGAAGAAGTATACCCTAATATTAACAATGGATTATACCAAAGGCACAGAATTATGGGTGATTCTTATTTCCCTGTCTATTTAAGTTTTTTCTTCCAACGAGAGCACATTTCTGTGCAACACCGTGAGAGAGGAAATGCGTGTGAAGGCAACAGTTTACCAGTGGTCAGCAAACTCCATTAGTCAACAGAGCCAAATATCAACAGTACAACGATTGAAATTTCTTTTGAGAGCCAAATTTTTTAAACTTAAACTATATGGGTAGGTACATTGTTATTAACTTAATTAGGGTACTCCTAAGGCTTAGGAAGAGCCACACTCAAGGGGCCAAAGAGCCGCATGTGGCTGGCGAACCGCAGTCTGCTGACCACGGTTAGGCAATTAGCCCCCTCACTCCTCACCAGGGCAGTCTGCCCTGCCACATCCTCACCTGATCAAGGGGAGACCAGCTCTCTAACGATTCTGCCTTTACAGACCGAGAAGTCAGCAGGGACCCCAGGAGCATGTTCAAATGTGGCCTCTGAAGTTCAGAGATCCAAGAGGGTCTCCATTCAACTTTCCTGATGCTCAAACCATATCGGTAAAGGGGTGGCTGCTCCTCGTTCATGGGTCCCTCTGCAATGAAGAGCTGGGAGAACAGTTTTGCCTCCACTTAGGGTTTCACAGAGGTTTTCTTTTTATTTCTTTTTTAATCTTTCACAGAGATTTTCTTTAGAGATCGAGTTAATTCATTTTCCAGGACTCTGCTCACCTCTTCCACTTCATTTGAGGAATCCCTAGTGTCTATACAACTTGGTTGTAAAAGCCCACATACTTTTCAGCCACATTATAGAACTCAGTGGAAGGCAGTTGTACTCTTATTTCATGATCTTCTCAGGGTCCTGCGTGCAGTGGTGGGTTTCTCAAGAAATGACTTGCTCCCTTGCGGTTGGAGACACAGAACCGCATGCATGCTGAGCCAGAGGCCTCCAGAAGGACGATCTGAAGGGTGTGGAGGAGGGGCCCAGCCCAGCCGCGACTCTGATCCAGCCTCCCTCCTCCCTGGACCTCAGCCTCCTCTGCAAAATGGCCAGGGAGGAGGTCTGGACCAAGTGATGGGGAGGCCCTCACAGCTCTAACAGCCGGTGCTGAGAGCACAGCCGGCCCTTCCCCCCAATACGTGTGCATGATAGTATTGCACCCCTTACCGCAGGTAGACTACAGTTTTGTTTTGTGTCAATTAAAGACCAAGGAAAAGTATCCCCCCACCCCTCCACCCAACGAAAGTAATAACAACGAGAATGAACACATAAAGAAGGCGGAAAAACCGAAGGGAAGGGCTGTTGCTCCCCTTGTTGGGAGTTCTCAGTGTGAAGTCCTGTAGTGGCTGTTGCGCAGGGCCCCTCACCATCTTAGACGTATCTCTCTGAAGGGCTGGGCTTGCCTGCGGGCCTGACCAGGGGCCTGAAAGAGAGACAACCATCATTGCGGCGAGCGCAGTGCAGCAGCATCCATGCCCACCCGCCCTCCCCGGCCTCCCAGCCTCGTCAGGGTCTGAGGACCGGTCCCTGGGACACAGCACAGGACTGGCGGAGTGACCTCAGCAACCTACCGAGTGCCTGACTTGTGCCACCTTGTTTGTTTAACCCGCAGCAAACTGAGGGGCAGGCACTGGTAACGAGGGCTAGAGAGCGTGCGTGCCCAAGGGCACAGAACTAGCAGGTGGTGGAGCCAGGATCTGAACACAGGACCTCTGTCAAAGATCCCCATGGAGGTGAGAGAAGGAAGCTGATAATCAAATCAGCAGTTGACCTGATTCTCAGGCCCCGAGAGGGTCACAGGGGAGGACGTCAGCAAACCACCACCATCAGCCGAGTGGAGCTACTTTATTTAAAAGTCCCCTTGACCCCCAACAGTCTTCAGAGGGATCCCCTCTTGGGTCCCTCCCTGCGCCATCACCTGAAGACCCCCACGTGCAGAACACCCCATGTCACCTGCCACTGCCCAGCTGTTGCACAGTGGACGTGTTTGCCTCAACTCAACCCCTCTAGCATGCTGTCTCCTGGGCTGTGTCTCTGAACTTCAACGCTGGCAATCCCAATAAAGTTTTCAAATGCATTAAAAAAAAAAAAGTCCCCTTGATAACCACACTAGAAATGTGTGTGAATTCAGTACTGGGCTAGTGCCCTCCCCAACCCCCCCAACCCCCTCCCCCCCCCCCCCCCGGCTGCACACGCCATGCTCCAAAACTCTGCCCACAGTCATCACCGCGTGTGTTCGCTCAGGCATGTGGACTCCTCAGCTACGTTTCATCTGCACAGCGTTGTGTTTTATTCTCAGCTACTCATTTCAACACGGGAATTTTCAGAAAGAGAAAAGGGATGGTTCTCCTCCAAAAGCTCCCAACTGAACCCCAAGTATTGAGCTTGCTAAAATTCTCTGTTTTTAAAGTCTTTATCCTCTTAGTTTATCACCTACAATATATGCATTGAAAATTCATTACACTTCCATGGTTAGAAATAAGGATGTGTAAGATCTTGAACTGGCATCCCTGCAGAGAAATATCAAGGAGTGCGAAGTGCACACCCCAGGTTTAAAGTCTGAAATGCTTTCGTCTACTGAAAGGAACCGGTGAATGTGGTTGGTTTTCCTTAACCCCCTGCTTTCATAGCCCCGGAGCACAGGAAGGAGCCGGCGCTGCTACTTGCTGGCATGATGGCCTTGAACAAGTCACTGTGTGGTGGGCCTCAGCTTCCCCACCGTGAAGCAGTGGCCACAGTGACTGCTTTAAAAGTTGTTATGAAACCTGAAATTTAAATATGTCTGCCTATACAGGGTGTCCCCTCCCAAATGTATACACACTTTGAATAATCACTAATCCCCATGGATTAAATCTGAGAAGAAACATGGGAATTAACAATTATTTGAAGTGTGTGCACATTTCCGGGAAGACACCCAATATACTTATAAGCCAAGTCCTGGGTACACTGGAGGCTTTCGTCCGACGGTGGCTACTGTTGTCGATAATCTGAGTGTACATGTCTCTGCCCCCTTGGGTAGGTTTTCTGGCCTCTGAGCAGTGGTCTGTGAGATGGGACCACGGGGCCCACCTATCACCTGGGGTTGCTGTGAGGATAAGAGGGATCCTGAGTGTAACCTGCATGGCAGCGCGGGGCTGGAATGGGTGCTTGTTAGACATGAGCACGGGGCTGCCTCGGCCTCGGCCGGGAAGGAGAGAGGAGACGGAGGCCTTGTCCTCTTTGTGATCATTTCAGAAGGACCCTGGGCTGAGCCTGGATGGGCAGTCGCTTGAGCTGCCTCTGGTCCTCCCTTTCTTTCACTCCAGTTCTTGGCAGCCAGTCCGGGCCCTGCATGGCACAGGGAAATTAGGGACCAAGGCCCTTACTTATTTGGTTCAGGTGATAAAAGATGGGCTCTCAAGAAACTAGATAGAGCAAGTAGGAAAAAAAATAAATAAGTAAAGCTTTCTTATGAAAACACCAAACCGCAGCTGTAATCATCCAGATAAAAAGACCTCAGGTTTTTTTGAGGAGCTGGAGTAAAGGGGGAGACCATTCGGATTTTTTTATTTTTTGGCGCTAGGCCAAACAAGATGCAGATTTCCTGAAGTCACAGTGCTCCCCCATCAGCCCAGCCCGGGCCTGCGTTTAGCCTCTCTGCTCAGGCACCAGGCCTAGTCCCTGTCCCCCGGACTCCACTGCTAAGGCCTCTCAGGCGGGTTCCTATCGTCTGCTGCCTGGGGAGCCAGAACCTGAGCCCAGGGCTGCCCAGCGGGTTAGCAGGCGGAACAGTTAGGAGACTCACCTGGGACATTTGCAAACGCGCCGTCGGTTCCCTGGATGAGGAAAAAGAAGAGGTGGAGTGACTGCCTCCAATAGGCCCCAAGTGTGGTTTCTTCTTCCCTTTTCCTGTTTCCCTAGGTTTCTAACTCTTGGGAGCCCAGGTGAGGGCTTCTTCTCCATCCTTCTTCGCATCAATGAAAAGAAAGCAAACTACGCCCCCCCCCCCCCAACACTAACACCAACATCGCAAAGACAGATGTGGTTTGCCTCCGTGGGAACCAGCCGGGTAGGGGCCCGTGGGGAGAGGGTCGGAGAGGGTCAAGGTTGAACCTCCACCCGTGGTGGTTTTGACCCCGCCTCAAGGGCACGGGTCCCAGGGCCCAGAGGCGGTCTCCCCCGCAGGCGTTTGTGATGAACCTGGTCCACCACTAGGAGATTGGGAGGGATCTGTGTTCCATCAGAACCTTCCCCGGGAATGGAAGACGGGAGGGGAGGGGCTTTCCCGAGTCCGATCTCCTGGGAGAAACTGGCTGTGCCTGGCCCTGCAGCTCAGAGTCCCAGACATCTCCATCCCACTCCCAGCCAGAGTCACCTCCCAGCCAGGGTCACCTCCCAGCCAGGGTCACCTCCCAGCAAAGGGTCGCCTCCCAGCCAGGGTCACCTCCCAGCAAAGGGTCGCCTCCCAGCAAAGGGTCACCTCCCAGCCAAGGTCGCCTCCCAGCCAGGGTCACCTCCCAGCCAAGGTCGCCTCCCAGCCAGGGTCACCTCCCAGCAAAGGGTCACCTCCCAGCCAGAGTCACCTCCCAGCCAGGGTCACCTTCCAGCCAGGGTCACCTCCCAGCCAAGGGTCGCCTCCCAGCACAGGGTCACCTCCCAGCAAAGGGTCACCTACCAGCAAAGGGTCGCCTCCCAGCAAAGGGTCACCTCCCAGCAAAGGGTCACCTCCCAGCCAGGGTCACCTCCCAGCCAAGGGTCGCCTCCCAGCACAGGGTCACCTCCCAGCCAAGGTCGCTTCCCAGCAAAGGGTCACCTCCCAGCAAAGGGTCACCTCCCAGCAAAGGGTCACCTCCCAGCCAGGGTCACCTCCCAGCCAAGGTCGCTTCCCAGCAAAGGGTCACCTCCCAGCAAAGGGTCGCCTCCCAGCAAAGGGTCACCTCCCAGCCAGGGTCACCTCCCAGCCAAGGTCGCTTCCCAGCCAAGGGTCACCTCCCAGCAAAGGGTCACCTCCCAGCCAGGGTCACCTCCCAGCCAAGGTCGCTTCCCAGCCAAGGGTCACCTCCCAGCAAAGGGTCACCTCCCAGCAAAGGGTCACCTCTCAGCACAGGGTCACCTTCCAGCAAAGGGTCACCTCCCAGCAAAGGGTCACCTCCCAGCACAGGGTCACCTTCCAGCAAAGGGTCACCTCCCAGCACAGGGTCACCTCCCAGCAAAGGGTCACCTCCCAGCCAAGGGTCGCCGGGAGCAGGCTGCGCAGCGGGCGGTAGCGGAGCGGACTGCTCCCCGAGGACCCCCCCCTCCCCGCCCCGGACTCACTGTAGCTGCAGATGACAGTGACGATCAGCGACAGAAGGAGGACCGCGCAGGTCCCCGCCAGCGGTGCCCAGATGTAGATGACGCAGGCGAAGTGCAGCTCCCTGGTGTCCCCTGGCCACACCGAGGACGCCAACGTTTAGGAGCGGGCCGGGGTCCCCCCCACCCCCCTCCGCCCGGGCTCCTCTCCGTCCTCCCTCGGCGGTCAGGACCGTCCCTGCCCCGCCCCGCCCCGGGACCCCGCGCCGCCTCACCTGCGGGGTCCGCTGCCGGCCGGCAGGCCTCCGGGCGCGGGGACACCAGTAGCGACGCGTTGGTGGGCGGCGGCCGCGTGGGGGGTCGCGGCGCGGGCGTGGTGGTGGGCTTGGCTGCGGGAGCGACAGAGCGGGGCTGGGGCCGGCAGGGGCTCTGCACCGGAACCCTCGCCCGCTCCGCGCGCCTCTGCCCTGGGGGTCGCCCCTCCCGGCGCCGCCCCGAGAAGGACAGGCGGCCGCCCGCGCGTCCCGGTGCCGACCCCGCGCTGGCCCCTCCGCGCGGGCGGCCCCTGCTGCTCCCCGGGCTCCGCGAAGATGCCCCCGGCGCCCCCAGCGCCCCCAGCTGGGCCGCGGGAGCTCGCTCCCCTCCATCCGCCTCTCTCCAGGCTCGGCCCTGCCCGGGGGCGCTGCCTGTGGGCGCGGGTGGGTACCCACGCTCCACTGACGAGGAAACGGAGACTCAGAGAACTTAAGTCCCGTGCCCAGGCCCACACGGGCACCGGAACTCGAACCCAGACCGGCCGGACCCAGAAAGCTATCTTCAGTCCCTACCCGGCTGCCCGTCAGCCTCAGTTTCCCCGTCTGTGAAATGGGTACAGGATCTAATGAGCTCCCCAGGGGCGCTAAGAGGTTCGAAAGCGGGGCGCGTCCCTGGGAAAAACGGGTTCGGAGGCGAGTGCCCACCCCCACCCCGAGCGGCGCCCGGACCTGGCAGGAAGACGGGCACGAAGGGGCTGAAGTACGTGATCGAGTTGCTCAGGACCGAGCAGAAATAGTAGCCTTCGTCCTCCTTGCGGAAGCTGTTCAGGATGAGGCTGTAGCGGTCGTCCCCGACCTTCGCGCCCGAGAACCGGCTGTTGTCCGGCAACTTGACGGGCTTGCCGCGGACCTTGGAGATGAACATGAGGAAGGTGGGGCTGCGGGCGGCGCCGGGCTCCAGGAACAGCCAGGAGCAGCCCGAGCCCGGCACGGACAGCAGCACCTCGCAGTGCAGCTCCACCCGCTGGCCCAGGGCCGTCGTCGTCTCCCGCGGCGTCATCCGGAACTCGCTGGCCCCCAGGGCCCCGGCGGCGTCTGCGGGGATGCGGACGGAGAGGCTGAGCCCGGAGCCCAGCGCCTCCCTCGTCTTCCTGCCCCCCGACCCCCGCCCGCTGCCACCCCCGAGGGGCGCGAACTCACGGAGCAGCAGGCCCAGTGGCAGGAGCCACCCGGCCCCTGGCGAGGTCATGGCGCGCTCCCGCGGCGCGGCTCCGCTCCCGGCTCAGATGCGAGCAAGAGACGGGGTGGGACGCCGAGGGGAGAAGTTGCTCCCTTCGGACCGATTCCACCTTCGGAGGATGTGATGTCACCCGTCGCCCCGCTTTTTGCGGTTGTCACCTTCCAGCCCAGCGAGGGGGCTGGGGCCCTTGGGTAGGAGCCGTCGGGGCAGCCTGGCGGGTGCCGGGGCAGCTGAGAACCGCAGGGTTGAGGCTGAAGGAAAGGGCTGGGACGCGGCCCTCGGAAATGACACCTCTGTGGGGGTGGGAGAGTGATGCGAGATTAGAGGCTTTGAAAACCGAGGGCGGGAGCGAGCAGAAATCAGAGAGTCCCCTTCGTTTGCCCTCTCTCAGTGTTTCTAGCGCGGTCACCTTGGGGCTTGGTCTGCAGGAAGGGCATCGAGGGCTGAGAGGGAAGCCGGTTAATGGCTTGCCCAATTCTCGGCACTGGGTCAGGGGAGCCAG
The DNA here is from genome assembly GCF_963259705.1 of Myotis daubentonii. Classification (NCBI taxonomy): domain Eukaryota; kingdom Metazoa; phylum Chordata; class Mammalia; order Chiroptera; family Vespertilionidae; genus Myotis; species Myotis daubentonii. The sequence goes on along the minus strand of NC_081851.1, from coordinate 24,941,480 downwards.
GTGTTCACCCAGGAGGGACCGTGGGGCAGGCGGTTCCCCGTGGACCACACCCGGCTCTCTCCTGGCCTGTCCTCCATTTGTGAACATTAGTCTCATGAATCTGATAGCAGGATCGGATAGTGTCACTCCTGCACCTCCCCTGACCTGCAGGACTGACTGGGTGAAAGCTTAACCCTGGCCCAGCTCAGAGGCTTTGAGTGCTGGCTTCCCCCAGCCTCTGCCCAGTTCTCCCCCCCCCATTCCCCCCCAATGCGTTCTCTCTCACAGGCCTTGTGATTGTCTGAACTCATCTTGCCTTTGCTGTTCCCTGTGCTCGGAAGACTTTCTGTGTCAGCCCTGAGGCCAGCTCCCGGGCTGTGAGAGTTGGACCCCATTTCTCTGTATCCCTGGTTCTGGGTGCTAGGAGGGATATGGGTGTAGCCGGGTGAATGCAGGCAGTTTTCCCTCTCTGCCCTGGCACACGTGGCCCCTTTCCCTTTGTCCATTGCGGTCCTGAAACCTTCCAGACCCAGGGGATGCCCTCCTCCCAGTTCTTTGGGGCTTCCAGACCTGCCTACTTCGAACCCTATATTGGGGGCACTTCGGACTGTTGCTTAATTCTGGAGCCAAGCCACCTGGCATTATCTGTTCTATGTGTCCGCCCCACCTGTGAGTTCTGTCTGGTGGGGACCATGTCCCAGATCCCAGCTTGGGCTGAGCTGTGTTTATGAACTGTACTCCCTTTGTGGAATCCTAACAAGTGTCGAATGGATTTTAAAAAAAATGCCGTTGATGTCCATGCTCCCCTTCCCCTTCTCAAAGCATCAAGATGCTTACTAAAACATGGAGCCTTTTACATTTTCTATTTGAAACTGTTTTTAAAGTGTCTTTTAACTTACAAGAATCACATATTCTTGAAAAACTTCAGATAATACAAAAAAGAACAGAGGGAAAGTTCTGTCTCAACGTTCCTCATAGTCATCCATTCTCAAGAGAAAATCACTGTTACTTTTGAGTGTGTCCCTCAGATATTATCTGTTCACAGACAGATGTTTATATATTGTTTGAGATACATGCAGTTGTACCATATATATATACAGGCAACTTACCTTTTTTATCCAACAGTAGAAGGAAAGATTTTCATGTAAGCTTATGTAGAGTTACCCCATTCCTCTAAGTGGGTACATTTTCATTTAAGCAGTTTCTCAATTTTTGTAATTACTAGCAAGGCTGTAGTAGATACAATGTATCTGTATCCTTGAGGACTTGCACCGGTACATGTAATATTTACACATTAAAGATGAGAGAGGTTGGGAAGGAAACCCTTTATAATTATGGTTATGAAAGGGTACACTGAAATGGATCCCCTGGCATACGGATGTGTGTGTGTGTGTGTGTGTGTGTGTGTGTGTGTGTGTGTGTGTGTATGTATGTCCCTGGGTGTATAGACACAGGGCTGGGCCTTAACTCACATAAGTGAAAGTAACAGCTAAGTCCAGACAGGCCATGGACGTGGCAATCCCCATTTTAGATAGCAGCTTGCCATTTTTATTTGTTTATCTAATTTTTTGTTAATCCTCACCAGAGGATATATTTTTTCCATGATTTTTAGAGAGAGTGGAAGGGAGGGGGAGAGACAAAGAGAGAGAAACATTGATGTGAGAGAGACACATCGATTGGTTGCCTCCCTCACACAACCAAGCCGGGCCAGAGATTAAAGACTGCAACCGAGGTAGGTGCCCTTGACCAGAATCAAACCCGCCAACCAAGGGCCGATGCTCTAACCACTGAGCAACCGGGTAGGGCGCAGCTTGCCATTTTGCCTCTTCTCTGTTCCCACCGCAAGGGTGTCAGATGGCCCTGCTGGCCAAAGGATGCAACTGGGGGGATGGTGAAGAGGACGGACAGCTATGGAAGTATTCCTCCTCCAGTGGAAGAAGCATGGAGGGGAGCCAGGGTCCACCTGCAGATATTTGGACCTTGGAAACAATGCCCTTGAGTACGATGATGGTCAGATTTGGGGGTGCAATGCATGAAAATAGAGTAGTCCCCTCTCAGTCTCCAGGAAACGAGACTTGGAGGCCTTCCAGCCTGTGGCTAAGCAGAGCATGAGCCCTGGGAGAGGCAGCCCCCTTTGCACAGAGCGACGGAGGGCGGGGGGATGCCAAGGCAGCATGTCAAACCCACCAAGGAGGCTTTGTGACCCCAATGATATTTTTCACAGAACGTGGTGGATTTTCAATGTAACCACAACGACATCCGCTGTGTATCAGGCAGAAGAGCAGATGCAATTGCGAAAGTTTTGGGGGTGCTCACTTGCGCTGGGGCCAGGTGTGCAGAGGGCTGGATTTGGTGAGCTCCCACCCCCACACTGCAGCACTCACCTGGGGTGGCGTGAAGAGATGAGAACAGCTGCACTCGCCCAGCAAGCCCCTTATTTTTGAAAAGCATCGAGAGAGAGAGAGAGAGAGAGAGAGAGAGAGAGAGAGAGAGAGAGAGAAATCAGTTTCTGTGCTGAATTGAAACAGGTCTTCGTTTTTCTCAAGGTGTTTGTTCTTAAAACATGGAAATAAAATAACTTCAATTTACACAACTTTAAGACATATTCAGAATGCATAACTGGGCGGGGCAGTGGTAGGAAAGTAATCAGGGCTCAGTGTCACAGTCCCTAAGATGCTGACGGACACCCTGGAACTGATGGCTAACTTGCCTGCTGTCTCTCTCCCCTTGCCTAAGGAGATGCTTGCTGGGGCCCACGAAGGCTTTAAAAGGCCTTGCTTTATCTCGGCCATAAATATGTACCTGTCAACTCTATCTCACTTTTGCCACTCCCACTTCCCTCCACCCTGGGAACCTGCAAGCTCAGGTAGGCTGCTGCCATCTCTTGCCTGGACTTCTGCAGTGATCTCCTAACCGGCCACCCCACTTTTACTCTGGTCCCTTCCATTGCTTCTGGTCCTTTCCAGTGGAAACCCTGTCCTGCCAACCCCCTGCTTCAATCTGCAAGGGCTTCACAGGGCCCTAGGGGAACATGGGGGGGGGGTCCCCAAAGCTGCCGGAGGCCCTGCATGCTCCCTCTCCAGCCCTAACACCACCCTTTCCCACTTGCTCGCCTTCTTCACCTGTAGTGGGCGCGGCGTCTTGGTGTTTTTGAAAGGGTCCTTTTTCCTTTCCACTTCAATGCCGCTGAGCAAGCTGTTCTCTAAGCCGGGAACGCCCTCAGCTCTGCTCAGTAAGACCCAGCTCAAGCCTCTGCTCTCTACCGGGCTCAGCTCCTTGTTCCTCCCCCCCGCCCCTGTGCGGTATAGACTGCCTGGACCTCGGGCATCCCTGGACTGCAGCACTTATGCTGCATAGCAACGGCTTCTTTGTTCATCATCTTGATGACCAGACCCTTGGTTCCTCGAGGAAGAGACCTTGTCTTGCTCATATATGTACAGTGGTGCCTAACAGAGGGTGTGGCACCCTCTTGGGCTCGGGGAAACCCTTGTTTGGTAAATGCTAAATGAGAGCAAAAGAAGGTGCAGCAAGCCAGAGGAGGTAGAGATGGTTGACTTCAGGTAAGTGGGGTCATGAAAGGCTTTACAAAGTGTCTGGTTTGGAGATAAGGTTAGAATTAGGAGAGAGGTTGGTTAGAATGAGGCATGGGACTTGGTCAAGATGGTGCCGATACGATGCTTTAATACATAGTCATGACATGGTTGAAAGAAAAAGAAGGAGGAAGAGGAGACGGTAGATGCATTAATAGCGTATAGAAGGATATGTAACTCAAATTCGGATGTGAATTCACTCCAGAAGAGATGCAAATGATGTAACAGTCTGAACAGAGTTTAAAATAAAGAGAGTAGCACGTAGAAAATGCAGGAATCAAACAGGGACAATTGAAGAACGATAAATATTGAGCATACTGGGAACGAGAACTTTAGCTATAAACATACACTCCACATTGGACATAGTTGAAGGGAGAATGAGTAAAATGGGAGCTAGCACTGAGGGATTCACAGAGAGCGCAAAGCAGGGCGGTGCACGCAGAAGCAGTGAAGACAGAGCAGTTTGAGAAGCTGTTGAGATGGGCTCAGCACTGTGAAATGTGTAGTGGGGTTTCAGAAAAAGGGGAATAAAGGGAATTTAGAGAAGGACTATTGGAAGAGATCATGGCTGAAGACTCTCCACAATTAAAGACACAGTGTTCTCAGAGTGCCAAATAGAATAAGTGAAAATATATCCATTTCTAGAACATTCCAAAGTGAACCACAAGACGTCAAAAGCAAAGAGAGAAAGGCATCCCAGAATGTCAGAGAAAGCTGGGATAACATTATGCCGTGGATTCATTAACGAATTGGATCTATCCAGCTCCCTTTTTCATCTGCTCTGTTCACTGTAGTCAGATTTTCACCATGCGGCCACGGATGCGGCTGTGACAGTAAGCCATGCATTCACATGAGTGAGCACTGTCCCTTTCTGCACCAGCAACACTGAGAGACGTGAGAGAGTTGGGTGTTTTCCTTCTTGTGCCTTTCTTCACTGAGGAGCTGTTGGGGACCGTCATGCTGCTGGCAAAGTCTAAGCTGACCAGAGGACATGGCAAAGCCCTGGACTCTACCCTACGTCGATCCTGGAAGGTTTTAAGGTCAAAGCTCAGGAAAGGTTTAAGGCTTTATTAGAGTTTGCAGCAAAGTGGAACTAGATAAGGCTTGACCGAGGCATGACCTCTGTGGCTAAAAGTGTAGTTAAGCTAGCATAACCTGATTGTCATAGTAACTGTAACCTGATTGTCATAGTAACTGTCAAGTATAGATGAATCTAGACAAAGCTTGCCCAGTCTTGCCCAGCCTGTAACAATCTGTTACTTCCCTATGAACAGGCCAGGCCCTAACAGTGATCTATGAAGCATGACCAGCCACAGCTTAGCTATAAAACAGTGTGTGTAAAAAATAAAGTCGCTGGTGCCTTGTGCCAGTCCTCCCAACCCCGTCTCATGGTCTCTTGTATTTCATCCCACGCCACCTCTACCCGTCGGACCCTCTCCAAGGTGCGGGTCACCGCAAGGAGCAATAAGAAATATTTGAAAGGCTTATCCATACCTCAAATCCATGTGCCATAAACCTCTTGAAATTATTGCATTTAATTTTGCTTTGTTTGTAGCAAATAAAAAGTCAACTTAGTTCCTCAATGAGACTGTTGAATGTAGATTTAAAAATTTTTTTGTTATTGATTTCAGAGAGGAAGGGAGAGGGAGAGAGAGCTAGAAACCTCAATGATGAGAGAGAACCACTGATCGGCTGCCTCCTGCACACCCCCTACTGGGGATCGAGCTGGCAACCTGGGCATGTGCTCTTGACCAAAATTGAACCCATGACCCTTCAGTCTGCAGGCCCACGCTCTATGCACTGAGCCAAACCAGCTGGAGCAAGGTTTAAGTTGTCTTGCATTGTTTCTCTACATTAGGGAAGAGTAGGTTCATTTGTTTCATGGATTATATTCTTCAAATTTTTAAGAACTCACATTTCGCGAAGACCATGTTTTTCTTCAAATTCTTTCACAAAATAATGGGTGACACCTTGAATAGCTTATCTGTGACCTAACAGCCTTGAATGAATTTCTCCAAGATCCTTGATAATGGTCCCCAGCGAGTCCCTCTTCTTGTCCTCGGTGCCCGTGGCGTCCACACTGCCCAAAGTGGTCTCCGTCCCTCCACCACTCATCCCCACCCAGCCCTATCCAACTCTTTAAGAGCTCACTTTCTCCTCAGTTACTTTTTAACTGAAATCCCTTATTTTGAGGTAATCGTAGGTTAACATTGCAGTTATAAGCCTTGTACAGAGAGATCCTGAAGTTCCCCCCAAAAGTAACATCTTGCTTAACTACAGCACAATAGCACCAAAGGTTACTTTTTATGTTTAATAATTAATTTTTGAGATTCTTAATTTATGCTATTTTTAAACAGTTGTGCACTACTAATAGTGGTAATGATGGTGCAATCTAAATAACTTTTTAAAACTTAGAAATTTATGGTTACAGGAAATTAAAATTTCAACTTATATACATTTTTGGCAGAGAAGCATGAACAATAAAAGATCTTCAAGCCTAAGGACCTATTACAGCCCAGCTGGGGCTGGTTCAGTGGTTGAGCATCAACTTTGAACCAAGAGGTCACCAGTTCGATACCCTGTCAGGGCACATGCCTGCGTTTCGGGCTCAGTCCCCAGTAGGGGATGTGCAGGAGGCAGCCAACAGATTTCTCTCATTGATGTTTCTCTTTCTCTCTCTCTCTCTCTCTCTCTCTCTCTCTCTCTCTCTCTCTCTCTCCCTTCCCTTCCCTCTAAAATAAAGAAAAACATTAAAAAAGGAACCTATTACATTAGAGTACAATTCTGTGGAGGAAATGGGATAGGATCCATAAGTTTAAGGAGTAAAAAGAATGATGCATAACGAGTTCATACAGTTTTCTTCGAACCTGTAGCTGTTGAGATTCCCTGGTAGCGAAGCTGCGGGGAGGCGGGACGCCGCAGCCCCATGCCAGGCGTGTGGGCGCGGTTGGGTCCCTGGGCGCGCGCTCCTGGGACTATGCCCGCCCGGCTGCAGGGGACGCGGCAGCGGCCATGCACTTGGGGTTGCTGAGCGGGGCGGCGGCCTTGGAGGAGGCGCGGCTCGATGCGTCGGGGACCCTCCCGCTGCTGGCGCGGGCCACGCGAAACGCGACTCCGAAGTGTCCCTACAGCAGATGCCCGGCTGCGGGGCCGCGGGCGCCCGCGCCACGTGCGGCCTGCTCACCGGTGCACTCGGCGCCCTACGACGCCCCGGCCAGCCTCTCCCAGCCCCGCCGCCGCTACCTGCAGCCCCGGGCCGAGATCCCGGACCGGATCCTGGACGTGGGCTCCGTTGGCCGCTGGTGGGTGAGTGTCTCCACCTGCCCGCACATTTGCACGTCGCCCCCTGGCCGCACGCGGAGGCCTATGAGCGCTCTTCCATGAGAAGTATCAGCCCGTGGTGCTCACTGACGACCAGGTGCTATGGAAGGAGCAGGCCTTGCAGAGGGAGAAGGACAAGCTGGCCCGAGCCAGGCCGACTCGCTGGGGCAGTCAGTCCGCAGGGCCCCAGATGAAACCCAGTGAGGCCCAGGTCCCGCCCAGCTCCCAGCCCTGGCCGGCGCCTGGCGCACTGTTCGCCTTGGAGTGTGTAATTGGTGTGAATGAGCCTCAAGCGCAGAGTAACTGAAATAAATCATATGCAGAGGGTTCCCGCTGGGTTTCCACACAATTAGGGGGCCTTTCTCCCTCTCACATTGTTCCTTGGCAGCTGGAGCGAATCCAGAGCCTTCTTGTTCCGGGAGTGGGGAGAGCAGAGCACAGGACCATGTACATGTGTCCCTGCCAGAGTCAGCGATGAGCGTTATCCATAAACAAGCCTTTTCATTGGGCCTCACGGTCCCCTCACTGAGGCATCCTGTCTGTGAGGTGATTCCCAAGCTCTCCTACAGCCAGACAGGTTTTCTTTCTGCTTCTTTAAAAAAAGTATATTTTATTGATTTTTTTTACAGAGAGGAAGGGAGAGGGATAGAGAGTTAGAAACATCGATGAGAGAGAAACATCGATCGGCTGCCTCCTGCACACCTCCTACTGGGAATATGCCTGCAACCAAGGTACATGCCCTTGACCGGAATCGAACCTGGGACCCTTCAGTCTGCAGGCCAATGCTCTATTCACTGAGCCAAACCGGTTAGGGCTTCTTTTTAAATTTTGAGCTGCAATTTATACTCTCATTTTCATGAGTAACATTTTTTTGTTTTTATTTTAAATTATTTTGAAATAATTATAGTCTCAGAGTAAACTGGGGAAATAATACAGGACATCCTTTGTGCCTTTGGCCCAGCTTCCCCCCAGGGTAACATTTTACATAAAGCAGAACCAAGCCAGAGATCGACCTTGGCATAGCTGTTTGGATTTTACAGGGAAACTTTTTGCTAAACAGCCTGCTTTTACTATTTGTGCATTGATCATGATGTTGGAAGGAGAATGTATTTTCTGATCTGGGAATTATTACGGAATCACAGATTCCGGTTGTAGTATACTTCAGTAACCTTTAAAACACAGAAGCCTATGGAAAGGAATATGTTAATGTACGTACCTAGCTGGTACTTAGCTAGGTTATGGTAATCATACTTTTTAAAAACTAAACTTACAGGAATAGACTAACTTTCTCACCTAGGTGGCCTATGCCTAATTAATAAAACAAGGAGATGAAACAACCAACCAAACAAACAAACCTGTAGCTACTGAGTTACTATTTACCCACACGATTTATCACTCTTGGTTTTGTCGGTCTTTTCAATTCTTCCAGTCTGATAGGTGTTCGTGGTATCTCACTGTTGCTTAAACTTGCATCTCCCCAATTAAGGCTGAGAGTGAGCATCTTGTCACATGCTGGCCATTCAGCTCGCCTCTCGGCAAAGTGCCTGTGTGTACCCTTTGCCCTCTCCTTCATGTTGGGCATCAGCAACGTAACTTCCACACACCAGATCTCACATCATTTGAAATACAAACTTTATTGGTGCTTAGAGAACCTGATTTCTTCCCAACAACTGCATTACCAATTTCTTTTTCTCGCCTGGCAAGAAATGTTTTAATTTTTGTTTCATTTTTATGGTGGCAAATAATTTTCAAGTTTATTTCCTTTTTTGAAAATACAAAGCGAAACTACAAACAGGTTCAATCAAGACATTTTATCTCACACTGACATGCTCTATGGACCCTCCTCCAATTTGATGATCACTGACCAGGGAAGTGTGTGTGTGGGGGGGAGACTTTCTTAGGTAGCATGACCTGACCTGGGGTGGGTGTGGTGGGGGCTGGGGATGGCAAGGTTGAGGACAGGCTCACACACCTATCTCCATTCACATTTACCTGGGACCACGGGGGTCTGTCCGGAGACCCCAGGTCATGGCAGGTTAGCAGAGAGTGAGAATCCGTCCACTACCTACTCCTCCTGCCTTCATAGCTGAGATGAAAACTTTGCTTTTAGCCTAGATCCGTGGTCGGCAAACTCCGGTTCGCGAGCCACATGGGGTTCTTTGGCCCCTTGAGTGTGGCTCTTCCTAAGCCTTAGGTGTACCCTAAATAAGTTAATAACAATGTATCTACCTATATAGTTTAAGTTTAAAAAATTTGGCTCTCAAAAGAAATTTCAGTCGTTGTACTGTTGATATTTGGCTCTGTTGACTAATGAGTTTGCTGACCACTGATCCCTGGGTGCTGGACCTGCCGGCTCCCCTGGGGTGGGGCCTGCACTTCAGGGCTTGCAGGCTCGCCCTCAGTTCATGGCTGCACATTCTGCATTTTGCAGCAAGGGCACCAGGTGGTCTGACAAGCAGAAGGCCTGACAGCAGGTCTGGGACTTTCAATCGAGTAGAATCAGGTTGGGATGGGGTAGTGGTTGGGGTGGTCTGATTGTAATTTGTTGTTGTTGTTAATCCTCACCCGAGGATATTTTTTCCATTGATTTTTTTTTTTTTTTTTAGAGAGAGTGGAAGGGAGGGGGAAAGACACACAGAGAGAAACATTGATGTGAGAGAGACACATAGGTTGGTTGTCTCCTGCACGTGCCCCGACTGAGATTGGGGATCAGGCCTGCAACCCAAGAATCAAACCCGAGACCCTTCAGTTGGGTAGGGGATGAAGATCTAACCACCGAGAAAAACCGTCCAGGGCCAAGAGATTATTATTTTTTTTAATGTATTTTTATTGATTTCAGAGAGGAAAGGAGAGAGAGAGAGAGAGAGAGAGAGAGAGAGAGAGAGAGAGAGAGAAGGAAATATCAATGATGAGAGAGAATCATTGATTGGCTGCCTCCTGCACGCCCCACACTGGGGATCAAGCCCACAACCCAGGTACGTGCCCTCAACTGATTGGAATCAAACCCGAGACCCCTCTGTTTACAGGCCTCTCTATCCACTGAGCCAAACCAGCTGGGGCAAGAGGTTATTTTTGATTAGAATAGAGTACCATCTCAAACCTCTTCTATAAAAAAGAAAAACCAAACCAAAAGAAGAAGAAAAGTATGCAGACACTTCACTCACTTTAAGATGGATATACATGTAAGTTTTCTTCCAGTTTTTTTAAAAAAATTCTTATTATTAAAAATATAAATTCAGTGCTCACATTTCTATAAAGAATTACCCCAGTTTTGGAAAGTCCTGCCCCAGCGGGGCTAGCTGAGTGATGCTTTTCCCCGCTCACATCTGTGCAAGAGGAAGTCCAGGTTTGGCCCGTACTCACCAGCCAGCAGCTCTGTAAGTTTTCCAGAAAGCAGAGGGGGAAGACTAACTTAGTATGAAACCTTTAAAAAAATATGCACACACTTTCACGTGCTCCTGAGTGTGCACTACTAATTTCAGCAACCAAATGAGCCTCACTCTTTTTGTTCATGAGCCATCCTGAGTCCTGTTGTATTTACAGTTAATTAAGGCTCTGGCAAAAGTATCATGAGACAAAATAAAATAAACCTGTCAAAAGGCTCATTTCTTTCATCTTTTTAGTGTGTGTGTGTGTGTGTGTGTGTGAGAGAGAGAGAGAGAGAGAGAGAGAGAGAGAGAGAGAGAGAGAGATTCAGAGTTTGTCTTGAAACAGTTTACCCCAAATAGAAAAGTCAGTGGAAATGTATATACATATATTTTACACAAAATATTTCATTCTGTAGTGGGTGCTGGCTGAGGAGCCATGACGTAATCTCAAATCAACCATAAAGCCTTTAAGGTTTTACCCGCACATTTTATAAACGGTGGCCTTGCAGGTGGGAAGCCCTCCCCCTCCCTCCCCCCTCCCCCTCCCCCCTCCCCACCCCGCCAACTTTCTGAGGGGATCTGAGCAGTTCTCTTCTGGAGCCGGTGGGGCGAGCGTGGAAGCTGGAGGACGCAGCAATGGAAACATTGCAAGAGGGGAGAGCAATTGTTTCCACCGGCTAACCACCAGGGCCCGCGGGCGGGCGGCGGAAGGGCTCCAGCTCTCCCCAGCACAGTGACCCACTTCGGAGCTTTCACCGCTGGAAGAGGAGGAGGGGGAGGTGGCCCTGGAGCCAGGAAGGCAGAAAAGGAGCAACTTGGGAAGGAAAGAAGAGAAGGTGGAGAAGCCAAGCCCTTGCCCCTCCCTCCCCGCTCAGCTAGTCCTCCAGCTCCCCCCTCTCCCTCTTTGGGCGGGGTGGGATGAGGGCGTTAGAGACTTTCTCAGGATGATACCCACTTTTCCCAGTTAGCAAAGGAGAAAATTGAGCTGCTTCCCCCATACCCCAGACCCCCAGGCACACTGCCCATCTGGAACGTTCCTACATGTGCCCAGAGCAGAGCCATGAACTGGGACCTCCTCTATCCCCACAGCTTCCCACCCGGACGCACAGAATAGTTTCCACACCCCCCACCCTACCCCGCGGATGTGAGGTGAGGTGGAGAGGAGCCCGCGGAGCTGGGTGCTGGGTGGGGTTTGCAGTTGGTGTCCTATTTCATGGCCAGCCGATTCCACTCTGCAGGTGCCAGTGCGGAAGGGGGGTGGAGGCAGTGGGGGCAGACAAGGGTACACGTGATACCACCCACCCAGGGATGCCAGGATGTGGTGGGTGCAGCTAGGACAAGCACAAAAGGAGCCCAGCCCAGGTTGACACCCTCAGGGGCAAAGGGGAGGGGGGGGGGACGGGTGAGCCGGGCGACTAGAGCCACTGTGGCTGAACTCAGTCTTTTTTTTAAAAATATATATATTTTAATGACTTTTTACAGAGAGGAAGGGAGAGGGATAGAGAGTTAGAAACATCGATCAGCTGCCTCCTGCACACCCCCCGCTGGGGATGTGCCCGCAACCAAGATACATGCCCTTGACCAGAATGGAACCTGGGACCCTTGAGTCCACAGGCCGACGCTCTATCCACTGAGCCAAACCGGTCAGGGCAGTCTTTTTTTAAAATATATATTTTATTGATTTTTTACAGAGAGGAAGAGAGAGGGATAGAGAGTTAGAAACATCAATGAGAAATATTGATCAGCTGTCTCCTGCACACACCCCACTGGGGATGTGCCTGCAACCAAGGTACATGCCCTTGACCTGACTCGAACCTGGGACCCTTCAGTCCGCAGGCTGACGCTCTATCCACTGAGCCAAAACGGCTAGAGCTGAACTCAGTCTTAAAGGAGGCCTGGAGGAGGAATGGTGGGGAGCCAGGCTGCAGCCCGGCATTGTTGCAAAGGCGAGAGGGCCAGAAGCCACGCAGTGTGTTTGGGGAAGAGCACCGATGAGGCTGGTTGATGCTGGAGGGGTGTGGGGGCCGGTTCCCCGCAGCCCACGTAAGGGGCGTACACTCCCTCCACCGCTCAGCCGTTCCTTCTGCACCGCCCTGCGGGCCAGCCTTGGCACCGGTCTGCAATGCCCACCCCGGTGGACCCACGGCTTGCGTCCCTCCCACCGCTCGCACTGGAAGTTATTTTTCTGTGCGGGGCAAGCCCCCGACCAGCGGCCGGCGGCAGCCCGAGCATTTCCTCTCTCACCCCAGGAAACGGTGCTGCGCCCGCAGGGCACAGCTCAGCGTGCAGCACCGAGGCAGAACCTGGGGTCCCGGAGTGGGGTGGGCAGGGCCATGGGGTGCGGGGAAAGCGCCTGAGGGCCCCTGGCAGGGGGAGGGCAAGGAGGGATCTGGAATCGGGACTTGGCAGTGAATTTAGCGAAGCTCAGCCCGACACCTGCATGTTAGAGGAATCGAAACGGCGGCCCAGGCAGGGGGAGCCGTATGCAAGCTTCTCGGGAGGCCCTGACCGAGGGGGACTAGCTGCCCGGGACGCGCCGACCACACCCCGTGCCCGCGCTGAGTCAAAGGAAAGCGCGGTCCGCCCAGCAGGTGGCGCCGTCGCTCCAGTTTGGGCCCCGCGAGGTGCGGAGGAATCGGAATGCAGTCGGCGCCCGAGCCCAGGCCGAGCTGCAGCGCGTGCAGGCCCTTCCCCAGCACCCCCCGCCCCCCCCCCCCCGCCCCGCCCCCGGCCCCTGGCACCTGCCGGGTTCGCTCCCCAAATGGCGGGGCGCGGGCCTGAGTTCTCAGGATTCCCCGCTCCTGTCCCATTACGCCCCGGGAGTCCTACTTCTCTTTGGCGGCCGAGCTGACTGTTGGTGGGATGGGGGTGGGATAGAACGGCATTTGCATTTTGACGGGATCCAAGGACTTCAATAAATAAAAACGTGGGGTTTCTGGCCCAAGAGAGGGCGGGAGTATTTCGGGTAGACTCCCAACCTCCCCCAACCCCTCGGTCTCTGACGATCAGCCCTAAAGCGCCTGTGCGCGCCCCATCCGTGGAGATAGGAGAATGTCAGCGCTCTCCTGGTGGACGAGTCCCCAGTTGTGGGACTCTTCCCTGGCCAGGCTGGGAGTTCTCCCATCTCCCCCCGGTCACTTCTCAGAAACACCACAAGGCACCCACTGAGGATGCGGGGCGACCGGACTGCAGATGTGTCCCCAGGCGCCTGGAGCCCCGCGCGGGCTGACCCGGTCGCGGTCTGCGGGTCCCTAGGCGGGGGCGCTTGAACGAGCCGGGTCCTCTCGCTCCATCATCCGGACCTGCAGCCCCGAGAGGGGGACCCTGGGGCGGGGGCCTGGGGAGTAGGAGGGGAGCATCGGCAGGAAGCTGACGGGGTCGGGGTGCTCGGGGGTGCCCCGGGGGCAGGTGGAGTGTCCGGCCCTGATCTCCTGCGCAAGACGCCAAGGTCGCCGCGAAGAGCAAGGTCCCAGGCGGGTCCAGCCTCTCTGAGGTCCCTTTGGTCTCGCACGGCTGTCACCCGCCCCTGTGCTGACGTGCTGACCCCGGTGGTGCTTGGGATTAAAGCCCCTTGGTCAAACCGCGTCCTGCTGTCACCCACTAGAAGCCATGGAGCCCAGCCTTGTCCTCCTGCTGATATGAATTGCGGATGTCGGTGGTTCATACGAGTCCTGAGCTCGTTAGACACAGCAGTGGAGGTGGGTGGGGGTCGGGTGGGGGTGCAGTGGGTGCCTGGGACCTGCACTGAATTTGTGATTTTAGCAAATCCCTAAATCCCTCTCCGCCTCAGGTTGTGTACAGTCGATATTTAACCTAAAAACGTTCGCCTTCTTTTTTGGTTAAACATATTTTGGAAAATAGAAAATAGAAAAGAAAAAATAATTGCTCACAGTGGCAATATGGAGCTATCATTGCTTTAAAAAAATCTTACCAGAGGATTTGTTTGTTTGTTTGTTTACTTAGAGAAACAAACATCGATGCATTGCCTCCATTAGGGGCGGACTGGGGATGGAACCCACAACCTAGGTATGGGCGCTGACCTGGCGGAAATGGAACCTACAACCTTTTCGGTGCAGGAGAGGACTCCCCCACCAACTGAGCCACCCAGCCGGGGCTATAATCACTCTTAATTAACATTTGGGTGTATTTATTTTGTATTATTTTTTGTTTCAATCCTAAACTTACATCTTTTTCATCATTGTTATATTTCCTATTCATGTGCTTTTTAAAATCCTTACATCAAAATACCAACGGCATATTTCACAGACCTAGAACAAACTTTCCAAAAATTCATCTGCAATATAAAAAGACCCCGAATAGCTGCAGCAATCCTGAGAAAGAAGAACAAAGTAGGTGGGATCTCAATACCAGATATCAAGCTGTATTACAAAGCCACTGTTCTCAAAACTGCCTGGTACTGGCACAAGAACAGGCATATAGATCAATGGAATAGAATACAGAACCCAGAAATTGATCCAAACCACTATGCCCAATTAATATTCGACAAAGGAGGCATGAACATATAATGGAGTCAAGACAGCCTCTTCAATAAATGGTGTTGGGAACATTGGACAGATACATGCAAAAAGATGAAACTAGACCACCAACTTACACCATACACACAGAAAAACTCAAAATGCATAAAGGACTTAAACATAAGATGGGAAACCATAAAAATACTAGAGGAATCCACAGGCAGCAAAATCTCAGACATATGCAGAAGCAATTTCTTCATTGATATGCTCCTAGGGCAATGGAAACTAAAGAGAAAATGAACAAATGGGACTACATCAAAATAAAAAGCTTCTGCACAGCAAAGGAAACCATCAACAAAACAACAAGAAAGCCCACTGCATGGGAGAACCTATTTGCCAACGATATCACCAATAAGGGTTTAATCTCCAACATTTACAGGGAACTCATACAAATTAACAAAAGGAAGACAGACAACCCAATCAAAAAATGGGCAACAGACCTAAATAGATGCTTTTCAAAAGAAGACAGAAGAAAGGCCAAAAGACATATGAAAACATGTTCAAAGTCACTAATCATCAGAGAGATGCAAATCAAAACAACAATGCGGTACCATCTCACACCTGTCAGACTGGCTATCATCAACAAATCAACAAACGACAAGTGCTGGCGAGGATGTGGAGAAAAAGGAACCCTCATGCACTGCTGGTGGGAATGCAGACTGGTGCAGCCACTGTGGAGAACAGTATGGAGTTTCCTCAAAAAACTAAAAATTTGACCCAGTGATCCCACTTCTAGGAATGTATCCCAAGAAACTAGAAACACCAATTAGAAAGGATATATGCACCCCTATGTTCATAGCAGCACAATTCACCATAGCTAAGATTTGGAAACAGCCTAAGTGCCCATCAATAGATGAGTGGATTAAAAAACTGTGGTACATGCCCTGACTGGTTTGGCTCAGTGGATAGAGCGTCAGCCTTCAGACTGAAGGGTCCCAGGTCGATTCAGGTCAAGGGCATGTACCTTGGATGCAGGCACATCCCCAGTAGGGAGTGTGCAGGAGGCAGCTGATTGATGTTTCTCTCTCATCGATGTTTCTAACTCTCTATCCCTCTCCCTTCCTCTCTGTAAAAAAATCAATAAAATATATTTAAAAAAACAAAAACAAAAAAACCTGTGGTACATCTACACAATAGAATACTATGCTGCAGTAAAAAAGAAGGAGTTCTTACTATTTGCAACAGCATGGATGGAACTGGAGAGCATTATGCTAAGTGAAATAAGCCAGTCAGAGAAAGATAAATATCACATGATCTCACTCATTTGCGGAATATAATGAACAACATAAACTGATGAACAAAAACAGATCTAGAGACAGAGAAGCATCAATCAGACGGTCAAACCTCAGAGGGAAGGTAGGGGAGGGTGGGGGTAAGGGGGACAGATCAACCAAAGGACTTATATGCAAGCATATAGGCCTAACCAATGGACACAGACAACAGGGGGGTGAGGGCATAAGTGGGGGGGGAATGGGGGGTAATGTGGGGATAAGGACACATATGTAAAAACTTAATCAATAATAATTAAAAAAAATCCTTACATCATATACATTTCTCTTACATGTAACATGTTCTTCAGGAGTCTCACCTGGTATCTGCATAACATTCTGTTCATATTTTGCCCATTTAATTCCCAATTAGTTAGACATTTAGGTCATATTTACTTTTTCATTATGACACAGTTATTTCTAAATAGAATGTAATTTTAGTTTTTTATTTCTTACTAGAGGCCTGGTGCATGAAATTTGTGCATGGGTAGGGCCCCTAGGCCTGGCTGGCAATCAGGGCCGATCTGTGGGGTGACTGGTGGGGTGATGGGAGGGAGGGGGCCACTGGCACCCGCCTTGGCTGGCCGGGGGCCTGCGGGCTGGGGGCAGCTCCTGTGTTGAGCATCTGACCCCTGGTGGTCAGTGCGCATCATAGTGACTGGTTGGTTGTTCCACTGGTCGTTCCACAGTTT
This sequence comes from Myotis daubentonii, assembly GCF_963259705.1. Classification (NCBI taxonomy): domain Eukaryota; kingdom Metazoa; phylum Chordata; class Mammalia; order Chiroptera; family Vespertilionidae; genus Myotis; species Myotis daubentonii. The sequence continues at coordinate 24,924,727 of NC_081851.1, read as the reverse complement.
GGTCGATTTGCATGTTAGGCTTTTATTATAGAGGATCTACCCTAAGAGTTCTTAAAAGGTGTTCAGTTTTTTAGGTGAATAGATTTTCCCCATTTGCTTTTAATTGTATTGCCCTGTGGTCTGCGAATGTGGACTGTATTTATGTTTTTTTGTAATGTGTTGAGCTTTTGATTAATGGTTAAATTTGTATATAACTTTAAGCATAGTTTTGAATGCATAATTGAGTATAAAATTCTATATATTAGATCAAGCTTGGTAAAATATATTATCCAAACCTGCTATGTTCTTTATTTTTATCTACTTGATCTGTTAATTTCTGAAAGAATTGTAAAAGTTTTCAGAATATGTTTGTAGATTTACCATTTTCTTTATTATTTCATTAACTGTTATATTTGTAACAGTTTGTGTTTTACATTATTTATTTATTAAAATGTTTCAGCTTTATTGGGATGTAATTGACACGTAACATTGAATAAATTTAAGAAGCATACAACTTGATTATTTAATATACATATATATTGCAAAATGATTACCACGATAAGGATAGTTAATGTATTCACCACCTCACATAGTTATATTTCTGTGTGTGTGTGTGTGAGTTGAGAACATTTAAGATCTTCTCTCTTAGCATCTTTTAAACATGCAATACAGTATTGCTGGCTATGGTCACCCATGCTGACATTACATCTTATAACGAGAAGTGTGTACCTTTGACCATTTATTTCCATATTTTGAAGTGATATTGTAAAGTGTAAAAACCATAAGGCTGTTAAAGTGATAAGAACAAACAAACATATTGGAATATGTATCTTTTTATGCACTTTGAATTATTTTTTTGAACTGGATTTTCAGAAGGAAATAGCTTTGAAAGTCAAACTGGCCTCTTAAGAATGCCCACTGTTGGTTGCCACCTGAGACTGCTTGCTTCATGGAACCCTGGCCATCAGCAGTATAAAATATAAAATGAAAAACAGAAACAAGACAGTGTTGTTTTGAGATGTAGGAAATGGGGATACTTTTAAAATTTTTCTTTGATGTTTATGAAGTTGACCCCCTGGAGGTCTGATAATCAGTTGAATTTTTTTTTAGGTATGGATTGTCTGTTCTTGTACTTTTGTGCTTCTGTTTTCTAACTTTTAACTTGAGGAAGTTCATCTCTTCTAGTTCTTACATTCTAGGAATTATGTTTATGTTTATTCTACCATAAAACACATTATTCAAAAAGAAAAAAAATTAGCCCATCCAACTAGGTACTTGAAATTCACCCTGACTGCATTTCTCTCTGCTGCCCCTGGACCTGAGCAGTCCTTTCGGTGTGACCCCCAAAGAAAGAAGGGGCTGGAGGGGTCTAAAGCTTATAAAATTGGGGCTTCCTTAACTCTATGTTTAGAGTGCGGAGAATTTAGGGTGATGGGGTTGAAGTATAGGGGAAAGTGATGCCCAGTGAGATCATGCCGGGAGCCGGTCCATCCTTGCTGTTTCAAGGGACCTGGCATATATGGCATACGGTTCTTAATATGTTTGCTCACCTTCTTGGCGCTGTGTTTTAACCAAGGTCACCTCTCCGAGAAAGGTTGAATCCCCAGGTAGGGATTTTCCCCTGAAGTTAGGGAGGGAATAAAACCCCTCAACTAAGTGCCAGGCGGGTAATTAATCACTTTAACTACTAACAATCATGCTTAAGCTACATAATCTTTACTCCCTGGAATGGAGATAAGAAACGCCCTAACCTTTGTAATAGAGATTGATAGGATTGAATCAACTGGTATAAATACAGATGTAACCAGACAGAGAGAGACAGAATTCAGAAGACAGAACCTACAGGGAGCCTGGAGACAGAAGAACTTCGCTGGCGAGAGCATGCCGGAGGATCCTGGACAGGGACTGGCCTCGGAGCCTGGAGGCGGAGCCTGGCGAGAGAGCATGGCAGGGATCCTGGACTGAACCTGACTACAGAAATTGGCAAGAGAACCTGACTAGAACCTGGTGACTGAACCTGACTGGAGTACCTGGCCACAGAACCTGGCTGGAGATCCAAAGCAGAACCTCTCTGGAGATCCAGACCAAAACTTGGCTGGAGATCCTGGCTGGAGATCCTGGCTAGGCTGCTGATCAACTGAACGCTGTCTCCGTGTCATTCCTTCTTCGCCGACTCCGTCCACATCTTTGGGGAACCCCTGGACCCGCTGGGGTTGGACCCCGGCAAGATCACATGATTGTTTTGTCAGATAAAGGGAGTGTGGTGGGAAGGAGGAGAGGATACGGTGTGGGATGCTGAAGTCTCTGCTATTTTCAGGACTAAGAGAGAGGAGACCTGCCCCACCTTTTCACACACATGCGGCCATTCACTTACAGTTTCCTTCCAGTGTTCATGCGATCAGTGGCGGTGGCCCTTCTTTCATTTCTGATATGAGTACTTTGTGCCTTCTCTCCTTTTGTCTTGGTTACTCTGGCTAGAAATTTGTCAATTGTATTGCTATTTCCTAAGAACCAGCTTTTCGTTTCATTGATTCTCTCTCTTGTTTCCCTGTCTTTAATTTCATTGGTTTCTGTTCTAATTTTTATTTCTTCTTCTTTTCCTGCTTGCTTTAGGCTCAAGCTGCTCTTCTTTCTCTTATTTCCTAAGGTGGAAGCTTAGCTTATTGATTTTATATCATCCATCCTTTTCAACATATGCATTTAATACTATAAATTTTCCTCTGAGCACTGCTTTTGTTGCATCTTACAAATTGTGGTAAGTTGTGTGTTCCTTTTCATTTAGTTCAAAACATTTTAAAACTCTTCTTGAGATGTATTTTTTTTTGACCCATGTGTTATTTAGAAATACATTGTTTAATCTCCAAATATGGGGTTTCCCCCGATATTTTTCTGTTATTAATTTCTAGCTCAATTCCACTTGGTGTAAGAACACTTTCTGTGATTTATATTCTCTTAAAGTTGTGAAGGTGTGTGTTATGGCCCAGAATGTAATCTGTTTTGGTAACTGTTCCATGTGAGCTGGGGAAGAATGTGTGTGTTGCTGTTGTTGAATGGCATATTCTAAAATGTCGATTAAATCCTCTGCTAAGGATTGTTCAGGCTCGGCCGGGGTGGCTCAGTGGTTGAGCGTTAACCTACGAACTAGAAGGTCACCGTTCAATTCTAGGTCAGGGCACATGACCGGGTTGCAGGCTCAATCTCCAGTGATCGGGTGCAGGAGGCAGCCGATCAATGATTTTCTCTCATCATTGATGTTTCTATCTTTCTCCCTCTCCCTTCCTCCCTGAGATCAATAAAAATATACATATATTTTAAAAATCAATGGAAAAAAGTCCTTGGGTGAGGATTAACAAACAAAGAAACAAAAAAAGGAAAAAAGAAATCAAATACTAGAAAAAAAGTGATTATTTATTTATTTTTTTAAATATATATTTTATTGATTTTTTTTTTACAGAGAGGAAGGGAGAGAGAAAGAGACTCAGAAACATCGATGAGAGAGAAACATGGATCAGCCACCTCCTGCACATCCCCCACTGGGGATGTGCCCGCAACCCAGGTACATGCCCTTGACCAGAATCGAACCCGGGACCCCTCAGTCCGCAGGCCAACGCTCTATCCATGGAGCCAAACCAGTTTCGGCTAAATAAAGTGATTATTGATGTAGTTGGATTAATTTCTATCAGGTTTGTAGCTGTTTTCTATTTGTTATAGTTATAATTGGGTTATTTGTTTCTTTTTCCTGTCTGCTCCATCCACATAAATAATTGTTTATCAATATTTTTCCGGTCCTTGCCTGAGCGACATCATGTGTAGCTCTATGCTTCAAAATATGCATCTGTACACAATGAGGCAGGTACAAACATGTGCATGCAACACTGCCTATAAAATGAATTTTGGGAGAAAAACCAGTGTTCATCAATGGGGCAGTGGGAATTTAAATGATGGTTCATTGACCAAAAGGAATACTATGCAGAAGATAAAAGTAAGCCAATACATTCACATGTCCTGGAATAAGACAAACGCTAACACTTGTTAAGTGGAAAATAAGGTGCAGAGTAATATAGACATTATACTTCTTTTACATAAAAAGTGCATGTCTGTGTGCACATGCACAGAGAAAGCTCTGGTCTGCAAACAGCTGTGGTGATGCTGGGTTTGGGAAGGCAAAAAACGACTATTTTCCCCCCCTGACAATATGGCACTCAGGTGTTTATTAAACTCTTAAAAAAATAAAAGCAGCTTAAAAGTGCTTTTTCTCTGAAGGAGGTGTCTGACATGAGCAACCTTCTGACCTCAGTGTTGGGACTGCTCATCTGAAAGGGGGGCACCACAGCTCTGGGGGTCCAGGCCAGAGGGGCAGGGAGCGGGGATGCTCCCAAGCTCTTGCCAAGGCCACTGCTGCCCTTTTCCTCATTCTCTGGGACTTGGGGCACCTGAGTCAAGGTGCACACCCTGTAGTTCACAAAGACAGGGCTCGCCAGGCGGAGGGAGAGCCTCCTAGGATTTGGGGTGGTGGTGACAGGACAGGCTGGAGGACCCCTGATGGGAGAGGGAGGGAACCTGGCCCCAGTGTGAAAGCTCACTCATGTGGGCCTGTGCTTCTCGCCCTGATTCTCAGGGGCCCCGGGGCCAGGCAGCTCTGGTGAGAGCGCAGCATGGCTGTGCTTTCCAGGCAGCAGCAGGGACAGGAGTTAATGAAATACCTTCCCTTCGAGGCCCTGCCGAGACCAGAGGGCTTCGGTACATGCACCGAGTCGGCGACAGTCTGTTGGTCACAGGACAGACGATCTTCTCGCTTACACAGTTGACTAGTCAGACGTTGTGTCGATTTACACATAGAAAGAGCCAGGATTACCGCATTTACTAGCCCCAGGGTTACAATGAGATCCAGCTCATTTAGTTCGGGACCTTGAAGACAGAAAACTCTGTTTCTTTTGAGTTATCCTCAGACAGAGGAAATTGCACACACAGAATCACTTCCTGTAATTATGCCCCCAAATTAAGCATGTGAAGCTCATCGGGGAAGTGGGCTGAGCGTTCTCCCCTCCCGCTGGGGTATCACTCTGGATTTTGTTGCTGTGGATAGTCAAGGTGAACTTCAGGAGCTCGTGACCGACCAGTTAGGTTCCTGACGTTTGGAATCAGGGTGTGAGGGTCTCTAGCTGCAGGATTCATCCTCACTACTTTTTAAATTTCTCCCAGCGGAGTTGTGAGGAGGGTTGATATCGTCAGCTCAGTTGGAGGACAGGCCCGTCGGGCCCAAATGTTCGTGAGTTTGTTCCGATGGAAACTGGACGGGAGGGCTCAGACTTCAAGCTGTCAGCTTCCCCAGGTAACACACAGATGCAGTGCACTCTAAATGCCCACCACGTATTCTTGACAAGCTGATTATCAAATGTATATGAAAGGAAAAGACCTAAAATAGCGAAGGTAATTTTGCTGAAGGGTAAGGGGGCAAATACCATGGTTTGTAGATTGCAGTAATTTAAACAGTAATAGACACTGGAAGAGAGCGGGAGGCTCAGAAGACAGACATGAAAATGTTGGCGGTGGCTGGCCCCGTCAGTGGGGACGGGTTTGGTCGGCGGTGCTGTAAACACCGGCTTTCCATGTGGGGAAAATCTAAGACTCGACCTCGCCCTCAGCCGTTCATGAGAGCATTCCAGGGAGAATAGAGGCTGAATGTAAAAAGCAAAGCTTTAACTTTGTGAAAAAAGGTCTTTATGACATAAGAGCAGAATTTCTTGATCAAGTAGAAAATATAAACCACAAAGTTCTGATAATATGTTACCATATTAAAATTTTTAGTTACGTTTTTTATTGATTTAGAGAGAAAGAAAGGGAGAGGGAGAGAGAGAGAGAAACATCAGTGTGAGGGAGAAACATCGATCGGTTGTCTAGCACACAACCTATGGGAACTGAACCTGCAACCTGGGAATGTGCCCTGACCGGGAATCGAACCAGTGACCTTTCAGTGCACGGGATGACGCTCAACCAACTGAGCCACACCAGTCAGGGCAAACATATTAAAAAATAAAAAAAGAAAAGAAAAAGAATGTGGGACAAAACCCAGTAAGTACAAAGCTAAAGAACAAATCTCAAATTAGGAAAAGATATTTGCAATGCATGGAAACAACAAAAGATCGTTACCTATAATATGTAAGACCATTACAAATTGATAAGATAAACACACATAACAATTAAAAAGGAGCAAAGTACACGAACAAGTCAAGATCCATATAATAGGACACTACACGTTATTTACATAAGGAAAATGAAAATGAAAACAACAGCTTCATACCCAGATGAGCAAAAATGAACAAGGCTAATAATATCCAGCACGAGTGAGGAAATGGGCAAAGAACTTTTCTGTACACTTGATGGGAGTGTAAATGTAACCACATTGGAGACAAGTTGGCAATATCTAGTGAAAATGAAGATGTTAAAAAAAAAAAAAGAAAGGAAATGAATATGCTCAATTTCTACAGGCTCCCAACCCCAGCGCTTTCACTTGTAGGTTCATCTCTCAGAGGAAGTTTGAGGCATGGGAATGCTCACGGAGATGCAGAGAACAGAAACTGCAAATTTGTAATAACAAAAATTGGAATAAACTTCAATAGTTAATAATAGATGGATGGATCAAAATAAAAAAGTGGAAACTTAAAAATGAAATGTAGAACATTACCTGAAAAAAAATAGAAGAAAAAAACAAAACAAAACAAAAAACCCCAAAAGACAAAGCAATAGGAACTAGAAAAAAGTTATTTTTTTTTTAAAAAAAACTAGAGATTCTGCCCTAGCCGGTTTAGCTTAGTGGCTAGAGCATCAGCTCGCTGACTGAAGGGTCCCGGGTTCCATTCCGGGCAAGGGCACGTACCTCGGTTGCAGGTTCCATCCTTGGCCCCGGTCGGGGCCTCGTGCAGGAGGCAACCAATGGATGTGTCTCTCTCACATCGATGTTTCTCTCTCTCTGTCTCTCCCTCTCCCTTCCACTCTCTCTAAAAATCAATGAAAGAAATATCTTCGGGTGAGGATTAACAACAACAAAAATTAGAGATTCAGTCCAGGAAATCCAAAACTTCAGTAAGAGGAGGAACAGAAAGAGAAAACAGATAAAATGGTGGGGAGGAAAAAATATATATATAAAAAAACTAATAGAAGAAAGCGTGTCAAAAAATAATGCCTTTCTTTCAATTGAAACATGATCTATACCAAGGCACATTGTTGAGACATTTCAGAGCACCAAGGGTGAAAAGTAGTTTCTAACAGTTTCCAGAGAATGAAAAAAAGGCCATAGACAAAAATTTGCAATCAGAATGCCATCATACTTCTCAATAGCAACGTGGAAGAAAGTGAGGTGAAGGCTTTAAAATTAGAAAGGAAAAATTTCAGTCTAAAATTCTATACCTAATCAATACATCAACCACATGTGAAAGTAATAAAAGCTCAAGGTTTCAGGAAAATTCAGGTCAGGAAACTACTAGAAGATTTGCCGCACCAAACAAGAGAGTAAAATAGAAAAAGAAATAAGTAGTACCCAACACAAGAGGGGGTAGGGAAAGTCTTGATGTTTAAAAAAATGCACAGCACACTCAACAGTGAACAGTATATACAAAGCAATAACAATAAAAACATCGCATGGACACAACTAAAAATTGGAGATGGTTATATTAAGAGAATGAGAGAAGGAAAAGGCTGTATATATGTGTAAAAGAAATCCTCACTTCTCACAACAGAAAATCAACAGGTAATGTCTAATAGTTATAAATCAAGAAATAACAATATACATTTATGATACAGAAAAACAGATGGATTTCAGGAAGTAAAACTAATGGGTTGGAAAGCATTAGCTTTGGTCACCAGAATTTCTTTTAGGGATAGAAGAGAGTGTACAGAGCGAGGGACTCTTTTTGTAATTACATGCCTTTTAGCATTATTTGAAATGTAAAGCCAGTTACATGGATGTTTTTAAAGGGGAGGAGCATGAGTGCACAGCTGGACCAAGCCTGCTTTTGGTATCTGGTTAAGAATCCTTCTCTGATAAGCAAAGGCTCAGAGCATGATTGGGCCGGGGCAAATTTAGAGATTGTTCAGTTGAATGTTCCCATTTTACAGATAGAGAAACTGAGGTTCCAGGAGGGGAAGAGGAGCATAGTTACTGTGAGAGCTGGCACCAGAGTCCAGTCAGTGACTTTCTGTTCATTCCCTGCATCTAAAAAAGGGAGTAAATTCTTTATATTCATAAAGAATTAGAATAGGAGAACCAAGATGGCGGCATAGGTTAACGCCGGAGTTTGCTGCTTTGAACAACTACCTCAAAAGTAAAACTAAAAGACGGAAGGGACATCACCCAGAACCACAGGAACGCTGGCTGAGTGGAAGTCCTACAACTAGGAGGAAAGAGAAACGCATACGGACACTCAGAGGAGGCGCAGTGCTGAAGTCAAATTCTGAGGTGCGGAGTGCGCAGAGCGGGCTGGCGGCGGAGGGCGCGGTTGTTGTTTTCAATCGGGAGGGAGTCGCAGACTCTGAGCTCCAGATCCGGGCGAGTCTTTAGGGACCCAGACTCAAACGGGAGAAGCGGGACTGTCTGGCTTCGGTCAGAGCGAGTGCAGCTTTCTCTCCCAGCTTTGCAGGGGGTGCTGGGACTCAGAGAGGCAGAGCCCCTGGGGACAGGACTGAGAGCCGCCATAACTGCTCTCTCCAGCCCACCCTGTTGATTCTGTGCGACCCGCCCCGCCCAAGCCCTGCACAGAGGCATTTGCCGGATAGCCTCAGGCAAAGGCTAGATTAGCACCTCCCTAGAGGACAGAAGTTCTCTCACTGCTGACACAGCTGAATCTCATAGCCACTTGGCCTGGAGGTCAAACCCTCCCTGGAATTAGCTACAACAATCAAGATTTAACTATAAGACTGCGAACAAAGACCACTAGGGGGTGCACCAAGGAAGCATAACAAAATGCGGAGACAAAGAAACAGGACAAAATTGTCAATGGAAGATATAGAGTTCAGAACCACACTTTTAAGGTCTCTCAAGAACTGTTTAGAAGCCGCCGATAAACTTTATGAGATCTATAAGAAAACTAATGAGACCCTCGATGTTATATTGGGGAACCAACTAGAAATTAAGCATACACGGACTGAAATAACGAATATTATACAGACTCCCGACAGCAGACCAGAGGAGCGCAAGAATCAAGTCAATGATTTGAAATTCGAGGAAGCAAAAAACACCCAACCGGAAAAGCAAAATGAAAAAAGAATCCAAAAATGCGAGGATAGTGTAAGGAGCCTCTGGGACAGCTTCAAGCGTACCAACATCAGAATTATAGGGGTGCCAGAAGATGAGAGAGACCAAGATATTGAAAACCTATTTGAAGAAATAATGACAGAAAACTTCCCCCACCTGGTGAAAGAAATGGACTTACAGGTCCAAGAAACGCAGAGAACCCCAAACAAAAGGAATCCAAAGAGGACCACACCAAGACACATCATCATTAAAATGCCAAGAGCAAAAGACAAAGAGAGAATCTTAAAAGCAGCAAGAGAAAGAAACCCAGTTACCTACAAGGGAATACCCATACGACTGTCAGCTGATTTCTCAACAGAAACTTTGCAGGCCAGAAGGGAGTGGCAAGAAATATTCAAAGTGATGAATACCAAGAACCTACAACCAAGATTACTTTATCCAGCAAAGCTATCATTCAGAATTGAAGGTCAGATAAAGAGCTTCACAGATAAGGAAAAGCTAAAGGAGTTCATCACCACCAAACCAGTATTATGTGAAATGCTGAAAGGTAAACTTTAAGAAGAGGAAGAGGAAGAAAAAGGTAAAGATACAAATTATGAACAACAAATATGCATCTATCAACAAGTGAATCTAAGAATCAAGTGAATAAATAATCTGATGAACAGAATGAACTGGTGATTATAATAGAATCAGGGACATAGAAAGGGAATGGACTGACTATTCTTGGGGGGGAAAGGGGTGTGGGAGATTCGGGAAGAGACTGGACAAAAATCGTGCACCTATGGATGAGGACAGTGGGTGGGGAGTGAGGGCGGAGGGTGGGGCGGGAACTGGGAGGAGGGGAGTTATGGGGGGGGGAAAAAGAGGAACAAATGTAATAATCTGAACAATAAAGATTTAATTAAAAAAAAAAGAATTAGAATAAAGCTTGGTGTCAGGCAGATTGAGTTAAAATCTTGACTTCATTGCTTGTGACCTTGGACCAGCCACTTAGCCATTTTGTGAAGTGGAGAATAAGAACACCTCTGTGCATGCTTTGGGCGAGGAAAAGGGTAATAAATGGGTGGATCCCCAAAAAATTAGTCACAAATGTGTCTAACACAAACTTAGTTTTTTGGGTATAACAAGCATAGGCTTATTGTATTTAAAAATGTGCCTTATATTAAAAATTAGCATAGCCCTGGCCAGTGTGGCTCAGTTGATTGTCATCCCATGCACTGAAAAGTCAACGGTTTGATTTCAGATCAGGACACATGCCTCGGTTGTGCGTTTGGTCCCTGGTTGGAGTGTGTACTGGAGGCAACTGATTGATGTTTCTCTCACATTGATCTCTCTCTCTCTCTCTCTCTCTCTCTCTCTCTCTCTCCCTCTTTCTCTCTTTCAAATCAATAGAACATATTAAAAAAATTAGCATAGCCCTAGCTGGTTTGGCTCAGTGGATAGAGTGTCAACTTGCAGACTGAAGAATCGTGGGTTTGATTCAGGTCAAGGGCACATGCCTGGGTTGCAGGCTCGGTCCCCAGTGTGGGGCATGCAGGAGGCAGCCCATCAATGATTCTCTCATCATTCATGTTTCTATCTCTTTCTCCCTCTCTAAAATCAATAAAAAATATTTTAAAGAATAGCACACACTCTTTATTAACATATATTCCCTGAGAATATGATTATTAACATATATTTTCTTAGAGAAGAATCAACATATATTTTTTATTCCCTAGGAATGAAAAGATGTATCAGTTTGTCTAGAGCAGGGGCAGGAACCTTTTTTCTGCCAGGGGCCATTTGGATATTTATAACATCAATTGGGGGCCATACAAAATTATCACCTTAAAAATTAGCCTGGTGCATTTGATCAAACATTTAATTAACTCACCCGAATGCCTTGGGCAGGGCCAGACCAAATGATTTCTCGGGCCTTATATGGCCTGTGGGTGGGACATTCCCCACTCCTGGTCTAGTCTTGCCTTGTCTAGAGGCTGCCAGTTGAAAGACATCATGAGAATGAGTGATGATTAATTTCATTTATTTATTACTACATCTAGCAAGGATATGGAATGAAGTTTCTTGGCTGTTTGGTTTTATTTTGCTAACTTACATGATAGGAAAGTATTGTGTTTAGAACTTTTATGATGTACAGATTAATTGAAGTAAGAAAAAAGGGAAAGGCCCTTAGTTTACAGTCCATGAATTCTGCAGCATATATCTGAATAGAAAATATTTAAATTAAAGTTGTAATATGCATGACTTTGGCTAGTCGGTAAGTTTACAACTTCCATTTTTATCTTTTATTAGAATTTGGTGTATATACAAAGGAAGGGGTAGATATCAAGAAACTCATTATTTGAGACCATAATTCTGAATTCTTCATGTCGTCAGTAAAATACTTGTTTGTTAAACATTGATTTAATGTATTTTCCCTTAGCACATTAGCCTTCATTAAATACTCATAGTTGATGCTCTGATATTCTTTCTGTAGCTGTAAAATCTATCTGGTATGTGTTATAGTAATAAACCTATCTATCTTATGTATATTATATTGCAAACTCTCTGGGTCAGATTCTCAAAATGTAATTAGAAATTAGACTTCATACAACACTGTGGGTAAGAATGTTTTAAGAAAAAAATAGAGAGATGAATACATAAATGGTGACACATTAAGTAACACAAGGAATACGCTAAATCCACAGGTATCCATGGAAATATCTCAAAAGTGTGGTGTTCAATGACAGGAGCAAAGTACTTAAGTGTACCTGCAATCTGACATCACTTATAAAAAAGTAAAATGACATGCAAAATAATGCTGTATATTATTTATTACTCTCATTATTTATAAGTAAGTACATGGTTATTTAATAAAAGTATTACAGATATAAAAGCATAACAACCTAAACAGGTAGAATACACAAACTTCAGGATAGGGGTTCCCTGGGTGGTGAGGGGCAGTGCAGGATGGAATGAAGGTGAAATAAGTATCAGCATTTTAGTTTTTATGAAATTAAAAAACTGAAGACAATTTGACAAGATGTTAAAATTTGTAAATCACACGGGAGTATCTGAGTATCTATTATATAATGTTCAGTACTTTATATCTGACATATTTCATAGTTTAAAGAAAATATTTAAAACTCTGTTCTCTTTAGAAGGATCATAGAATCATTACATGTAATGAGCACCCGCTGTATTCCAGGCACCACGAAAGTGCTAGTTGCACTCAGATTTTCAGCTCTGTGTGGGATTGGTGCCCCTATATTCCCTGCATTGTTCAAGGATCAACAGTAGTAGAATTTCCCAGGTTAATGAAACATTCTTTTATTGGTCTTGAGTGAGAGTGAAATTTAGATTGTTAATGAAAAAGTCAGGCAAACCATATATCGGATAAGAGGTTAATATCCAAAAGTTATAAAGAACTCACACAACTCAATAGCAAAAAATGAACAAACAAACAAAAAACAAACCACCAAAAAATCCTAATCATAAGCTGGGCAGAAGAACTGAATAGATATCTCCCAAAAGGAGACACACACATAACCAACAGGTCCATGGAAAGGTGCTCAACATCACTAATCTCCAGGGAAATGCAAATCAAAACCCCAACGCGATAGTACCTCAGAAATGGTAGAATGGTTGTCATGAAAAACACGAGCTAAGGGCTGGGGAGGATGTGGAGAGAAGGGAATCTTTGCTGCGGGAATGTAAATTGGTACAGCTACTGTGCAAAACAGTATGCTGGTTCCTCAGATAATTGAAAGAATGATTATGTGATTCATCAATTTCACTTCTGGGCATATACTCAAAGGAAACAAAATCACTACCTCAAAGAGATATCTGCAGCCCCATATTTATTGCAGCATTATTTAAACTAGCAAAGAAATGGAAACTTACCTTAGTGTTCATCGATCGATGACTGGATAAAGAAGTGGTACATATGTACAACGGAACACTATTCAGCCACATAAATAAGGCAGTCCCGCCATTTGCAACAACATGGATGAACTTTGAGGGCATTATGCTAAGTGAAACAAGTCAAACCGAGAAAGGCAAATACTGCGTGATCTCACTTATTTGTGGAATCTGAAAAAAGTTGAACTCAGAGAAACAGGTCACAGATTGTGGTTGCCAGAGGTGACAGTGGGGGGCGGTGAGGGAAATAGGTGAAGGGGGTTGAAAGGTACAAACTCCTGGTTATAAAGTAAATTGGTCCTGGTGATGTAATGTACAGCCTGGTGGTTATGGTTAATAATACTGGACTGCATATTTGAAAGTCGGTAAGAGAGTAGATCTTAAAAGTTATCGTCACAAGAAAAATATGGTAACTACTACCATATTTTTCCATGTATAAGACGCCCCCCCCACTCTTCCAACCCAAAATTAAGAAATCAATATTTTAAACATGAAACAGAACACATTTTTATTTAGTAATTACCGTAGGTAATGTTTACATACCAGCACTATGATACTATGCAGCGTATCACTTTATTCAGCCTCTGTTGCATCACTGCTCTCTTCTTCATCACTATTACCGTAGTTCCAGATGTATCAATTTCTTCAACTTCTATGGTATCACTGCTGTCTTCTGAATCCTGTGAGATCATCCTCATAAACTGGTGGCATTTTCTGAGCTAACTTTGTTCGTGTTCTCATGGCCAACCCTTCTCTCCTTATGAATTTGAAGCACCATTTTGCCTTTCCTGTAAAATCAACAATGTTCATTTCGCTTGCAAACATTCTTGCCTGACATTGGTTGACACACATAAGCAACTCTGGCGCTGCTCCATAATCCAAGTCTTAAGCCTCTGCTCCAAGTTTGCCCATTTTGCTGATTTTCCTCTTAAGGCCTTCCTCTTTTTTGGCATCTGAAGGAGTTGTTCTTCCTGTTTTCTCCACGGTCTGATCATACACTCAGTGGGAGGAGGTCCAAATTGTCTCTCTGCAGCTCTATTTCCATGCTCTTTCGCATAGCTCATTACATTCAGTTTGAATTTTGCAGAGTAAGATAATCGCTTACAGGTATTTAACTTTTAATTTTTTGACATCTTTATGGGCTCAGAACGCTCTGGTCCCTGTTGCATCTGCACACTCTCCACCTTCACCTCCAATTAGGGCATCAGCTGACGTCAGTAACAATAAGGCTCGTGATTGGAGGAAGCCTGTTTGACAAGATACGGGTAGCTATGCACCCACGAGGCCCCCTCCTTGGCTGACTTCCATGTATAAGATGCCCCTAGATTTTCAGTCCAATGATTTAAAAAAATAGCATCTTATACATGGAAAAATATGGTATGTGAGGTGATGGATATTAACCAGACTTGTGGTAATCATTTCGCAATATATACATATATCAAATTACTATGTTGTGCATCTTAAACTAATACAATGCTATATGTCAATTATATCTCAATAAAACGGATGCCAGATGCCAGCCTTTGCCCTAACTACTGAGTATCATGTCTGTCCACTTGGTGCCTCCAACCTCCTCCAGCCTCACCTCTACTCCTGTGTAGTTGGGTTTATTTGGCCTGAAAGAACCAACTTTACTTATTTGTGTTTTCCCCCCTCAAATAGTCCAATAACTCAGACTTTTTTTTTTATTGCTTAAAGTATTACAAAGGGTATTATGTGTCCTTTTTTTCCCCCCACCCTAGACAGTCCCCTAGCCTCCCCTATCCCCCAGTGTCTTATGTCCATTGGTTATGCTTATATGCATGCATACAAGTCCTTAGGTTGATCTCTTACCCCAATCCCTCCTGCCCCCCAACCCTCCCCGGCCTTCCCGCTGCAGTTTGACAATCTGTTTGAGGCAGCTCTGCCTCTGTATCTATTATTGTTCAAAAGTTTATAATGGTCTCTATTATCCATGAATGAGTGAGATCATGTGGTATTTTTCCTTCATTGACTGGCTTATTTCACTTAGCATAATGCTCTCCAGTTCCATCCATGCTGTTGCAAATGGTAAGAGTTCCTTCTTTTTTACAGCAGCATAGTATTCCATCGTGTAGATGTACCACAGTTTTCTAATCCACCCATCTACTGATGGGCACTTAGGCTGTTTCCAGATCTTAGCTATGGTGAATTGTGCTGCTATGAACATAGGGGTTGCATATATCCTTTCTGATTGGTGTTTCTGGTTTCTTGGGGTATATTCCTAGAAGAGGGATCACAGGGTCAAATGGGAGTTCCATTTTCAGTTTTTTAAGGAAACTCCATACTGTCTTCCATAGTGGCTGCACCAGTCTGCATTCCCACCAGCAGTGCACAAGTGTTCCTTTTTCTCCACATCCTCTCCAGCACCTGTCGTTTGTTGAATTGTTGATGATAGCCAGTCTGACAGGTGTAAGATGGTACCTCATTGTTGTTTTGATTTGCATCTCTCGGATGATTAGTGACTTTGAGCATGTTTTCATATGTCTCTTGGCTTTCTGAATGTCTTCTTTTGAAAGGTGTCTATCTAGGTCCTTTGCCCATTTTTTGATTGGATTGTTTATCTTCCTTTTGTTAAGTTGTATGAGTTCCCTATAAATTTTGGAGATTAGGCCCTTATCAGATATGACATTGGCAAATATGTTTTCCCACTCAGTGGGTTTTCTCGTTGTTTTGTTGATGGTTTCTTAACTCAGACTTTTTATCAGGGTACACAGGCCATTCCCTAAGTTTTTCTCTAAACTCACAGACTTGTTTTTCCTCGAAGAGTCATGGAGCAACAGCTGGGTTATTTCTAGCTCCTGGGTGGGGAGTGGGTCAGGTGCTGGAGTCAGGCCGCCTGGGACTGAGTCCTAGCTCTCCAGTTTATTAAATGCTGTGTGATTCCCATCATGCCACAGAGCCACTCTGAGACTTTGTCTCACCTGTTAAAGGGGCCACTAATATCTGCCTAATCTGGCTGTGAAGAAGCAAAGCCCTGGCAGGTGTGGCTCAGTTGGTTGAGCATTGTCCCATGCACCAAGCGGTCACACTGGCTCAATTCCCAATCAGGGCACATGCCCAGGTTGTGGGCTTCATTCCTGGGTAGGGCTCGATCCCCGTTAGGGGCTAGCGGAAGGCAGCCGATGGATGTTTCATTGACCTTTCTCTCCCTCTCCCTTCCTTTTTCTCTAAAAATCAATAAAACATATATATATTTATTTAAAGAAGCTAATGAAAAAGAAATGCACAGCTTCCTGGATGGTGCTGGTGCCTGGGAAGCACTGGGAAAATGGGAGCTATATAATGCTCTTGTGTTGTGGTCATGTGAGGTGGTCACGTGTGGCGGTCACGTGAGGTGGTCATGTGTGGTGGTCGTGTGTGGTCATGCACGGTGGTCATGCGTGGTGGTCATTGAGGTGGTCATGTGTGATGTCATGTGAGGTGGACATGTGTGGTGGTCATGTGTGGTGGTTATGTGAGGTGGTCATGTGAGGTGGTCATGCATGGTGGTCATGTGAGGTGGTCTGTGTGGTGGTCATGTGAGGTGGTCACATGAGGTGGTCATGTAAGGTGGTCATGCGTGGTGGTCATGTGCGGTGGTCATGTGAGGTGGTCATGCGTGGTGGTCATGTGAGGTGGTTTGTGTGATGAGGAGGAGATGTGTCGGCGTTGTCAGACACGGCAGGGCTCCCTCACTCCCTGACCCAGGTTGCAATGCAGAGCCGGTTGGGCCCATGGCAGCAGGGCCTAACAGTACGTGGGGATTGTTTTGAAGTCAGTGTGGACCCCCAAGTGGAACATCTTCGCCCCCAGGGCAAACCCCTTCAGAACGCTTGGAAAGTCAGAGTTTCGCTTTTAGCAAGCCCCTGCCGAGGTGAGGGGAAGCCCCACAGCAAGCAGTCCTCTCCCAGGGAGAATCCTGTCGCCGGGCTGTGCCTACTCACGCCTCCTGCGTCCTGCACCTCCCTTCCCACCGCTAACCCCTCAGCGCCAGCCTCCTTTGTTCTCCTGCCTTTTCCGACCCCACTGCTCTCTTGTTTTGGAGGGTGGGTGCACTTTCTTTTTCTTTCCTTTTTTTAAAAAATGTTACTTTATTGTTTAAAGTATTACAGATAGTAGTACATATGTCTCCTTTTTTTCCCCCCATTGACCTTCCCCCGGCCTCCCCTACCCCCCGGCACATGCCCTCACTCCACCCCCTGCGTCTCTTGCGTCCATTGGTTATGCTTATATGCATGCGTACAAGTCCTTCGGTTGATCTCTTACCTCCCCCCCGAACCCTCCCCAGCCTTCCTGCTGTAGTTTGACAGTCTGTTCGATGCTTCTCTGCTTCTGTATCTATCTTTTTGTTCATCAGGTTATAATGTTCTTTATTACCCATAAATGAGTGAGATCATGTGATATTTATCTTTCTCTGACTGGCTTATTTCACTTAGCATAATGCTCTCCAGTTCCATCCATGCTGCTGCAAATGGTAAGAATTCCTTCTTTTTTATAGCAGCATAGTATTCCATTGTGTAGATGTACCATAGTTTTCTAATCCATTCATCTGCTGATGGGCATTTAGGCTGTTTCCAAATCTTAGCTATGGTAAATTGTGCTGCTATGAACATAGGTGCACGTTCTTTTTTTAAATATAAATGTATTATTTTATTGTTTTATTGGAGAGAGAGAGAGAGAGAGAAACTTTGATGTGAGAGAGAAACATCACTTGGTTGCCTCCCACATGTGCCCTGACTGGGAATTGAACCAGCCACCTTTAGGTCTGGGACAACAGTCCTAACAACTGAGCCACCCTGGCCAGGGCTGGGCACTGGATCGTTCACCTTGGCCCCACAGCCTCAGTGCAGCCTCTCGTGCTGTCTCCCAGAGCAACTCCACACAAGTCTATCCTTAGATTAGGGCTCCCAACAAGCCTGCCCTGAAGTGCCCCGGGAACGTGGTGGAGATGAAACAGGGTTTGAGTTCCTGCCATGTTTATAGCATAAGCTGTGTGTGTCCCCTCTGCAAACACAGCGGGCGGGACTGTGCACTGTAGGGGAAGAGGCACCCCTTGGGTCACAGAGTCTTACAATGCTGTGCGCTTCCAGGAAACAATCCAGGAGAGAAATAATTGACAAGCTGGACTTCATTAAAACTAAGAATGTCTGCTCTGCTAAGTCAACGTCCGGAGAGTGATAAGACAAGCCACAGACTGGGAGGAAGCATTTGCAAAAAACACATCTGATAAAGAGCTGTTATCCAAAATACACAGAGAGAACTCTTAAAACTCAACAATAAGAAAACAAACAACCTGATTTAAAAATGGGCCAGCAATCTTAACAGACACCTCACCGAAGGAGATATACAGGTGGCAAATAGACACAAGAAAAGATGTTTCCCTCATATGTCATCAGGGAACTGGAAATTAAAACCAGACACCGCTACACACCTATGATTGTGGCCAAAATCCAGACCACGGACAACACCGGGTGCTGGTGAGGACGTGGAGCAGCAGGAACGCCTGTTCATTGCCGGTGGGGATGCTGGGTTTTTATAAAACTAAACACACTTTCATCATCCAATCCAGCAACCACACTCCTTGTTGTTTACCAGAAGGAGTTGAAAACTTAGGACCGTTCAGATGTTTATGGCTGCTTTATTCATAATTGCCAAATTGGATGCAACCAAGCTGTCCTTCAGTAGGGGAATGGAGAAATAAACTGTGGTATACCCAGAGAATGAAAAATTATTTAGTGCTAAAAAGAAACGAGTTACTCAGCATCATCACAACTATGTAAAAACTGTTTCAAAAACAGAAGAAAACACATCGCCGCCCTTTCCCCCAGTTTCTGAATTCCCTCAGTGTCGTTTGCTGCAGTCGTATTGCTTTTGAAAATGGAGACTTAGAAATAGCTCACCTCCCACCCTCACCCTCGGGGAGAGGCACTCCGTGCAGAGCCGCACCCGCTGGGGGACGGGGGGACGGACGGCTCAGAACGGGCCTGTTTCTCCCGGGGCCACCAGGCAGCGTGTGTGACGCTTGTTGCCCCATATTGTCTGTGCCGTTTACTCATATGTTATCTCTTAATTCTCCAGTCTATTATGTTTCTATTTTTCTCCATAGCTATGAAGGTTTGTTTTTTTTTTTTTTTACAATTGTGATAAAAATATGCATTAATGGAACATTTACCATTTTTAAGTGCACAGTTCAGGGGCGTTAAGCACATTCACGTTGCTGCTGCCATAGTCCCTGCCACCCGTCTCCAGGGCTTTTTCATCCTCCCAATCTGGAGCCCTGTCCCCATTAAACACTCACCCCGTGTCCCGCCCCCAGCCCTCGGCACCACCTGCTCTCCGCTCCACCAGGGTGACTATTCTGGTTGCCTGGCATAAGCGGGATCATCCATTTGTCCTTTCCCCACGACCATGTTTAAAGCTCTCTGAGGCTAAGGACCAGGTCCGCGATGCGTTTTCATTTGAAATGTGACGTTGATTTGCTCACTTATGGGGTATTCCTGGTGCTGGGCAGAGGGCCAAGCAAGGCTCAGGAAGCACACGTGGTTTCCGAGGCTGATGGCGCACTGGGACGATGATTACAAGGAAAAACTCAGAGGAGAAAGAAGGGCAGAATGTGACCAGTGTGGTGACAGACACCCGATGGGCCTTCTAGAAAAGCTGAGTTGATGGGATGAACTGGGGAGTGGTCCCGGAGGACGGTGAGGAGGAACCCTGGGGGTGTCCAGGCAGAGGGAACGGGGCCCAGAGCCTGGGAGGGAGGGCCCGCGTGCGGTTCCTGCATCTGTGTGAGTGTGTGGGTGAGTCTGCCTGCAGGGCTCCGGTGGGGGATGGCAAGCCGGGGAGGAGGGAAGGGGGACCCTGGGCTTGGCTGAGGACACAGCCAAGATGAGGAACAAATGCCAGGACCTGGTGCTGGACACTGGACCCACATGACCTCCCGGGCCAGGTACCCACAGCCAGGCTTCTCAGACCCTGAGGCTGAGGCACAGTCTCCCACGCCACAGCCGGCTCAAGGGGCACCACGGTGCCCCGCATGTCTGTGCACGGCTGGCGGCTCTGGGCAGTGGCTGGTGTTCAGCAGGGAGGTGATGGCTATTCTCAACTTGTAGGAGTGGAAACTGAGGCTTAGGGAAGAGAAGCCAGCGCCCAAGGTGGAGGAGCAAGTGGTAAAGGGAAAATGTGATTGGATGAAGGAGCCAGTGAAAGAAGGAAAAGGTCTGACTCCATCTCCCTGGCCACTGCCTCCCAGGGTTCTGGGCGAGGGGGCTCCTCATCAATCCGCTGGCTCAGAGAAGCGAGAGGGAGGCTGTGGGTGGGGGAGCAGGGGCGGGTGGGGGAGCAGGGCCCTCCACGGAAGACGGAGAAAGATCTAGTCTCTCCGAGCACACTCGAGTGTTCTTTCCTGTGCTTCTCTCCCAAAGCCCCTCTGGACCGTGGGCACCGTGAACGCGATGTCACGCACTATTGTTCTTTTAGTTATTTGCACGAACATTCCTGAGTCTCTTACAAACTCTCTATGATCACAACTTTGAACTTTGAATAACTGTCTACCAAGCAAATGGACCACATTTATTATAATTCCCTCTTACTGTCCATCATTGAGGTTGCTTTTTATATTTCTGAAATACGTACACAATGCTATTAAATAATGCTAATAACACTGAAAGTGATATTTCCTGAGGCTCGGTCTCCAGCCTGGGTTTCAAAGGCCTGAGCAGTTTCTCTGGGCCCTGTGGGTTTTTAATTTCAATTTATTCCATTATTATTTTTTATTGATTTTAGAGACAGAGGAAGGGAGAGGGAAAGAGAGAGACATTGATCAGCTGCCTCCCGTGTGTGCCGGAATCGAACCTGAGACCACACCACTAATTTAGCCCCCGGCCAGGGCTGGGCCCTGTGGGTTCTGACCCTCCACTGCTGCAGCTGCCTTTCTAAGTGAACTCGGTCCTCCTGCCCCAGCAGGTGGGTAGCGGGGAGGGGGTGCTGCTGCGGGGGGGAGGGGCTGCCCTACATAACATCCCCACATAAAAGGGGCAGGTGTGCAGGTGGTGGCAGCTCTGCCTGACACCCCCTGCCCCTGGGGGGCAAGAACCTGCCTCGCGTGTCCCCCCAGCCCCTCCCGGGGCCATCCCCTTAGTTAAAGGAAACACTCTTCCTAGAGGGAGAGGCCAGGCTGCAGGAATCCCTGCGCCTTTGAACCTGACCCTGTTTGAAGTGCAGCCCGGGAGTCGGTAACCTAACCGTCACAGCAAACCCCAAGCGCGCCAAGGCAGAGGCCTGCGGCTGGCGTTGGTCGCTGTGATCTGGAATCAGAGCGCCACCCAGACATCCCAGGTGGGAAAAGCCCTGCTCTCGGGGGATGTCTTGGGGTGCGGGGAGAGACCCCAGCCCCGGGAGCCTGGGTGCCAGCCTGTCAGCCTCCCGTTGGCTGATGGATGCCCCTGAGCCAGACCCTCAGGGAAGAAACCAACAGAAGACATGCGCAGAGCAACACGGGAGCAGAAAGGTGCTGTGACAGCTGCCACCTTAACCAGAGGCGCGGGAGCTTCCCAGAGGGGCCACTTGCTTCCCACGCTGCTCACCTCCTGCCCATCCACCCTGCCTTTTGTTGCCATCACCTGGCTGTACCAGGCTGCATGACTCAGCACGTGTCAGCCGCCCCCAGAGACACCCGGTGGATGGCAGCCGCAGGCCCTGTCCTCAGGGGGGTGACCCGAGGCACATAGTCATGCACGGGAGCACGTACCTGAATATGTGGACGTCGGCGGCTGGAGCTCTTGGCGGAGAAAATCCAAGATGACCCCCCAAGCTTTGACAAATGTACAGACAAGCAGGCTGAGGCACCGGTGTTTTTAGGTGGTTTTTAAAAAGTCTCATTATCTTCTTATCAATAGATGTGCCCTTGAAAACCTGGGAGGAAATGTGGTCTGTGGGGAAGCGCCTGCCGGCAGCACAAGGGCCTGCGTTGTCTTCTTAGCTCTACTCTCATCGTCAGAGGGTTCCATCTGGGCCACTGGCTTGAGGAGGTGGTCACACCTGCCCCCTGGCTAGCCCCAGAGACACCCCGCACCCAGTTGGGCGGTGAGGTGATGGAGCCAGTGTGCTCCTCCAAATAAACAGATTAAAACAAAGAGCAACTCTAAAGGGTGACTTTCTTGCCAACAATGGAATATTCTGAGAATCTGTGACATGGGCTTGTAAATGAGGAGGAAACAGGAACCACCGATCGATTCATAACGATATCACTGAAAGCTGGGCGGTGCTGGGCCCGGGAGCCCGATGGGGCTGGTAGAGGCTCATTGCCCGAGCCTGGCACGTGGAAAGAACTCCAGCCCATCTTCTCTGGATGGGCACCTTACCGTGTCACTGCTGGGTGTGAAGGGTGACCGTAAAAATATCCATTTCTTTTAAAAAGGGAGAGCAGGTTCAAGATTATTCCTATAAAGATGAGTGTGGGCTTCCCTGAGCAGGCCAGAAAGGGTGGAGTGACACCTGGCACATTGAAAACTGGCCATGGGAGTGGTCACACTTGTGAACTTTGTGGCATTAAAATGTCATCTTGGTGCATCAGTGACTCAAAACTGAAGCCCAGGTAAGCCATCCAGTAGGCCTGCTTTTGGGGGGTTCTTGGCAGCTGGCAGGGACTTCCTTTGAAGAAAACACTTTCTGGGGGAACTAGTCCAGTGTGAAGTGGGCTGTCCAGAGGATGTGAGCTGCATGTCATAGGAGGTGGACAGGCACGTGGCTCCTTTCCCAACACAGAGGTCCGTAACGCTAAACTTTAGAGTCTAAGGGATCAGAGATTCCTAGTCACAGAGATTTTTGAATTTTAGTTGCATTTTGCTTCTGTTTGAGCCACAACTAGAGTAGGGAAAGAGCCCACGGGGATGGCTTATATGAAGGGATCTTGAACTCTGGAATTTTATATAGTGACAAGATTAGGTAAACTTGCGCCGGACCTAAGACTAAACTGCTCTTGCACCCGTGGCTCGGAGTAGGGAACAGGACCTCTCCCTGGGTATCACTGGGTGGTGGTATTGGGGTAAAGTCCTCCCTTTCCCATTTACTTTCTAGCCTGGTGAGCTGACGGAGCTTAGGTTTAGCATCCTGCGTGTAAAATGGCAAGAGGACATACATGCATCAGGGGTTAACTGAGAATGCAGGCAAGACAGTATGGGACCACACACATCACAGGTGCTAAGTAAAGAAGGATGGTGGCTGGAAAGTTAGGGCGAACGTTAGCAAACAATGTGTGAAAATTGGGCCAACTGGTCCCTTTAAACTTTTAGTCAACTTGGATGTGGTCAACCCTTTTTGAAAACAAATAGAAATGTGTGTTTCTCTGTGCATGTGTGTGGTCAGACTGAGGACAATTTTTTAAAATATATAGTCTCGTTTATATTTAGGAATTTAAAATGGAGGATATTGAGTTCAGAACCACACTTTTTAGGTCTCTTAAGAACTGTCTAGAAGCCGCCGATAAATGTAGTGAGATCCTCAAGAAATCTAATGAGACACTCGATGTTATGATAAAGAACCAACTAGAAATTAAGCATACACGGACTGAAATAATGAATACTATACAGACTCCCAACAGCAGACCAGAGGAGCACAAGAATCAAGGCAAAGATTTGAAATGCGAAGAAGCAAAAAACACCCAACCAGAAAAGCAAAATGAAAAAAGAATCCGAAAATACGAAGATAGTGTAAGGAGCCTCTGGGACAGCTTCAAGCGTACCAACATCAGAATTATAGGGGTGCCAGAAGATGAGAGAGAGCAAGATATTGAAAACCTATTTGAAGAAATAATGACAGAAAACTTCCCCCACCTGGTGAAAGAAATAGACTTACAGGTCCAGGAAGCGCAGAGAACCCCAAACAAAAGGAATCCAAAGAGGACCACACCAAGACACATCATAATTAAAATGCCAAGAGCAAAAGACAAAGAGAGAATCTTAAAAGCAGCAAGAGAAAGAAACTCAGTTACCTACAAGGGAATACCCATACGACTGTCAGCTGATTTCTCAACAGAAACTTTGCAGGCCAGAAGGGAGTGGCAAGAAATATTCAAAGTGATGAATACCAAGAACCTACAACCAAGATTACTTTATCCAGCAAAGCTATCATTCAGAACTGAAGGTCAGATAAAGAGCTTCACAGATAAGGAAAAGCTAAAGGAGTTCATCACCACCAAACCAGTATTATATGAAATGCTGAAAGGTATCCTTTAAGAAGAGGAAGAAGAAGAAAAAGGTAAAGATACAAATTATGAACAACAAACATGCATCTATCAACAAGTGAATCTAAGAATCAAGTGAATAAATAATCTGGTGATCATAATAGAATCAGGGACATAGAAAGGGAATGGACTGACTATTCTTGGGGGGGAAAGGGGTGTGGGAGATGCGGGAAGAAACTGGACAAAAATCCTGCACCTATGGATGAGGACAGTGGGTGGGGAGTGAGGGTGGAGGGTGGGGCGGGAACTGGGAGGAGGGGAGTTATGGGGGGAAAAAAGAGGAACAAATGTAATAATCTGAACAATAAAGATTTAATTAAAAAAAAACCCTTAAACTATATAGGTAGGTACATTGTTATTAACTTAATTAGGGTACTCCTAAGGCTTAGGAAGAGCCACACTCAAGGGGCCAAAGAGCCACATGTGGCTTGCGAGCCGCAGTTTGCCGACCACTGGTTAGGCAATCATATACTTTAAAAACTGATCCCCTGATATTTTCTTTATATATATATATTATATATATATTTTATATATTTTTTTTTATTATTTTTAAAAATACATATTTTACTGATTTTTTACAGAGAGGAAGGGAGAGGGATAGAGAGTTAGAAACATTGATGAGAGAGACACATCGCTCAGCTGTCTCCTGCATACCCCTTACTGGGGATGCGCCCACAACCAAGGTGCATGCCCTTGACAGGAATCGAACCTGGGACCTTTCAGTCCGCAGGCTGACGCTCTATCCACTGAGCCAAACCGGTTACGGCTCCCCTGATATTTTCATTGCCCACATGGCACCATACATAGTTATTATAATATTCATCTTTAATTTTTATTAGAGTTTATTATTCTTTAAATTACTGACCTTCTGGTTTCTTTCAGTATATTTTAAAAACATTTATTTATTTAAACCACCTGGAGTTTCTTTTGGTGTAAGATGCAAAGAGCTAAAACTTAATTTTTTCCAAGGAATTAACCGATTGGTTTATGTAACCCATTCTCTCACCGTGCACGTGAGCGCCGCTTGTAGTGGAGTCCACACATGCCCCTGGGGCCTGTCCTGTCTCACCTTGTTTTAATCGCTGGAGTCAGTAACTGTGAAGTGACCGGTGTGTCTCTAGGAGGTGACAATCCCTTGGGGAGGGAGGCTCTTGCCTCTGAGAAAGTAAGCCTTTCTGATTCTAAAAGGGTGGGAGGGTCACCTTCCCTCATCGCCGCAACGCCGCTCTCTGCTAGGACCTGCGTGTGGGAAAACAGAGCGCCCTGGTGGGGAAGCCGGAGTCCGCCAGCAAGGAGGCCTGTGGGAGCAGCGTGAGGGGAACCCCTGCCCCGGGGTCACCCTAGAAACTGAAGATGAGCTTCGGGGGTCTGACACTGAGAGGTCAGCCCAGCTCTTTGTCCCTGATAGAAATAGAAACCTAGGAGTGTGGGGAGGCGAAGGAGGTCTTGTTCTCAAACTTTCTTAAGAAAAACCCCACGAAAGCCAAAAAGATCCATCGTGTCCCATTTCAGTATGTCAGTAACTTTTGGCGTATCTGTGCTGGAAATGCCGCATTTTAAATGTAACAACCAATGATGTGTTTAATGACTGTAATAACAAATCGTACTTCTTCTAAAAGTAGAAAGGAGTGGAAACCGTGCCCTCTCGTCTCAGCGTACTTCTGAGCAGCCCGGTGCTCACACCACGAGCCCGCCGCTGGCACCGTGTGTCTGGGTGGTGACTTGAAATGGGAGGCAAACGCAGAGGAGAAAATAAATTCCTTGCGTGTTCAAAAACTGAAAATAGAGAGTAAGAGGAGATGTACGAATTCAGGTGAGGGGCACCGTAACCCCAAGTTCTTACGTAGTCCTCCGTGGGCTGGGGCGAGGGGGGCAGGACTGTTGAACACCAGCAGGTGCTGTGCCGTTTTACCATGTACCAGCTTTTCTTCCCCGCCCGCCATGCAGGGGTCTGTTTGCCCTTATGTGATGCCCCCTCTGTGTGGAAGCTTGGTAAGTTGCCCATATCCTGTGTGGAATTAGGCAGTGCAAGAATACATAAATGAATTGGTTTAAACTTTTATTTTTAATTACAATTTATGTTTAGTATTATTTTGTATTAGTTTCAGGACAGCATACTTTACAGTGTTCACGCCGATATTTCCAGTACCCATCTGGCACCATGCATCATTGTTACAATATTATTGCCGATATCCCTGGTTATATTGATTCCTAAGGTGCTCTCCGATGTATTGTGAAACTGAGTTTTAACAGTACACTTAATCTAAACAGAAGGAGGAGCACGATTGTTTTAATCTCTTGGGACTTAAGTAAAACTAGTTCCTTTTCCATTCCAATGCTTTTTACATTCCTGCCCAATGTTGACTGTCAGGTGAGTGTCCTGCAGTGATGTTGCCCGCTCACACTGTCATATGTGCTCAGCTACAGGCAGGCAGATATAGGGCTTCCTGCAGGGGCTATTTGCTTTACAAAAATAGGACATAGTGTGCCCGACTGGTGTGGCTCAGCGGTTGAGTGTTGACCTATGAACCAGGAGGTCACGGTTCGATTCCCAGTCGAGGCATATGGCCAGGTTTCAGGCTCGGTCCTCTCTTAAACACGCAAACACACTCAAAGGTCTCAATTTAGTTTGGATACCAAAGGCAGGGCAGGGAGGCGGGTGGAGAGACGGGAGTCCCGGCCTTCCTTTTGCTTGCTGGTCCTGCCCAGCTGGCAGGTGTAGCCAAGCAGCGGCTTTCGGCCCACAGGATGCTGAAGGGGCACTGGGAGGGGTGTGTGGGGGAAGGTGGGCCTCTGCTTCCCCGCCAACACTTCAAATCTCCCCCTCTTAGCTTTGCCCCCACTCAACCACAGAGACCTCCACAAAATCTCCTGTGAGAGGCTGCAAACTCTTCTCTCAGCAGAACACAACTTTTCTGAGGAGGCAAGTCATGCCTTCTGCCTGTGTCAATATCATCTCGGTATTTGCCTATTTACTTGTTTATCTGCATCTGTGGCTGGCACTGGGGTGAGGCAAGGGAGGTGCCGAGGGCACTCTCAAGGGCACAAAAGGGCTGGGCTCATGCCTGCGTCCCCCAAGGTGTTGTGAGCCCATGGGGTTGAGGACCGTGTCTGCATGTGTACACGTGTTAGTGCCAAGAACTCGATAGGTGCTCCATTAATATCTAATTTGTTGAGCTTTTTTCTCCAAGGTGTTCGCTGACTGTACTTGGCAGAGTAAACATTCAGAAGTTTGAGGAATTCGAGTCCTCACAGCCTGGAGGAGCCCAGAAAGACGGGATCAGGGTGCCAGCTGGCGAGGTGCAGAGAGGGGCACCGAGGGAGGGCAGTGGTCCCAGCTCACGGACTTCAGGAGCAGAACCCGCGGTGGGAGTTGGAGGATGAGCCTCCCGCTTCCTTCATTTATTCATTTAGAGTCTGGCCTCAGGCTTGGGAGTGCTGACCATCTGTGTGGTGGAAAGACGGCTCCCACAGGCCATGGCCCCCGGGAGATGGCTAGTGAGACGCTGGCTAAGAGAGATGAGCAACGCGTGAGCCCTGGAGGCTGCCTCTGTCCTGGCCACCCCTAGTCCCAGCACAGAACAGGCTGGTCACACAGAAGGTGCTTCAAATGATTGATTGTATTTGAACTGGTAGCAAGAAGCCGAAGGAACAGTCCATGAAGCTGCTAAGGAACGAGCCAGACTCGTTCCTAAGGGATAGGAGCTCTAACCGGGGAGAAGGGGTGCAGGGTGAGTTGTTTCTCATAAATGAGGGACAGAATGGGAGATGGTCTGCAACTAAAAGTACATGAAAGAGCCCTGGCTGGTGGAGCCAGTTGACAGAGCATCGTCCCGTGCTCCTGAAGATCATTGGTTCGACTCCTGGTCGGGCACATGCCCAGGTTGCGGGTTTGATCCTGGTCAGGGTGCACGTGGGAGGCAGCCAATTGATATTTGTCTCTCACATTGATGTTTCTCTCTCTCTCGCTTTCTCTCTCTCTCTCTCTCAAATCAATAAAACATTTTAAATAAATAGCCGTAACTGGTTTGGCTCAGTGGATAGAGCGTCGGCCTGCGGACTGAAGGGTCCCGGGTTCGATTCCGGTCAAGGGCATGTACCTTAGTTGCGGGCGCATCTCCAGTGGGGGGCGTGCAGGAGGCAGCTGATCGATGTTTCTCTCTCATCGATGTTTCTAACTCTCTATCCCTCTCCCTTCCTCTCTGTAAAAAATCAAAATATATTTAAAACTATATATAAATAAATATATAAAAATATATGACGGTGTCCATTCAAATCGGAAGCCTAAGCTAAACTCTAAAATGGGTACCCGCATGTAAAAGGCAGTAATTTATGGGAAAAACTTGGTTCCTGGATAGCCGGTGACGCTGGGCAGGAGGACAGAAGGCCCTTTCGGCTCCTGCGTTCACTGCCCTGCGTATTTCTGAGAATCCCCAACTGATGTGGCCTGGGGACTCCAGGCGCCTCCTGTCTGAGTCAGTGCACTAGCTATGCAGCCAGGGCGACTCTAGGAAGCCGTGACTCACGGGCACCGAAAAGTGACGCCTCTGAGGAGGTTTCCCAAGAGGCGACAGAGGAGATCTCTTTCATCCTCCACCCCTGGAAAGGCCTCTGAAGGCAGGCTCTTTCTCTCTTTCCCTTTGACTGGGTGGCAGATTCGGATCAGCTTTGCAGCCCCCACAGGGCCGGGGATCACTTTCTGAAAACAAGTTGCCCACTTCCTACCGTAGAGACAAGCCGCTGGGTGGGTGTGGGGAAGAGTAAGGATGAAAGGAAGGGGGGGCGTGTAGGAGCCCCCTTCCTCCTTTGAACGTGGCCCGCCAGGCGCCACAGCTGCAGGCTGCTGCCCGAGTTCTTCACCTTCAGGGAGGGGAAGGGAGGGGAGGGGGCCAGTCCTGCTCGCAGACCTTCCTATCTATAGTCATTCCAGGCCCCTGGCGAGACGGAGGCCGAGGGGGAGATGTTCCTGGTGACCCCATTTCAGAGGAGAGAACGGAGGCTCACAGGGCTATGAGCTTGCTAAGGTCAGACAGCGAGCTGAGTTAGGGCCTAACTGTTAGGCCCTGCCTTCTGGCCGCCTTGGCATGCACCACAGTGGTTCCCATGGTACAGGTTTTTAAGAATCACAATTTATGAATAAATCTCTCACTGATGGATATTTAAGCTGATTCCAATTTTTTAATATTACAATGACCAAAGCCTCTTTTAAAAGAGGCTGTTTCATGCTTGCTTCAGCAGCACATATACCAAAATTGGAACCAAACAGAGATCAGCATGGTCCCTGCACAAGAATGACATGCAAATTCGTGAAGTGTCCCATATTTTAAAATAAAATAAAATAGGCTGTTGCTTTTTTCTCTCAAACTTTTGTTTTTCCCCCCAAATGCAAAAGTAATACATAACGGTTGTAAACATTCATACAACCCTGCCCTGGCTGGCTTTGGACCGAAGGGTCTCAGGTCAAGGGCATATACCTGAGTTACGGGTTCCCCAGCCCTGATAGGGGCGCATGTGGGAGGCAACCAATCGATCCGTCTCTCTCCTGTCGACATTTCTCTTCTCTCTCCCCCCTCCTCCCTCCCTTCCACTCTCTCTGGAAATCAATTGAAAAAATATCCTCGGTGAGGATAAAAAAAAAAAAAAAATACAGCACTGAAATGAACAACTCAGAAATGGAGATTCCCCAGAGTAACTGCCATTCACAACTAAGAATATATCTTTTAGACCTTCGTCTACACATATGCAAGCAAATATGTCCACAGATCCTGAGAAAAAAATTAACTTTGCAGAACAACATTATGATTCAATTTTCTATTCTCTCTCCAATGTATTATATATTATATTGTTTAAGAGTGTAATTTTCTGTTTTAAAAAATGCCTGCAGAAATAATTTGGAAGAGCAAGAAGCTTTTAAATATGACTTTACACATTTCTGTAATGTGCTGTCCTTGAATTTTAAAATATCTCTTTATTAAAGCATAATCTACATCTATACTCATATCTGTATTTGAAAGTCTACATATCAAGCGTGTCCAGCTCAGTGACTTTTCCCAAACTGAACACACTCTCTGACCAGCTCCTGGACGGAGAAGCAGGACACGCCCACACCCCGACCGGTGCTCCCTCGTAATGGTCCCCTGCACCAAGGGCAGCCATAGCCTGATTTCGAATGTACATTTTATTTTTACCCATTTTTATCTGGGCTTGAATTTTAAGCCTCTTTCAGATTTAACAGAGAATCTTCAACACAGATGCTGTTAGAATACATGCAGATATAGTGGCCAGCATTTGATGCCAGCTTGAATGAATCTTTTAAGTAAGCCTGTAGCACAGGTAACCTACCGGCTCCTTCTGATGGACATTTGAAATTTTTCTAATTGTTGGCTAATAAGCCAACTACAGGAAACAACTGGATGTGTATTTCTTGGTGCATGTAACTTTGAGACGTGTGTTCTTTAAAGATAAACGCCTACAAGTGGAATCGATAGTAAAAACAAAAAGGCTGATTGACAAACATTATTTTAAAAATATTTTGCCATCATGGCTCTCCAGAAAGAAGCAACAGCTCAGTTTCCTCTTCAAAACAAAAGCCAGGTGCCGGGTGCAGACCTCCTCACCGCAGCCCCTGCTGCTGGCAGCCCAGCCTGCTCTCTGGCAGGCCAAGCCGAGCGGAGCCTGCGGCAGGCGCCTGCGGCCCCGCAAGCACATCAAGGAGCACCCCACCCCACCCTTGCCCCCACAACCTCGACACCCCTCTCCGCAGACTTGCAAAGAACTAAACACAATCCCAAAGACAGCAGCAGGGAGACTGTCAGGTAGCAGAGCCTGTAGTGAGATGAGGGCCCCGGAGGCCTGTTCTTCCTTCCGCTGTGGACTGGGTGTGAGCCCTCGGGGAGGGCAGTCGCCCCGCCTGGGCCTTAGTCTCGTATGGCTTACATCGGACATCGCTGAGCAAGATGCCCACCTTAACAGTGAACCCTGGAGCAGTCCGGTCCAGGTGACCCTGGCCCTTTCCTTCCTCCCCTCAGCCTTGGGAGGCGGCCTGCCCTTGAAGTTGATGGGCAGAAAGCATTTGCTTCTCCTGAGCACCTCCAGCATCTACGCCCTTCTAACTCCCACCTACCGCACCTAGTTCTGCTGTGCTCTCCAACCCCACAGGCAGCAAGCATCTCAGACGCGGGGCGATGGTCCCGCTGTCCCTTTGCCACATCGTGTGGCTGCCAGAGGACCCTGAACGGAACCTGGCTTGCCAAGGCCCTTCTGTAACTAGGGCTGGATTGGAAAAGCAGGTGGGACTCTCTGCTCGTTTGCCCTGGCCATGCTGCCTCTGTGAGTGCAGCCTACGGTGGCATTCTTTTTGGCTCAATAGCTCTTATGCTGCTAAAGCCCAGGACGGGAAGCTAAGGCGGGATCCTGGACCTTTTCAAAGGGCACGAGAGCTTCATCAGGATTCCCCTCTCCAGTTTAGCATTTTCTCCTCGTATTTTTCTTCTCTGACCCTCGAAGCTGAGAGTCAGTAAAACAATTAATGGACATGTGACAGAGACCTTGATGCCTCTTACCTTATCTTAGGTGCAAGGTCATTGGCTTTGAGGCCAGGGTCCCAGGGATTCTACCCTCAACAGAAATGAACAGGTGCTAGTGAAGTCAGCTTGGGAGTGGCCGGAGGACCTCGCCCTGAGGCACCTGCTCACCAGCCTCTCGGGCCTTCTCTACACCCACAGCATGGCCGATGACACGCTGTAGGGGCCAATGAGGACACACACGTTTTACCCTTACCTCTTTTCAACTGAGCGTCAACATCTTTGCCGTCGAGATGGGCTTTTGTGCTTTTCCATCACACGAGCCATTTGCATTTTTTGCTTAGGATTTTATTTTTTACAACCGAGACATTTTTATAAAAGGAATGGAAAGTGAGAGAAGAAATATACAAGCCATGAGAAGGCAGAAGTGAAAGCCAAGGAAGTTTCTAATGGGAGATGAAGTGACCTCCCGCACCCCACACCACCGGATCCCAGCCCCAGAAGAGGTCCGCAGACATGGGCACGATGAGAGCCAGGTCAGCCCTCCCGCTGGGTCTGGTCCTTGGGCTCCCTGTGAGGACTGTCAGGCCCCAGCCCGGGAAGGACAAGGGAAGCCACGCCAGCACTGCCCCACGTCTCAGGAGTCCAGGTCATAGCCAAACGGGGCAAGGACGCGCAAGGAGCGGAAGGGGTGCGGGTGGCATTTCTGACTCCGTCCGCCAGTGTGCCCCGAGTTGCAGGAAGTGCCACGGGCTCCGGGGCCAGGTGACCACCATGCACGAGGCCCACAGGAAGAACTTGCAGTGGTGAAAGCAGGCAGCTCCAGCAGCTCAGTGAAGTTTCCAGGCAGCGTGTCCCTTCTCTCTCCTTTCTCCACATCTCGCTCTTTCCTGACCAGGCATCTCTGTGGCCGGACACCAGCAGCATATCCTCTGCTCATTTATGAAGCCTAAAAACAACAGCAAGTTGTGAAACCACTTATTTTCAGGCAAATAGCATTGAATTTCCTGTAACAGAGATAAATGGCACATGAAGATACAGGGTTCCCCTCCAAGTTAGTAGCCTGGAGCCAGGAGTTTTGGGTTACTATGTTTTTAGGGCCCAACTTAGTCATTAAAAATTTTTTAAGCTAAAAAACAAACAAACAAACAAAAAGGCAGCCCAAAGGACTCTGGCTTTGAATGGTGTGACTTCCTGCAGCGCCTTCTAAGACAGGCTCCTCACAGATGCACACCCAGGGGCCAGGAGGCGGCCTGTGATAGGACGGTTTTCTAAGGCCAGTTAGAGGCCAGAACGTCTGCTCCAAGGCGCAACTTGAGTTGGGAGCAGCTTGCCTGTGGGGCCCACAGACAGTTTTGTCCACATCTGGATCATGATGGCAAAACCACAGGTGGTTTCCAAACTTTGGTAGCCACAGATCCTTGTGTTCAAATGATGTCTCCCAGGGAAGTGTAACCATAGGTGACGGATGGGAGCAGAGCTGTGAGCAGAGGCTGAGGGCGCCCAGGGCCACACCCGGGACCACCCTCAGCTCCGTCTCTGCTTTAGTTGATCCACAGACCCCTGGGGTTTGCCAAGGCATGAGGTCCACAAACCGGGGTCAAATCACTGGGGAACAAGTTGAAATGAAGACGTGAGAGGCGGCCGGCGGTTCCCCGAGGGGGACTGGTTCTCCATAAAATAACATTCTGGAGGCCTCAGTTTAGACAAATACACTCGGGGTTACTGTCTTGTCGGTAGGGGGCAGTTTCTAAATTCAGCACGTAGGTTGAAGATTGTACCCAATCAATATTATCATCGAAAGCTGCCCATAAAATACAGCAGGCATGTTGAAGCATCTATACCTACGAAGATGGGATACTGGTATATAATAACGTGGAGCACACCTTGTGGAGAACTTGTAATTTTAGAGCATTTTAAAGTTTTTGTTTCTTGGTTGTTGGGCTTGTCGAGTTGACTTTCCTCAGTGACATGAGTCTGCGCTTCGACTCCCGGCGACCCGGGGCTGAGCACGGTGTAGTTGCTCACCCCAGCGAGTCCTCACAATAGCCACGGGGTCGGTACTGTTGTCTCATTTTGCAGATGAGGAATCAGAGGCCGAGAGGGGGGAGGCCACTCGCCTGCAGTCACATGGTGGGTGAGTGGCCGGCAGGATTCAAACCCAGACCTGCCTCCTGCTGGAGCCAGAGCTCCTGGGCACCAGGCCCTGCTGCCCTCTTCAACCTAGAGGCCTGGGCTTTCTCTTTTTTCCAACAACCCTCTGTGGAGAGGGTTGCAAGCAATGAGGTGGGTAGATGTGAAATTCTCTCTTTTGAGGAAGAAAAACCAATCTAAGAAGAGTGCCCAGAGCCCAACTGAGGTCCGGAGGAGGTCCGTGAGGCTGGGGCAACCGACAGCCTCGGGGCCTCTCAGTCTCCTGGCCTCTGCCTGTGCTTACACAGCTCAGGGGGACCGACAGACAAGGTCCTGTTAGCCATGGGAGTCAGATGGTGGGTCTGCCAACTCCCGGGAGCCCAGTGGGGTCCGGGGTGGAAGACGGGCCCAAGGAAGGCAGCACAGCACCCAGCCCAGCAGGCAGAACACTGCCCTGGAGGGACCCACTTGCTCTTGCTTTCAGCTCAGTTCTGCTCTTTCCTGTCCCAGATGCTTGGAGCAAGTCTTTCAACTGGTAAAAACAAGCCTCCTGTGTCCTGCAGGACCAAGCTGCATATGACGATGGTGGGCAGGAGTTTGGGATAGCCCGCCCTGGTCCTTGCGTGCCAGAGCTGCTTGTCACCACCAGGAGGGCTGAGAGCTGCATCTTGCCGCACTTGAAGTGCACTTAGCAACTCATCGGCGCTTTTGTTTGTTGTTGTTTGTTTAAGTTTCCGGAGCCCTATCACCCCTGGATTTATGCACCCTGTGCTTTTGCGAAGGTGGCGCCTGGCTTTGGCTCCTTGCACGAGAGGCTGTGAGCAGCAGCAGGGACCGAGGAAACCAGGACCACACCCAGGGCCCGTCCTGGGCACTTTTCCAAGCCCCAGCACTTACTGCTTCATGAAGCGAATCCGGGCTCTCCTCCGCTGGCCTGCGAGAAGAAACCAACAACGTCGGTCAGCAGGGACTGTGGGCCGCTGACGCCCAGCCCCAGAGAGCAAGAGGGGCGCTGAGGACAGCCAACACCTCAGACACTGCCCTGGTGCCAGGCTTGGCTTCCGCTGCATGTGTCTTAACCCCTTCATGCTCACGGTAAACCTGGGAGTCGGGTGGTACTCTGATCATCTCCATTTGTCTACGAGGAAACTAAGGCAAGTACATTACAGAGTCACTTGCCCAAAGTCACGCAGCTAGTAAGAGGTGAACCAGAATTCACACTCAGCTCCTCGGGGCATCCTTCAGCATGCCGTTCTGCCCTTCACAGCAGGTCAGAAGGAGCGGCTGTACCGGCAGGTGGTCTTGAACCAGAGCATGTGTATTTGGGAGACACGCGAGGTTTCCCATTGGGGTGAAGGAAGGAAACATGAACAGAACTATTTACAAGTTTACCTTATCCTTGATTACTTTCGAAGCACAGTTAAGAACATACATAATGGATTAAATAAATAACTACAGTTCACCAAAGTTGGTATTTATTATTTTTAAATTTTTTACCAAGGAGGTCCTTGGTCAAAAAAGTTTGCTTGGTGATGGGGAAACAAATAAAAACAAAATAAAATAAAATTTTAAAACAAGTTTGCAACCACTGAACTTTAATGGAATTCTTAGAACTGGGTAAATGGATCCCTTTGTAGGTGGCAAATGTGTGCACAAAAGTGCCCATGACACATTTCTCCAGGGAAATTATCATCACATGCTCAAAGGGGTCCGTGACCTATAAAAGAGCCACCACTCTAGCCCATATGCCTGCAGGCCACCCCTCCCATGTTACAGAACCCAGAGAGGGTGAGGGACGTGCTCCAGGTGGCACAGCTGGGCCCGGGGCTCTGGGCTCCATGGCAGCTGTGCGGCCTCCCCTGCAGCTGTGGGGGGCGGGGGGCGGGGGGCATAGGAGATGACTCTGTCTCGGGAATGGCCGAGAGCAGCAGCCATCTCTGAGTTTCCCTTCAGCCTCACAGACGGGCAGGATTTCTAGCTTCTGGAACATAACCCCAAACCCACTTCAGTCTCTTCCGTGTACTTCCATCCCGACTGCCCACAGGCGTTCCCGCTCACTGAGCACATACCCAGCTGGGCACGGAGGGCAGCGCTTCACCAACAGGAACCTCGGCAGGGAGGTGGCATTGCCCCTGCGTGCCCCTGGGAGGCTCAGAGAGGCCAGGGCACGCACCCAAGGCACTAAGTCAGGGAGTAGCTGGGTTGGACCCAAACCCAGGGAGTTCTGACTCCAGAGCCAGGCGGTCTCTGAGCCCTCCGCTTGGTCAGGCCCAGGATCCCCTGTGGAACTACCTCGGGCTCACGCCTGCCTTGCTCCCCTAGAGAAGGAGGGCCCCTCAGGCACACCCCCAACAGCACCAGGGGCTGGCCGTGATGGCCCAAGAGGGGACAACTTACAGTACAGGTGAATGGCCACACCCAGGGACACCAGCAGAATCACGGCGCCGGTCACCAGCAGGCCGAGGGTCAGGGGGCCGCAAGGCGGGCCTGGGAGACACGCATATTGCACATTTGAGACACACAGATGAACACAAAGAGGGGAAAATTAACTAAAAGCCCGCCGCCCAGAGAATACCACTGTTTGTATATTTTCTTCTAGCCTTTTTTTCTAGGCACTTTAACTACCGTGAGATGATTTTACATGTGATTATGTTTTGTTTTTTTTTATGATGTATGATTTTTTTTTTTTTTTGCTTAAAGTATTACAAAGGGTATTACATATGTATCCATTTTATCCCCCCGCCCTAGACAGTCCCCTAACATGTGATTATGTTTTAATTTGGCTTCCTGAAGGGTCATCACACCCGAATGGGCCACAGTGCCCCTGCAGGCCCACAGACACCTCCCCGAACATGACTCCAGGGAAAGGGGCACTCCCACCGCCGTGGTGCTGGGCCCTGGGGCAGGGAGCCGCCTCAGCGACAGGACAGGCAGCTGCTTCCTCCCTCACCCGGGCCTCCCGAGGTCTGATCTCCCCACACTTCTTAGAAATGGACCCCCAGGCCCTCCCAGTGTCTCTCAAAGGATAGCCCTAAGGCCCTAGGCCTTAGGAAGCCGGTCCCTCGATGGGGCCCACCAGGCTTTTATTCATGATCGTAAGTCGTGAGGTCTGTCTGGGTGCCCTGCCAAGCGAAATGCCTTGTGTGTAGCATCTCGTTTACTCCTCCTTCCCTTTAGCCAGGTAAACCTCCCCATTTCACAGGTGAGGAGACGGAGGCGCAGAGAGGTCCCCGGTACAGGCAGTGGTGACAGGGATTCCAATCCAGGCCTGGCTGACGTACCGCTAGGTTACACTGCTCCAAGGCCCCCTCCCCAGTGCAGCCACCGCCGACCACGCCGAACCCTCCACTCCACGTGGCCACCTGTTTGTTCTAAAGAACCTGCCAATGTTGGATTTGCACTTTGCCCCGGATTTTACTGAGGATTCGTATTAGAACTGATGCAAGACGTCGGAAGACCTTTCGTCCATCATTTATAAAAGTCTCTCTGAATTCGCTGTCGTTCAGCAGTCCCGACACGAGGATGAACAAAGCATGTTTCTTCTAGAATTTAAGCCCAGCGGAAGGCTCTGCTGCCCGGGCTTGTGTCTATGTCACTGTGGTGTGGTGTGTGTTTGTGGGGTGCTGGTGGTGCGGTGTGTGTTTGTGGGGTGCTGGTGGTGCCATGGTGCTTGGGGTCCTCTGATGCTCGGTTTGCTGTGACCTAACAGGACAGCTCCCCCCTCCCAGCCCCTGGGTCCTGTCAGGGCCGCTCCCAGCTCCTGCGACTTCACATGCAGTTAAGGCCCAGCAGCCCCAGCAGCACCAGGCCGCCGGGTGGCTGCTGTGGTTTGTTCTCTGGGTGGGAGCAGATGGCATTTTCCGTTTGTCACCAGTAACTTTTGGGGAACAGAGATCAGTATTTTTCCAGAAACACATTTGGCTTATGAGTTCAAGAAAAGTATGTGTGTGTGTGTGTGTGCGCGCACAGATTGTATGTACACGTGCATGTGTGCATGTGCATGTGTGCGCTCCAGCTGCGGCGTCCGGTGCTCACAGGACAGAGCGGCGAGCGTGTTCACTCATTAACAAACATATCAAGCACATACGGTGTGGTAGGTCCTCAGCTGGGCATCAGAAGTGGGAAAGTTTAACGTCCTGTTCCTTTGGGTGGGGTTTTTACTGAAGTCCGGTACTGGGGTTTTTAAAGCTAACACCTTTATTGAGATAGAATTCACAAATTATAAAGTTCACCTGTTTCATGTGTGTAATTTCAAGTTTTTTGGTAAATTCACAGAAATGTGCAACCATCACCACAATCTAGTTTTAAGACATTTTTATCCCCCCAAAAGGAAATCCTGTACCTACTGGCAGCCCCTCCCCAGCCCTCCCCCAGTCACCCAGCCTCAGGCCCCCACTAATCCATTTTCTGTCTCCATGGAATGTCGCATTCTGGACATTTCATATCAATGAGATCATATAATATATGGTCTTTTGTAACTAGCTACTTCCTCTGCATAACCTTTTTAAGATTCATCCATGTTGTAGCGTGTATCAGTACTTAATCCTTGATTATGACCGAATGCTATTCCATTGCATGGCTAGTCCACATTGCGTAAATCCACATCATGGCGGGCATTTGAGTTGTTTACCCTTCTGGGCTATTAGGAATAATGCCGCTGGGGAAATTTGTGTGCAAGTTTTGAGTGGACATGTCTTTCATTAAGTTTCGTCCTGTGACAACTGGTGAGTGTGTCCCCCACTAGACTGTGAGCTACTGGAGGACACAGCTTCCCTACTGAGCCCAGCTCAGGGCCAGAGAAACAGGCTCTAGACTGCACTTGGGAAGGGCTTATGGAAGGATGGAGGGAAGGAAAGAAGGGAGGGAGGGAGGGAGGGAGGGAGGGAGGGAGGGAGGGACAGAGGCAGGAAGAAAGGGAGAGAGGGAGAGAGGAAGGGAGGGAGAGAGAAAGGGAGGAAGCGAGGGAGGAAAGGAGGGACGGAGGGAGGAAGGAAGGGAGAGAGGAAGGGAGGGGGAGAGAAAAGGAGGGAGGGAAGAAGGGAGGGAGGGAGGGAGGGAAGGAAAGCAGTGAGTGACAATGCTGTGCTTCTGAGAGTCCAGGGGGACAGGGGAACTCACCCTTCCGAGTCACGGGGCTTGGGCGCCGGCACCTTATCTTCTTAGGGGTGGACTTGGTGGTGGGCTTGGCAGTGGTGGGAAGGACATCAACTGCAGAAAGCAAGCCAGACACATTCCTTAGCCAGGTGAGCAGCAGGTGGGTTGAGAGACAAGACCTAACACCACCTTTCCTCCCTCCCTTCCTCTTTCCCTTCCTTCCTCCCTCCGTCCCTCCCTTCCTTTCTCCCTTTCTCTCCCCCTCCCTTCCTCTGGTACCTGGGCTGCTACAGAGCTTGAGGGTCACAGAACAATAAAGCATTTGAATGCTTCCCCAACTCTCAGACCTATCTGTGGGCCTGGGGACAGGGGTCGGCCGGTGTCCTGGAGAGAGGGAGGCTCTGGAGCTACACAGACCCGAACAGAACCCAGCACCCCTGATCAACCTGTGCAACCTGGGGCAAGCTGGTCGCTCTTCTCTGCCTCGGTGTCCCATCTGCTGAAGTAAAGGTGGTCTCCACCGCCTGCTCAGGGTTGTTGAGAGAATTAAAGGGGCCGTGTGTCCAGCTGAGCGTGCACTAGGTGCGGCTCTGCCCGGCTGGAGCCCTGGCTCCACTTGAGCCAAAGCCAGAGTCCCCGAGCCCTGCCGGTCCCTAAGCGAGTGGGGGACCTCGCTGGACCTCATGCAGGTGGAGTGTGTTGGGGTTGCTTTCCTTCTCACGTGTCTTTACAAATCATATACTTTCAGAGCCAGAGGGATCTTTTAAAAAATATACATATATTTGAGAGAGAAAGGGAGTGAGAAATAGAAACATCAATGATGAGAGAGAATCATTGATCGGCCGCCTCCTGCACGCCCCACACTGGGGATCTAGCCCACAACCAGGCACGTGCCCTGACCGGGAACTGAACCGTGACCCCTGGTTCATAGGTGGATGCTCAACCATTGAGCCACGCCGGCTGGGCCAGAGGGATCTTCAGTCTAGTCTCAACCTTTCATTTCAAAGGTAACACCAACGAAATTAAGGGGAGGACCGGCCTTTGGCGCCCTCAGTGGGAAGTGCTGGGCTGGACCCCACACCTCTGTCCTGTCTCTCGGGTGAGCCCCTCTGTTTTTGTTCTAATTCAGTGTCACTCGCTAAAGTGTGAGGATAAAACAGGACAAGTCCGCGAGCAGAGGGAGTGGCCGAGGCACTGAGGCCAGGAGTGGCGTGAGCACTGGGTGCCCCTGCATCCGGCCTCCGCTTTCGTAGGTTGAGGAAAGACATTTCGCTGAAATGATTTTCCATAAAACGAGAGGAGAGGGAAGGGGGTGACCCAGGAACTTAAACTCTAGTCAAGGGGACAGAGTGGCAGCCAAGAAACTGGCCACTTTGAGGCTGGCTTCTTGCATATAAAAGTGGGCCCTTCGGACCCTCCCGACCCTGTACCCCCATGGGGAGGTGGAGGGGACGTGCCCTGCCTGCTCCAGGAACTTTCGAGAAGAGCCAGATAAATAGAATGAACACTTGCTAGGCTCTCCCGTGAGCGAGTGGCAGCGCCCAGCACTGAAGCTGGAGTTCCTTGAACCCCACAGCTTTGGGGATGGGCACGATTGGCCCATCTTACCCCCGGGGACGCCCGGGCACAGGGAGCTGAAGCCACTGGCCCAAAGTCTGAGACAGTACACAGCAGAGCCGGGAGCTGAGTCCAAAGGCTCCCTCTCTAGGCTCTCGCTGCGCCACCCTGTGCAAATGTTTGTGCACAAAAAGTGAAGCTCACCAGGTTGACCCAAGGCCCTGGTCACCAGCCTGCGGGGGACATGAGTGTGGCAGGAACACCATCGGCTCTAGTGCCCCGGGAGCGTGCGAGGGGCCTGGCCTCTGCGAGGGGTCACCGCGCTTTGCCATCCCCTCATCCTCAGTGCCCGGGGATGTCCATTCCCCTCACCTCATACCCAGGAGGCACAGAGGGCGCTCAGCGGCCCCTGGCGAGCGGTGGGGGGCGGCCCTGCGGGATGCAGAGCCTTGGCGGGCGGCCGGGTGCTCTGGGTCTGGTGGGGGTTTGTGGACAGGCTTTCCACTCTAATTTCTTGTCCAGAACAGGTCCCCTTGATTCCTCCTGCTCCCCCTTTCCTGCTCTTTGAAAGGGACAGGCCTTTTGACCCCATGGTGCACGTAAGGCAGTGACGGCGAACCTTCTGAGCTTGGCGTGTCAGCATTTTGAAAAACCCTAACTTAACTCTGGTGCCGTGTCACATACAGACATTTTTTTGATATTTGCAGCCATAGTAAAACAAAGACTTGTATTTTTGATATTTATTTTATATATTTAAATGCCATTTAACAAAGAAAAATCCACCGAAAAAATGAGTTCGCGTGTCACCTCTGACACGCGTGTCACAGGTTCGCCATCACTGGCGTAAGGGGCCTGAATCCTTTCTCTACCCCGCTCCCCCTTCCTCCTTCAAAGAGCCCTGACTTTCTGGTGGGAGGGTGGGCTCAGCTCTGGCCCCCCGGCCCCGGGAGATGATATGGCACCTGCTTCCGGGGAGGCCCTGCCATCCTGGGAGCGGGGTGGTGGGGCTTTGGAAACGTGAAAACAAGAGTGCGTGGGTGGCTGTGGGGAGCTTCTGAAAGCCACTTGTGCTGTTTCACCATCCACCTTTCTCAGCCCCTCACAGCGCATGAATGGAAAGATGTGTCTTACAGAGGCAATAACAATAAACCAAACCGAAACCCCAAGCCCCCCAAAGCCGATTTCCAATACAGGAATCAGTTAGCGCCCCCACGGCATGCTCAGCTGCTGCCCAGAGACCTCGCCGCCTCCCACCTCCTGATCCACGGCCCGCGGCTGGCGAGATGCCA
This sequence comes from Myotis daubentonii, assembly GCF_963259705.1. NCBI lineage: Eukaryota > Metazoa > Chordata > Mammalia > Chiroptera > Vespertilionidae > Myotis > Myotis daubentonii. The sequence goes on along the minus strand of NC_081851.1, from coordinate 24,882,763 downwards.
CAGGGCCATTGCTCTGTGTTCTGCCTTCCTCACTGTGCTGCCGCCCCCCAAGGTCCCTGCTCAGCCCGTGCTGAGTGGCTGAATCCCTGGGGCCCCCCTTGCTACTCTCAGCGCCCCCCTGTGAGGACAGCAGGAGCCTTTCAGGGGTTGGCTCTGGCATGGGCTAACCTGAGGAGGGGCTACAGTCAGGCATGGGCCTGGGAGAAGAATTTCTGCCCTGATTCCTGGGCACCTCTGGTGGCTTTAATCCTCACTGCGATATGGCCGCCGCCGCCACGCGCACACGGCCAGTCTGACCCACGATGGGCTCTGCATGTAAAACATGTTGAATGCTTAGCAGGGAAGGAGAAGACAAAATATTTCAGTCATTCTCTAACTGGTTCAGCTCAGTGGATAGAGCATCAGCCTGCGGACTGAAGGGCCCCGGGTTCGATTCTGGTCAAGGGCACATGCCCAGGTTGCGGTGATTATGCAATAGGCAGCCGATCAGTGATTCTCTCTCATCATTGATGTTCCTATCTTTCTCCCTCGCCCTTCCTCTCTGAAATCAATTATATATATGTGTATATATATATATATATATATATATATATATAGATATAGATATACACACGCATATACATATATATATATACACACATATATATATGTATATATATATATATAATTACAGTCATAATTTTATCTGGATTACATTTTGAAATGATACTGTTCACAAATCGGGTTAAATAAAACATATCATTTAAATTAATTTCATGTGATTCTTTTACTTTTTTTAAACATGGCTATCAGAAATTTTCAAATTACGTCTGTGGTTCACGATATATTTCTACTGGATGTGCTGACTTAACCCATGAGGACCGTCGCGCCTAAGGACTGGAAGCTGGAGGGGGTCGTTCGTGGAGGCCATAGCACCCATGACACAGATGAGAAGACTGAGGCCCATCGAGGGGAGAGGAGCGACCCGCCCAAAGGCACACAGTGGATTTGCAGCTGAGCTTGGGGTCGTTTCCTCATTCCCCGCATCTCTGGGTGTGGGTTTGAGCCGTGGGCCCACATGCAGAATGCGAGGGCATCCACCCCTCCACTGCCTGTGTGCTCACTGGGAGGGCGGTTCTGAGGCCATGGTGAGGCCCCAGGACTCAACCCAACCCAGCCACAGCCGCAGGGGGCCTGGTGTGGCTGGAGGACAGCGTCATTCTGTCCCCATAGGAAGCAGCGATGCTTCTAAGCATCCCATTTTCAATGGGAATCATAATAGTACCAACCTCCCAGGATGGCTGGCAGCATTAAGCGAGATAAGTACATAAACACTCGCCTGTGCTTGACCTTGGGCCAGTCTCAGAATATATTTTCTGTTACTATTAGCTGTAGCACGATGGCTCCGGGCCATCATCCCTCCCAATGATGAGGCTTAGAGTTGGGCTTGCTGAGTGGGGTGGCCCCCATGCCTGGCACACAGTAGGCACTCAATGCTGTCGATAACACTGAGCCAGGGTCTTACCCACAGTCAGCTGAGTTCCCTTCCCGAAGGTCAGCTCGGGGGACCCGATGGTCATGCAGAAGTAGACACCGCTGTCTGCAGGCTGCACACTTCTGAGAGTGAGAACGGACTGGGTTGCCGCCAGACTCACATTTAGCTTCTCCGGCTTCACATCCTTGCCATACACAGGCGTTCTAGAATCCCCGAAGGCCAGGAACTCATAGTGACTGTCCATGCTTGGGGCCTGGCGCTGTCTCAGCCAGTAGATGCGCAGGTTTTGGGAGGTTTTGGCTTCACAGACTAGCTTCACCTCTGTGTTGGTCTGAGCCACCTTCTTCCCAGGGGTCTGCTGGAGTACAGAGCTGCCGTGGAGAGCTATAAGAAGCAGAAGGAGCAGAGACCATCAGCTCATTTTCGTGGCCTCAGAGTCACCCCGAACGGAGTATCTAAGGAAAAGCCGGGGGAGAACCTACCCAGTTGCAGGGTCTGGAGGCTGTTGTAAATTAGCGGGTGGTTCCTGGACTCAGGAGCTCGAACACCCCACCTCCCAGGAGACCCTCTGTGAGGCGGGCGTTCACTCTGTCCAGCTTTACAAAGGGGCAGGGGAGAGCTGCCATTTGCTGACTGCCTGCTCATAAACCTGGCTCTTTGCATAAGTATCTCAATCGAGCCTCAAACTTATTCTGGGATTTTTATCTCCATTACACAGATGAGGAAACCGTGTCATGAAGTTACTTGTTCAAACCCCCCCAACACCTAGTAAGTGACCTGGGATTCCAACTCAAAGATTTGCCCTGGCCAGGTGGCTCATTTGGTTGGAGTGTTGTCCCATGCCACAAAAGGTTGCCGATTCAATTCCCAGTCAAGGCACATACCTAGGTTGAAGGTTTGACCCCCGGTCTGGGTACATACAGGAGGCAACTGATCAATTGATGTTTCTCTCTCACATTGATGTTTCTCTCTCTCTCTCTCTCTCAATATATCCCCTGGTGAGGATTTTAAAAAGCCCAAAACTCAAATATTCAAAGTCACATGTGTGGTCTCTTTCACCTTGCCCTGCTGCAACTCATTATATAGACCAGGGGTCCTCAAACTTTTTAAACAGGGGGCCAGTTCACCGTCCCTCAGACTGTTGGAGGGCCGGACTATAGTTTAAAAAAAAACTATGAACAAATTCCTATGCACACTTCACATATCTTATTTTGGAAGTAACAAAACAAAATGGGAACAAATACAATATTTGTATTTGCATGTGGCCCGCGGGCCGTAGTTTGAGGACCCCTGGTATAGACCTTCAACAGGCTCCAAGAAGCGGAAGGAGACCCAGGCAAGCTGGGAGAGGCGCACAGAATCACAGGTGGAGCACAGGGCGGGGCTGGCCTACCTCAGAGGCCCAGCCACAGCGTCTGCACATGGATGACAACCAGCAGTGGCACTCACTCCCCCATGGTGGCTAATGACCATCCCTCCCCAACCCAGCCATCGCTAGCTCCCTGGATCCCCTTCCTGAGTGGCAGGACAGACCCCAGAAGCAGGGCCGGGAGTTCACTTTAATCACAGACAGGAAGCGCTGTAAGTAGGGGATTCTTCTCCGAAAACGGGAGCAGAACTCAGCCCTGGCCCTGAACCCAGCCGCCACCCCGCACCAGTGGGGGGACCACAGGCAAGACACAGAGCCTGTCTCTTCTCTTTAAAAAGAGGGCGGCTTGCCCTCGCCGGTTTGGCTCAGTGGATAGAGCGTCGGCCTGCGAACTGAAAGGTCCCAGGATCGATTCCGGTCAAGGGCACATGCCCGGGTAGTGGGCTTGATCCCCAGTGGGGGGCATGCAGGAGTCAGCCGATCCACCATGATTCTCTCTCATCATGGATGTTTCTATCTCTCTCTCCTTCTTCCTTCCTCTCTGAAATCAATACAAATATATATATATAAAGAGGGCGGCTTGTCCGACCTGTGTGGTTTGGGGGACGTGCAGGAGGCAGCCAACTGATCTCTCTTTCTCTCATTGATGTTTCTGTCTCTCTCTCTAAAAATCAATAAAAACATATTAAAAATAAATAACTAAGTAATAAACAAATAAATAAACAGGGAGCGGCTCCAGGCCATTGCTTTGACTGCCGCTGAGAGTTAAAGTGTCCCAGAAAGCAAGCTGTCAAGTACTGTACAGGGTAAGTCACCATCCGCGTGTCCGGGGGTTGTCACGGCAGCAGGTGAAGTGTTAGCGAGGAGGGTTAGCGTGGGTCTTCTGCAGTGAAGTCCAACAGACTGGATCGGACTTAGGGAGCCTTTCATTCCAGCTGTCGGGTGGAGGGAGAGTGGGCAGAGCCCCAGAAGCATTGAGGCATTGAGGCACAGGCCTGGGGGAGCAGAAGAGGCCAGAGAATGGGGTGTGTGTGTGTGTGTGCGTGCGCGCGCGCCCAAGAGGAGCTGGCTTATGAGGTGGTGGCCCGTATTCACAATCCTACCTACACTTGTTCTCGGGCTCCATGGCCCCATAGCCTCTCCTAATACTGTTGAAATGCACATAAACTCTTTGACTCCGCTCACGGGCCGCTCTGAGCTTCCGCTTGCATCAAGAATGAAATGATGGCACCTGGGGCCCGAGCGGTCGCTGGGCCTTCGCTTTTCTCCCCAGATAGCCTCCTGCCTTGTCAGCAGAGTAGAGGTTCTGTCCTGTTCTGGGTCGCTGACTTTTCGGGGGAGATAAGAAGAATCAAAAATGCCAATATTTACTGAACCGTGCCAAGCACAGTGCAGGAATAATCTCATTTAATCCTCGCCAAATCCTGTTTCACACCCATTTTATACACGAGGAAACGGAGGCTCAGGAAGCGTAAAGACATGTTCAAGGTCACACAGCCTGTAGGTGGTGGGTTCAGATTCAAACCCGGTCTGCAGCTCCAGAACCTGAGCTTTTTGACACTCACTGAACTGAGAAAACCTGTGGTTCCAGGATCGTGGTCATGTACTCGTGTGCACATAGTGGGGCCACAACTACACAGGCTCAAAGACCTTCCAAGAAAGACCAGAAGTGACTCCTCAGGGGTACAGAGGTCAGAAGGGGTGCCAGCTGTTCGTGTCCCTTCCCCCTCCTGCGCCCAGACACGAAGACTTCCTGGTTGAGACACACCCTGGTCTCTCTCTGGTGACCACTTGCTGGGGCTGAACATCCAGCCATGGCCGAACCCCTAACCTAGGTGCCGGACACCTAGCCAGGCCTTGCCACACGTGTGGTCTCACTAACCCATTCTCAGAGGAACCTGCTGCTTCTAAAACGAGGCAATACTGTAGCAGCTTTGAATCGCCTGGATCGGCTTCTACTTCAGACGCTGTTGAGCTCACTGGGCCAGAGCCAGGCGGGCAGGCCTTGTCGCCCCTGGAGGGATGTCCGGCTTTGGGCTTTTGGGCAAGGGAGATCGACCTCAGGTTAGTGGGCAGTTTGGGGGGCGGAGGGGCTTCTTCTAGAAGGTAGTGCGACTGGGCTGAGCCAGAGGGACAGTGGAGACTCCCCGCTCCATCCACGTCTGGGTTTCCAACCCTAATACTGTCGGGTGCTGGAGTCACACTGCACACCCAGCCCCAGGGAGTACAGGGAACAGGGGCCCTGAGGGAATACCCGGCCACTGCCAGAGAACTGGCAACAGCCTGCTATTGGGCAGGTTGTACTTTATAAACTTGCCCAGAAGGAATAAAGATGTGTCTACAGAACCCGGGCCAAGTGGGGGACACCCAAACCCGCCTGGGCCTCCGGCACCTCCTGGGATCACATCACCGCCTTGTCCCTGAACAAGGGCATTTTCCTTCCTCTCTGGACATCCCTACTCGTTCCCTCTTCTTCCTTCCCATCTCCGTCCTTCCTTCCTTTCCCCTCTCCCTCCTTCCCTCCCTCCCTTCCTCCCCTCTTCCTGTCTCCCCTTCTCCCGGCTCCAGGCTTTTGGGCAGAGGGGGCTCAGGCCTGGGGCTCCCCAGGTCCCTGGGAGAACGAGCTCCCTGGGGGACTTCCTTTCCACCCGCAGGGACGGTGCCTGCCGAGCGGCCCCTGGGTGTCCCACAGCCGGGACTCTCCCGGCTCAGGCTCTGCTGGGACCAGCGCAGACACCCCTCCCCGCCCCCCCCTCCCCCGCAAGGCCCCGTGCCCCCCAGTCTCCCCACCTACCTGCCAGCTGCACTGCGAGGAGGAGCAGCCAGAGCCAAAGCCGCATCTTGGCGCCTAGACACCTGGTCCCCGCGGGGCCCTGCAGAGACTGGCCTGGGGTGGGTGCAAGCTGCGAGCCGCGGGCGGGGCAGGGGAGGGGGGGCGGCTCCAGGGAGGAGGCGGGACCTGGTGAGAGTCTGGTGTGAGGATAACAAGGTCTCCACCCTCATCCTCTCCTCATTTCAAAGGCATTTCAAAGGTCTTCGTTCCCTTCCCAAGAGGCACACTAGGACCCCCTGCTCTCTGGTAAGGGGGTGATACCACTGTCCCCGGTCAAGCCCTTGCACGTGTGTGGTCGCCTCCATGACTCCATGTGACAGTTCAGGCAACTGAGGCTCGGAGAGGTCGGGGTGTTCAAGGTCCCCCAGGAGGGAGCGGTGGAATGGAACCCCAACTCAGTCACTTCTTTCCTTACTGAGGAGCTATTGTGAGCCTCCTGGGTGCCCTCTGCTCAGCGGGACTGGAGTGACCAAGACCAGGCCCCGCCCTCAAGGGTGCACACTGTGGGGGACACAGGGAGGTTTACTAACTGTGCCACACAGTGTGATGCTTGAGGAAGGTAAGCTGGGGTTCCAGAGAGGGGCCCCAACCCTGCCCTTCAGAGCCGTGATGAGCTGAGATTCTGGGGCTCCCTTATGGTCCCCACAGGTGCAATTACTGTTAAAATAGCACTGAAGTGAGAGATTAGCAGATGGACAAAGATGCCGAGTTGAAGCGGTGTGTGTGTGTGTGTGTGTGTGTGTGCGCGCACATGCGTGTGTGGCACATGCGTGTGTGGTGTGCTGTCCTGCTCCTGCATGCCCGGCAGCTGTCTGCCGGTGTGTCATCAGCCCATCAGGGACATTTGTCAGGGAGTCTTCCTGTTCAAATGGGGGTTACACAGAGGAAGGGGGTTGGGTGGGGGTGGGGGTGGGGGAAGGCGTTCTAAGGAGGATTTCTGGGTGTGTGAGGGCCTGCCTGGGTGAGGGAGCCTGGGGAGGGCTATGGGAGGCCACAAGATCAACCAGGACTAGACACGCAGGCGCTGTGGGTCACCCGAACAGCCTGGAGTTTATCGAAGAGGGGACGGTGCCACGGGAGGTCTGAAGCAGGCAGCGTGTGTGGCAGGGACACCGTCAGCTTCAGCGTCCAAAGCCAATTTCCTTCCCATCCCAGCCTGCCCAGCTCCTTTGTCCCCTGCTGGTGACAGGCACTGCTGAGCCAGGTGCAGAGTTCAAGGTCACTGAGCGAGAAGGGGCTTTATGCCCTCAGTGTGGGGCTGCTCCTACAGCCCCGCCGAGGCCAGCGTCTCCCTGCACCCAGGGCCCGAGGCCTGAGCATACACAGGGCAGACCGCCCTGGGAGGCCACTTATGAGTGAGCCTTTTTCTTTTTAATTGAATTGATATTCACATAACAGAACATTAACCACTTTATTTTATTTTTATTTTTTTGTTGAATTCACTGGGATGACATTGGGAAATACAATTATATAGGCTTCAGATGTACAATTCTGTAATACATCATCTGTATAAAATTAACCATTTTAAAGTGTACAGTTCAACGGTATTTCGCACATGCACAGTCATACAACCACCACATCTATTTCCAAAACATCTCTTCTCCGCAAGGAAATCCCTTTGCCCATTACGCAATCACCTTGTATCGCCCCCTCATCCTCTCCCCAAATCTTGGTCACATAATCTTCATTTTGTTTCCATGGATTTACCTGTTCTAGACATTTCATATAGAAGGAATCATACAATATGTGGCCTTTTGCGTCTGGTTCCTTTCTCTTTTTAAATATTTGTCCCACCTAAAAATTATTTTCACAAATTTATTTGGTTTTTCTATGAAATTAATTTAAAAAATCATCAGCCTTAAGTAAAATGAGTACACTTAGTAAGCTGGTTTATTTATGAAAACTACGTAGTCTCTCCCCCTTTGAGTGAAAACATTTAAGCTTTTTTAGAGTTCCATTATTTCACTCAGTATAATATTTTTGAGGTTCATCCATGTTGTCGCATGTATGAGCACCTGGTTCTTTTTTATAGCCAAGTAATATTCTGTTGTATGTATATTCAACATTTTGTTTATCCATCCATCTATTGTTTTTACTTTTTGTTTAACTTTTTGAAGAGTCGTCCAACTGTTTTCCATAGCAGCTGCATCATTTTACATTTTCATTGACAATGTTTAAGGGTTTCAATTTCCCCACATCCTCAATAACACTTGTTACACACACACAGGCATACACATATATATGCATGTGTGTGTGTGTGTGTGTATATGTATACATGTATATATACACATCTATATTCACTCTAGTAGCTATAAAGTTATATCTCATTGTGGTTTTGATTTGCATTTCCCTAATGATTAATGATGTTAAACATCCTTTCATGTACTTGTTGGCTATTTGTATTTCTTGTTTGTATGTCCATTCAAATCCTTTACCCATTTTAAACATTGGGTTGTCTTTTTATTGTTGAATACTGTATTCTGAATACTAGATCCCTCTCAGATATATGTTTTGCAAATATCTTCTTCTATGCTGTTGGTTGTCTTCATTTTGTTGATAACGTCGTTTAATGCACACATTTTTAAAATTTTGATGAAGTCCAATTTATCTGTTTTCTTTTGTTGGGTATGCTCTTGAAGTCATATCTTAGAATCCATTGCTAAATTCAAGGTCATGAAGATTTACCCTGATGTTTTCTTCTAAGAGTTTTATAGTTTTAGTTCTCATATTTCGGTTGTTGTTCCGTTTGGGGGTCATTTTTATACATGGTATGAAGTTTCATTCTTGCACATGGGTATTAAGTTGTCCTGGCATCATTTGTTGAAGAGATCATTCTTCCCCCATTGAATTGTCTTGGCACTCCAGCTGAAAATCAACTGACCATACCTATGTGGGCTTATTTCTAGAGACTCAATTCTATTCCATTAATCTATATGTCTATTTTCATGCTAGCAGCACATTGTTTTTGATTGTGTGATAATCAATTTTATGTCAACTTCACTAGGTGTGGCTAGGAAATTGTTTCTGGAAGAAAGTAGCATTTGAATTTGTGGACTGAGTAAAGCAGATGGGCCTCTCCAATGTGGGTATTATCCAATCTCTGAGGGCCTAAACAGAACAAAAAGGCAGAGGAAAGTCGGACCTGCCCTCCCTCTACCTCTGTGCCTGCCTGATCTGGGACATCGATCTTCTCTTGCCCTCCACACTCCTGGTTCTCACACCTCTGGACTTGTACCTGAATTTACATCATTGGCCCTCTGGCTCTAAGGTCTTCAAATGACACTACCAGCTTTCCTGGGTATCCAGCTTGCAAATAGCAGCTCATGGGACTTTTCAGTCTCCATAATGGCATGAGCCAACACCTTTTAATAAATCTCTCATATGTGTCTCCTGTTAGTTCTGTTTCTCTGTTGAATGCTAATACAAGTAGCTTTGTAGTAAGTTTTAAAATCGGGAAGTGTGAGTTATCCAACTTTGTTCCTCTTTTTAAATTATTATTTTGCCCTAGCTGGTTTGGCTCAGTGGGTAGAGCATTGGCCTGAAGCGTCCCCAGTTTGATTCTCTTGAAGGGCACGTACCTCGGTTGCAGGCTCCATCCTAGCCCCAGTTGGGGCGCATGCAAGAGGCAACCAATCCATGTGTCTCTCTTATATTGATGTTTCTCTCTGTGTGTCTCTCCCACTCCCTTCCACTCTCTCTAAAAATCAATGGAAAAATATCCTCAGGCGAGGATTACCCCAAAAAATATTGTTTTAGCTACCTGGGACTCCTTATATTTTCATATGAATTTGAGAATCAGCTTTTCCATTTCTGCAAAAAAAGTTGTTGGAATTTTGATAGGGATTGCACTGAATCTGTAGATTGCTTTGGGTGGTATTGACATCTTAATAATACTAAGTTTTTTAACCCATGAACACAGGATGTCTTTCCATTTATTAGGTCCTCTTTAATTCCTTCAGCACTGTTTTTTTGGTGTTCAATGTACAAGTCTTTCACTTCCTTGGTTAAATTTATTCTTTGGCATTTTATTATTTTTGATGCTGCTGTAAATGGAATTGTTTTCTCAATTTCCTTGTTAGCGTGTTCTGTTGCTAGTATATGGAAACAAAAGTGATTTTCTGTGTTGATCTTGTACGAAGGTGGTTGGGAAAAGCAGTGGGTCAGGTCTCAAAGGATCTTAGTTGGATCAGTACCTTACTTGGATCTTCCAGTACCGGGGTCTTGATTTTCTCATTTGATAAATGGAGATAAATGGAGATTTTCTCATTTGATAAATGCCTTGCTTATCTCAGTGGACTGTCCACAGGGACAAAGGAAGCAGGACTTAATTTTTTAAAAATATACTTTTATTGATTTCAGAGAGGAAAAGAGAGGGTTAGAGAGATAGAAACATCAATGATGAGAGAGAATCATTGATCGGCTGCCTCCTGCACGGCCCCTACTGGGGATTGAGCCTGCAACCTAAGCATGTGCCCTTAGCCGGAATTGAACCTGGGACCCTTCAGTCTGCAGGCTGATGCTCTATCCACTGAGCCAAACCAGTGAAGGAAGGATTTAATTTTCAAATGTTTGTTTACTTGAACTCTGAGATGAAGCCAGGCCTTCTCAGGGGGAACAGGAAACAGTGGGAGGGGGCACCTTTTGTAGATTTATGGGGGCCTATGTTGATTGTCTCCATGTTTGGGTAGGGAGAGGGAGCTACTGGCATTTAGTAGACGAGAACTAAGGGTGCCAGATGTTCTACAACTGTGGGGTGGCACCAAACAACAAACAACGAACTCCCACAACCCGCAAGACTCTCAGAGTCCTTCCAGACCTGCGTTCAGGTGTGGCACCTCGCTCCTCACGACCCAGGTCCATTTTATACATCAGCAAAGCCTCACTTACATCTCTCTTTCCTTCTTTGTATCTCATTTGTAATTCATTCATGACTTTAACTTAGGGCCTAGAACCGCGATGGCGAACCTATGACACGTGTGTCAGAGGTGACACTCGAACTCATTTTTTTGGTGGATATTTCTTTGTTAAATGGCATTTAAATATGTAAAATAAATATCAAAAATATAAATCTTTGTTTTACTATGGTTGCAAGTATCAAAAAATTTCTATATGTGACACGGCACCAGAGTTAAGTTAGGGTTTTTCAAAATGCTGACATGCCGAGCTCAAAAGGTTCGCCATCACTGGCCTAGAACAATGACTGGAATTCAATGTGTTACCTAAACAAATACGTAAATGCCTATTTTCCTATTGGGCTGTTTATATATATTTTTTATTCATTGGCAGAAAGTTTGTCTATTAGGGCTATATCAGGCAGGGCCAAATCAGCAGACAAGCCATGCCAGTAACTTAAATAGAGAAAAGTAAAGATAAAGAATGTTTAACTAGTAAAAGGCGGTTAACTACTAGAAGGAGGTATAAGAAGACTCTAAGGCAGGGATCAGCAAACTTTTCCCGTAAAGGACCAGGTAGCAGGTATTTTAGACTTTGTGTAATACCAGGCACAAGCAAATATATTACGTAAGTAATGATGGAACAACACAGAAATCAAATGTTCACTTTTGTATTGATAAAATTAAAAATAGAATAATTGAGTATACGCTTTGAAATACGGTTCCTTATTAAGCAGAATGGGATCCATTTTGTTGGGATAACATTTTGCTCAGTTGGAGTTCAAATGCATAAACCATTCTTAGAGGAAGGGCAGAGATATTTGGCCTGCAGGCTGAACATGAGAGGGACAGACAGTTGGAAGAGGGGCTCCCCACGTGGCGGATTCAGGCCGCTGCAGAGAACGTGGATGCCGCGGGTGACACAGCCCACCACTGACAAAGAAACTTGTCAGAGGCCCTGGGAGGCAGCTGGATCGCTCACACACACAGAGGCACAGGCATGCTGACAATTGTGGAAAAACCAGTCCCCGCCTCCTGCTCCTAGTTTTAGATGTCCCTCCAGCGCCCTCTACTGGCAAACTAACATCAAGCCAACTGGCAAAGGAGATGAGCCAGGGTCCAGTTTCACAAAGCTGAGCAAGAAGTGGCTTGCAGGTAAGAGGCAATAATTTGATAAGTGGCACAAGAGATACTAATACAGAGTGTTGCAAATATTTCCCCAATATGTAGCTTGCCTTTAAAAGTATTTCCTTATTGAAAAGGTAATAAATAGTCTCATGTAGGAGAACATTTAAAATAGAAACAAGTGTGCACTGCCCAGCTGGTGTGGCTCAGCTGTTGAGTGTCGACCCAGGAACTAAGAGGTGGTGCTGGGATTCCAGGTTAAAGCACATGCCCAGGTTTCGACCTCGATCCCTAGTAGGGGGTGTGCAGGAGGCAGTGATATTTCTCTCTCTCTACCCCTTTCCCTTCCTCTCCCTCCCCCCCGCCAAAATCATATTTAAAACAAGAAATAAATGTACACCTTTTTTGTTGTTGTTACTCCTCACCTGAGGATTTTTTTTTTTTTTTTTGTATAGCAAAGGTGGAAATTTATTGAAGTACAGACTCCCACACGGGGAGAGGGAAAGAGTCCCACAGAACTGACTCCCGTGTAGGGAGGGGAAAGAGTCCCATCAAGGATATTTTTCCATTGACTTTTAGGGAGAGTGGAAGAGAGAGGGAAAGACAGAGAGAAACATCCATGTAAGAGAAACACATCGATTGGTTGCTTCCTGCACGAGCCCAGACCAGGGCCTGGCCAGGGAGGAGCCTGCAACCAAGGTGTGTGCTCTTGACTGGAATCGAACCCGGGACCCTTTGGTCCGCAGGCCCACACTCTATCCACTGAGCCAAATGGGCCGGGGCTAAATGTGCACGTTGAAAAGTTAGTCTAGTCCTGGCTGGGGGTGACTCAGTAGTTAGAACATAGGCCTGTGCACCCCAAGGGTCTTGGGTTCCATTCCCAGTCAAGGGCAAGTCCTTGGGTTTCAGGGTCCATACCTGGCCCAATAGGGGCGTGTGCAGGAGGCAGCCAACCCATGTGTCTCTTTCACATGGATGTTTCTCTCTCTCTCTGTCTCTCCCCCTCCCTTCCACTCTCCCTAAAAATGTCAATGGAAAAATATCCTCGGGTGAGGATTAACAACACAAAATAACAACAACAAGAAAAACAAACAAGAAAACAACAATCAAAAACCCTATTTTTCGGCCCCAGTGAGGTCGAAACGGCTCCGGTGAGGCTGAGACAGCCCCGGTGAGATTGAATCGGCCCTGGTGAGGTTGAGATGGCACTGGTGAGGTCGAGACAGCCCCGGTGAGGTTGAGACAGCCCCGGTGAGGTTGAGACGGCCCCGGTGAGATTGAATCGGCCCTGGTGAGGTTGAGACAGCCCTGGTGAGGTCGAGACAGCCCCGGTGAGGTTGAGACGGCCCCTGAGAGGCTGAGATGGCCCCGGTGAGGCTGGGACGGCCCTGGTGAGACTGAGACGGCCCCTGGGAAGCTGAGAAAAATACCACATGAACTCACTCATTTATGGATAATAAGGACCATTATAGACTGATGAACAAAAATGGATACAGAGGCAGAGCAGCATTGAGCAGAATGTCAAACTACAGTGGGAAGCCTGGGGAGGGTTGGGGAGGGTAGGAGATCAACCAAAGGACTTGTATGCATGCATATGAGAATAACCAATGGACACAAGACACTGGGGTGTGGGGGAAGCCGGGGGAATGTCAAGGGGGAGAAAAAAGGAGACATGTGTAATACTCTTTGTAATACTTTAAGAAATAAAAAAACCACCCTATTTTCCTCTACTAGTTCTACATTTATGTCTTTAAACCGCCTGGGTTTGGTATTTACACAGAGTCTGAGTTGAGAACCTAAACTTGTTTTCTTGGTGGCTTCACTGTCATTTAATCCAGCCTTCGCAGCGGGTCCGATCATTTACTATCAGAATAATGTCACTGATGTCCCATCAGCAGCAGCTGCCCAGGATCGCTTCGTCCCCCAGGTCCCACCGGCCCCCGTCCTGCGCGCTTCCCTTGCCTGGGGGCTGCTTCTCTCTGCGGGACCGGCTTCTCCGGTTGGGGGCGCCCCGCTCTCCGTCGCTCCTCCCACCTTCTCGCGTTTCCTCGCTCCCTGGCGCCCCCTCCGCCCTTCTCCCCTCCTCTCTGCAGGCCTCTCCCTCCGCACCACGCTTCTTCTGCCGCCGCTTTGCTCAACGCTCCAGGCGGAGATCGCCGCCCTCCTCCCCGGACCTTCTCCTCCGGCCTCGGTCCCGATGGCCCCGATCGCCCGGCTGATGCGCGCGCGGGCGGCCCTCCCGGAGGCGGCGGCTGGCAGCATCTCCGTCTCGTGCTGCGTGGGGGCCAGGGGTCCCGCCTCGCGCAGGTGGGCTTGGAAGCCACGCGTTTTTGAAGAAATAGTGGTTTTTCTGACCGTGGATTAGAGATTCCAGGCGTGGTGCGGGGCGATGGATCTTGGGCCATCGGGGTACCGGGCTGCCCACTGTTCTCAGCCTTTTGTGGGAACCCGGGAACGCGTGGGCGCTCCTGCAGGGGAGTCCGGGCTCCCGCATGGGGGGCTCGGGCGCAGTGCGGTGCCTGTCTCCGCACGCACAGCCCGCTGTCACCTTCCTAAAGCAGGTCTCTGGTCGCAACCCTCTGGCTTTCTGCTTCCTAATATAGTCTGCGAGTTCGTGCTGGAAAGCGTCGTAAGTCGCAGAGTTTTCCATTCTGTGGACTATGGACGAATCTCTGTTGGGGAAGATGAAGGAAAAACCTTTCGGTTAAATGCATTATTTTGCTATGAATGTATTTGCCATGAAAAGGTCAGGTTCTCAAATCCCTAGTGGAGATTATACTATGTTCATATAGGTAAACACCATGTAGACATTGATGCTGAAAATGAATATTTTTTTACACAGACTGAAAATAATAAAAGAAATGGGCTAAGAAAATGAGTCTTAAGACACTGTAAATTTAGGACCTAGACATATATAATTAGTGTATAAATTAATCAGTAGTTATCCCTAGGGTTTGGGGATTATGGATAATTTTAGTTTTTCTTAATTACACTTTGATTTTTTGTTGTTGTTGTTGCCATAAATACTATTACTTACGTAATAAAGATGAGAGCCGGGCTTGTGTGACTCAGTGGTTGAGCATTAACCCATGAACCGAACCAAGAAATCCCTGGTTTGATCCCTGGTCAGGGCACATGCCCAGGTTGTGGGCTCGATCCCCAGTGGGAAGCGTGCAGGAGGCAGCTGATCCATGCCTCTCTCTCATCAACGTTTCTATCTCTCTATCCCTCTCCCTTCCTCTCTCTCTAAAAAATCAGTAAAAGCATATTTTTAACAAAATAAATAAATAAAAATAAGAAACTCAAGTCATTTTAAGAAAACAAAAATAGAATGTCAAGCAACTAAATTAAACTAAGAATCACTCATAAATTCTATAAAAACAGAACTGGCTGGTCCCTGTGCTTATGTGCCAAGAAAGAAATAGGGGTCACTGACATGCTCCCATTCCACACACATGATGTGTGTATGTATACATATTTTTTATATGTCACTATGTGTGTGTGTGTATATATATATATATATATATATATATATATATATATATATATATATTAATCTCATGACGGGTGAAAGAACAGAGGAAGATGCCATTTACTGTGTTAAAATCTGGACCTATTGTTTGTTTTACAAATGAGGAAACTGAGTCACAGAGTTTAAATAATACATTTAAGGTCACAACATTGAAGAGCCAAGATTTGAACCCAGGCAAAGGAGGTTCAGAACTTCGTGTAAACAACTCCGATAGTGATACCAGCCTTACAGGTGTGAGGACTAAAAGAGTGATTACAAATGCAGGGCTTGGAACAGTGCTGGGCACCAACCAACAGGTCAGTGACTATTAGCTATTAATATTCTCATGAGGACGCTGGAATGAGAGCCAGAAGCATTTCATGTGTAACTGGTGGTCTATTCTGAGAAATTGTCTCCATTTTCCTTCATTGTTTTTATTAGTCTTCCCATTTAACCAAAACTAATACGTGTTTGTGCTGATTTTTTAAAAAATTACAACAGCAATTGCAAAATCCATTTCTCTGATGCCACCCTCTAATGGGTATAACATATCATGGTGTTACTGCAGACTTTTATCTGAACTCTGACCCAGCAGCCAACAGGTGTGAGGTCAGATTGTACATTCTAGTTTGCAAGTCAGTTTTTCTTTCCAAATAATATATTTAGACCCATTTTCTGTTTCAGTGCATAAAGGACCTACCTCATTTTTAAGAGGGTTGCTTAGAGTATCCGGGCAGGTAAGGACCATGATTTAAAATAAAATAAAATAAAATCCTGCCCTAGCTGGTTTGGCTCAGTGGATAGAGCGTCAGCCTGCGGACTGAAGGGTCCTGGGTTGGATTCTAGTCAAGGGCACATGCCCAGGTTTCGGGCTCGATCACCAGTAGGGGGCATGCAGGAGGCAGCCGATCAGTGGTTCTCTCTCATCAATGATGTTTCTATCTCTCTCTCCCTCCCCCTCCCCCTCCAAAATCATTAAAATGAATGAATGAATGAATAAATAAATAAACAAATAAATAAACAAACCCCCTGCAAATTTAGGTTGCTCCTATCTTTCAGCTCTGGCCAGCAAAGCAGCTGTGTTTTGCATACACTGAGTATCCGAGGCCCATGTGGCTACATAGGGTGCCAGCTGAGAGGTGAGGCTTTGGAGCCAGGGTCTGGCCTGTCTGATCCTAAAACATCCTTCCCTCAAGAGAACCTGAAGTTTGACTGAATTTGCCAGGAGCGTGGCTTAGTTTTTTGTTTTAAATATATTTTATATTGATTTTAGAGAGGAAGAGAGATGGAGAGATGGAAACATCAATGATGATAGAGAATCACTGATCTGCTGCCTCCTGTATGTCCCCTACTGGGGATCGAGCCCACAACACGGGCATGTGCTCTGATGGGGAATTAAACCATGACCTCCTGCTTCATAGTTCAACACCTAACCACTGAGCCACACTGGCTGGGCAGTGTAGAGGGTGTTTTGATTCTGGGTTCTGGGGAGGTGAAATGGAATTTTAGAGAGGACTCAGGTCACTTCCTGAATATGGAAGGCTGAGGAAGAGTGAAAAAGCAGACAGTGGAAGATTTGATAGTGCGAAATGGTGGCCAAGTGTCCAGAGTGCCGGCCAGAGAGGAAGGTGCTGGAATGCTAAGACAGGGCTCACCCACAGGTACCGGCTGGGGCTGGGTTTCAGCAACCCTGCTCCTGGTCCGAGTGCCTTTGGGCTGATGTTGACTGAAGCCAGGCAAGTTGCTTACTGATGTGTCAACTTGCATAACTGTCTTGTTCTCTCAGGGTCGTCTGTTTCCTCATGTGCGGTGTACCTGTGGTGTGAGTTGCAAACTGGTGTGACATGTCATGTTCTCTGCCCACCCGCCCGTGACACATGTTCAGTGAGCATGTGCCCTGAGCCAGGGGCTATGCTTGGTACGGGGCACATATGAGAACTACACAGAGGTATTCTCTGCTCTGGGGAAGCTTATAGTCTAGTGCAGCGATTTTCAACTTTTCATCCCATGGCACACATAAACTAACTACTGACACTTTGTGGCACACCAAAAAAAGGTTTAATTTTGACTTATTCACATTGATGGCCATTGTGTGTTGGCTGTTGTTGTTGCTTTAAAATACGTTTTTATTGTTTTTGGAGAGAAGGGGGGAGAGAAAGAAACATCCATCAGTGGCCTCTTGCATGCCCCCTACTGGGGACTGAGCCTCGAAACCTGGGCATGTGCCTGCCCGGGAATCAAACCTGCGACCTCTTGGTGGTCATGGGACCGACACTCAACCAACTGAGCCACACCACCGGGGCTGTTGTCCTTTTTTAACTTTGACAGTAAGGGAAAAGCGGTCAGTGCCCCTGGCTAAATAATCAGGTACTGCATGTTTTAAAAATTCTTGAGGCACACAAGTTGGGAATCACTGGTCTAGTGTGATGGTCAGACAACGTACACCCCACTCACATATGTAAAACCAGCGTGGCAAGCGCTGGTAAAGAGAGGAGGGTCCAGGCTGTTTCACGGGGAGGGGACTGGGGGAGGGAGGGGGCTGGGGGAGGGAGGGGGCTGGGGAGGGAGGGGGCTGGGGGAGGGAGAAGGCTGGGGGAGGGAGGGGGCTGGGGGAGGGAGAAGGCTGGGGGAGGGAGGGGGCTGGGGGAGGCAGGAGGATGGGGGAGGGAGGGGGTTGGGGGAGGGAGGGGTTGGGGGAAGGAGGGGGGCTGGGGAGGGAGGGGGTTGGGGGAGGGAGGGGGCTGGGGGAAGGGGTGTTGGGCAGTGCTCCTGTCCATCCCACCCATGCAGGCCCTGCTTAAATAGGGCTCAGGGAGGGGGCTGGGGGAGGGAGGGGGCTGGGGGAGGGAGGGGGCTGGGGGAGGAGGGGGCTGGGGGAGGGAGAAGGCTGGGGAGGGAGGGGGCTGGGGGAGGCAGGAGGATGGGGGAGGGAGGGGGCTGGGGGAGGGAGGGGGCTGGGGGAGGGAGGAGGATGGGGGAAGGGGTGTTGGGCAGTGCTCCTGTCCATCCCACCCATGCAGGCCCTGCTTAAATAGGGCTCAGGGAGGGGGCTGGGGAGGGAGGGGGCTGTGGGAGGAAGGAGGATGGGGAGGAAGGAGGATGGGGGAGGGAGGAGGCTGGGGGAGGGAGGGGGCTGGGGGAGGGAGGAGGCTGTGGGAGGGAGGGGGCTGGGGGAGGGAGGAGGCTGGGGGAGGGAGGGGGCTGGGGGAGGGAGGAGGCTGGGGGAGGGAGGGGGCTGGGGGAGGGAGGAGGCTGGGGGAGGGAGGGGGCTGGGGGAGGGAGGGGGCTGGGGGAAGGGGTGTTGGGCAGTGCTCCTGTCCATCCCACCCATGCAGACCCTGCTTAAATAGGGCTCAGGTTGGCAGAAAATCTACATACAGTCAAGTCTGGCCCATTCTGCCTACTAAACACCCTGGAATTTACTCCCTGTGGTCCATCCTCTCTGCTGCTTCCCCAGTCCAAGCCCCATTTTCTCTCACCTGCGGCACAAGTCAGCCTTCATCCACTTTGACCCACCCTTCGAGCCATGCTCCAGGCAATAGCCAGAGGAATCTTTTAAAAGTCAATCTGATTATGTCTCCTCCAGCCAAACCACTCACGTTTCTTATTGTTCTAGGATAGTTGTTACTAAGCCCCCAGGCCACCCGCATTTGGCCTCTACCTAAGTCCTCAGTCTCTTAGACCAGCCACAATTGCCAATCCTCCGCGCCCCGCCCCCCCCCCCCCATACCCCCTACGTTTTTCTAGCCTATTAAATCCAGGCTCCCTCCAGCCCTGGAACCTCAGCTCAGGTTGTTCCTGGTGTCTCTACCCCCAAGCCCTTCCTCATCAACTTCTACCCTTCATGTCTTCTAGGTTGTCACTTCCCGGCCTGCTCCCTCGGCCTGTCCCATGCCGCTCTCCGCTCTCCGCTCTGTCTTCCTGGTTGGGATGCTCTGTGTTAAGAACACTGCCCACTAGAGAGTAGGAAGCAAACTTTGCAAAAAATCCATCCAGCTGAAATCAAGTTCTCTAGGGCACTTCCCTCCGCTTAGGGCTCTCCTCCCAGAACCAGGAGGTTCCAGTCCATCTTTCTCCAAGGGAACTTGTGGGAAGTTTGGGGAGCTTGCTCTCCCTGCAGGCTCCCCAACTCCATTCAGACCAGACCACAGGGGGTGAAGTATGGTAGCAATCTTCTCAGATTGAAACTGTAGTTTAACTCTAACCCTGTTGTTTGGCTTAACAATAGAAAAGTTACTTTGATTTTCTGAATTGTATAAATCATCCCATTCCATTGAATGCCTTATTGATTGTAACGTGACTATCCCATTGATTTTGATCTTACTGGTTATCGAAGCACATTCTTCTGTACCTGGGAAACAGGACAGCACAATTATCCTAAATTGTTTTAGTGGCCACAGATAATGCATTCCAGTTGACTCACTGGTCCCAAGACCAGGACAGCACAATTACT
Organism: Myotis daubentonii; assembly: GCF_963259705.1. NCBI lineage: Eukaryota > Metazoa > Chordata > Mammalia > Chiroptera > Vespertilionidae > Myotis > Myotis daubentonii. Next base: position 24,863,106 of record NC_081851.1, on the reverse strand, counting down.
CTAAATTACCTCGATGGCTCTAGTCTAGATAATGAGTTCCTGGCAACTCAATGGTCTCGAGACCCAAGGGCTCTAGACCCAAAACTGTAATTTAGATAACATGCCTAAGTTTAACCCAGGTTAAACTTAGATAAGGGCTCTAGATAAGGTGTTTCTGTCAATTCAGTGACCCCGAGACCCAAAACTATAATTAACATGCTTAATTCTGCTTCTGTAAACTGCTTTTTTGCAAACCAGGTTCCTCATTCCAAACCTTGAGATGTAATCAATACCTTTGTGATCTTTGCCTATAGAAGTCTGGTTTTGCCACCATCTTATGACTATGAGATTTGGGGAATGGCCCCTCACAGTCCCGGATTGCAATAAATGTGACTCTTTAATTCGACTTCTTGAGGCGTCCTGTGATTCGCGGGGTACATTACAACAGAGGTCTCCCCTGTACCCTTTCTTTCCCCACACCTCACAGGCAATGCCATCAGCAGGTCACGCCTGCCTTACTTTCATATGCATCCAGAATGGGGTCACTTATCTCCACCAGACTGCTCCTGCACGGGCCAGACCACATCTCTGCTGCGTCAGGGCCATCGCCTCTTAATGGTCTCCAGTCCGTGCGCTCCGAGTCAGTCCCAGTTCAGCAGCCCGGTCATTCTTGTCATGTGATATAATCCTGGCTAATGTCTGCTCAAAATTTACCAGGTTTCCTCTCTCACTCAGAAGGACACTCAAATCTGCAAAGTGCCTACAAGGCCCAGACACTGTCCTAAGGTCTTTGGTTCTTTTCTGACAACCTTCCTCTTGCTTCTCCCTTCCAGACACACAGGCCTCCCAGCTGGATGGGAACATGCAGGCACATCCCGGCCTCACGGCCTTTGTACTTCTCCACCCTTGAGCCTACAAAGCTGTTTACCTATTCATCCCCACTGGAGACTACTCGCCTCCCTATGCTCCCCCTCCCCCAACCCCTGGGACACCCTATGCCCATTCCCTGCTGTAGTTTTTCTCCATGGCGCTGACCACCACCTAACAGTGCATTGAGATGTTAAAATGCTGATTCTGATTCAGTGAGTCTGGGGCAGGGCCTGAGATTCTGCCTTTCTACCAAACTCCCAAGGGATGTGAGTAGCAAGGATCGAAGATACAATCTAATTTTAAAATTGGGTCTGTTTCACCCTGGCTGGGTAGCTCAGTTGATTAGACCATCACCTCAATATGCCATGATTGCCTGTTTGATTTCCAGTCAGGGCACATCAAATAATGAATGCACAAGTGGAATAACAAACTGAGGTCTCTCTCTGTCTCTCCATTCCTTCCTCCCCCTTTCTTCCTAAAAATCAATTTTTTAAAAAATTGGCCTACTTTCTATTTTATCCCAGTAGATTACAAATTCCTCACCAGACAGAGATTCCTCATTCACTGCTGTGTCCTCAACACATCACATTTTGCTTAACACCAAGTAGATGCTTAATAAGTACTCGCTGAACGAACAAACAGGTAAAGAGAGGCCCTGACCTCCCCTCTACCTGGGCAGGTCCACTAGGAACCTCAGACCCAAGGAGTTCTACCTGCCGCAGCCATAATCCCTACCCACCTCTTCCTGTTCACACACAGCCATCCTCCCTCCCGAATAGCCCTCCGAATGCCGCCAAACCTTAGAGCAAAAGGGAAACATGTTTGGTTGACCTCTTACCTGGAATCACCACTATGCCCTAGTTTATGAAAGAATTTCCCCAAACAGATGGGACCCTCACCTCTTCAAGCCCACAGGTCTTCGGGGTTGTGTAAGTGGGAGTCCTGTGGGCCCACAGAGAGCAGGTGTTCACTGGCTAGAACCTCAGAAGGAAGTGAGGTGCCCCATTTCACGTGGAAGCTACACTCTGGGCTCCAGGAGAAGAATCCCAACTTCCTTCCTGCTCAGACTTCTCCACCCTGCCCTGGGAGCAGGGAAGCAGGAGGGTACGCCCTTTTCTTTGTCTCTGGATTTTGGATTTCAGCACAGTTCCAGGCTCTAGGGAGAAACAAATCCAATGAGTTTTAAGGTGATTTTGGGACAGTTAAGCTCATCACCCTATAACCCTTAGGACCGAGGACCCAGTGCACTCTCTCCCTCCAGGGAACACACTGGAGCATTTCCCTCCTCCTCCTCTTACCATCCCCCTCCCCCTCTGCAGGGCACATTACCATTAGCTTCCTCACTCCTAAGCTCCTATAGCCCTTCATTTGCCTCCATAACTTGTCTCCTAAGCCCATTTCTTCTAGGAATTACTTCTTCTAGCTCTGTGATTTACCCAATAAATGTTCTCTTACAGTTTGGGTCTTGGCTCTGAATTCTTTCCTAGCCAGAACCCAAGTACCGAGGTTGCTGAACCGAGGTTTGGTCTGACCCCACCTGTCAAACACCTGGTTCCATTCCCACCGCCCACGACAAATTTAATTATTTGGCCAGCCAGAGAACCCCAGACGGGAAGAAGGGGAAAGTTTTCCCCCTAGGAATTTGGTGAGCCAGCTGGGAAACGTCACTGGCTGGGTACTGCTGCTCCGGGGCTGCAGAGCGGTCCTGGTGCCTGACCAGCACCTGCAGAAAGAATTCTTACCATGCCAGTCTCCTGGACCCGTCTGCTTGTGCGGTCTGGTGGAAGTGAGGGGGTGAGAGTTCTTTTTCTAAATTTAGATTAGCAGAGAATATTTGTTTTTCTACTGTTAATGTGTTTTATGTTAATTTGATTATTAGACCATCTGAAGAACCTGGAAGGGTAGAAGGAGAAATTTTACTCCCCCACATAGACATCCGACTTCATTTGTTTTCCCATATTTATTTTATTTTATTTTAATTTTGTTTTCCCATATTTATTGAAAAGTCTGTCTTCCTGGGACATCACCCAGAACCACAGGAACGCTGGCTGAGTGGAAGTCCTACAACTAGGAGGAAAGAGAAACGCATACGGACACTCAGAGGAGGCGCAGTAGTGAAGTCAAATTCTGAGGTGTGGAGTGCGCGGAGCGGGCTGGCGGCGGAGGGCGCGGTTGTTGTTTTCAATCGGGAGGGAGTCGCAGACTCTGAGCACCAGATCCGGGCGAGTCTTTAGGGACCCAGATTCAAATGGGAGAAGCGGGACTGTCTGGCTTCGGTCAGAGCGAGTGCAGCTTTCTCTCTGAGCTCTGCAGCGGGTGCTGGGACTCAGAGAGGCAGAGCCCCTGGGGACAGGACTGAGAGCCGCCATAACTGCTCTCTCCGGCCCACCCTGTTGATCCTGTTCGACCCGCCCTGCCCAAGCCCTGCACAGAGGCATTTGCCGGATAGCCTCAGGCAAAGGCTAGATTAGCACCTCCCTAGAGGACAGAAGTTCTCTCACTGCTGACACAGCTGATTCTCATAGCCACTTGGCCTGGAGGTCAAACCCTCCCTGGAATTAGCTACAACAATCAAGATTTAACTATAAGACTGCGAACAAAGACCACTAGGGGGTACACCAAGGAAGCATAACAAAATGCGGAGACAAAGAAACAGGACAAAATTGTCAATGGAAGATATAGAGTTCAGAACCACACTTTTAAGGTCTCTCAAGAACTGTTTAGAAGCTGCCGATAAACTTAATGAGATCTACACGAAAACTAATAAGACCCTCGATCTTATATTGGGGAACCAACTAGAAATTAAGCATACACGGACTGAAATAACGAATATTATACAGACGCCCGACAGCAGACCAGAGGAGCGCAAGAATCAAGTCAATGATTTGAAATGCGAGGAAGCAAAAAACATCCAACCGGAAAAGCAAAATGAAAAAGGAATCCAAAAATGCGAGGATAGTGTAAGGAGCCTCTGGGACAGCTTCAAGCGCACCAACATCAGAATTATAGGGGTGCCAGAAGATGAGAGAGAGCAAGATATTGAAAACCTATTTGAAGAAATAATGACAGAAAACTTCCCCCACCTGGTGAAAGAAATGGACTTACAGGTCCAAGAAGCTCGGCGAACCCCAAACAAAAGGAATCCAAAGAGGACCACACCAAGACACATCATAATTAAAATGCCAAGAGCAAAAGACAAAGAGAGAATCTTAAAAGCAGCAAGAGAAAGAAACTCAGTTACCTACAAGGGAATACCCATACGACTGTCAGCTGATTTCTCAACAGAAACTTTGCAGGCCAGAAGGGAGTGGCAAGAAATATTCAAAGTGATGAATACCAAGAACCTACAACCAAGATTACTTTATCCAGCAAAGCTATCATTCAGAATTGAAGGTCAGATAAAGAGCTTCACAGATAAGGAAAAGCTAAAGGAGTTCATCACCACCAAACCAGGATTATATGAAATGCTGAAAGGTATCCTTTAAGAAGAGGAAGAGGAAGAAAAAGGTAAAGATACAAATTATGAACAACAAATATGCATCTATCAACAAGTGAATCTAAGAATCAAGTGAATAAATAATCTGATGAACAGAATGAACTGTTGATTATAATAGAATCAGGGACATAGAAAGGGAATGGACTGACTATTCTTGGGGGGGAAAGGGGTGTGGGAGATGTGGGAAGAGACTGGACAAAAATCGTGCATCTATGGATGAGGACAGTGGGTGGGGAGTGAGGGCGGAGGGTGGGGCGGGAACTGGGAGGAGGGGAGTTATGGGGGGAAAAAAAAAGAGGAACAAATGTAATAATCTGAACAATAAAGATTTAATTAAAAAAAAAAGAAAAGAAAAGAAAAGAAAAGTCTGTCTTCCTGAGTGCTCTGAAGTGCTGCCTTTGTTATTAATCAAATGCCCACCTGTTCATGGTCCTGCTTCTGGGTTCTGTTGTATCTTTGCATCACACCCAATATCCCTGTCTTAATTACTAGGATTTAATAATAGGTCTTTATCATTTATTTATTTATTATTGACTAGAGGCTGGGGGGGGGGGGCGGGTCCCTCAGCCTGGCCTGTGCCCTCTCACAGTCTGGGACCCCTCGGGAGATAACAACCTGCTGGCTTAGGCCTGCTACCAGGTGGCAGAGGGCAGGCCCAATCCCTAGGTGCAGCCCCTGGTCGGGGGAGTTGGGGTGCTGACCCCTGTCATGCACAGAGCAGGGCGGATCGGGAGGTTGCGATACCACCCCTAGTCACACTCAGGGTAGGGCCGATTGGGGGGTTGGGGCACCGCCCCCTGTCACACTCAAGGCAGGGTTGATGGGGAGGTTGCAGCGCCACCCCCTGTCACGCACAGAGCAGGGCCCATCAGGGGGTTGGGGCGCTGCCCCTGTCACTCACAGAGCAGGGCCCATCAGGAGGGTTGAGGCTCTGTACCCTGTCACTCACAGAACAGGGCCCATCAGGGGGTTGAGGAGCACCCCCTGTCACTCACAGAGTAGGGCTGATAGGGGAGTTGGGGCACCACCCCCTGTCACACACAGAGCAGGGCGGATCAGGGGGTTAGGGCACCTTCCCCTGTCACGAACAGAGCAGGGCCGATAGGGAGGCAATCAGGGGGTTTGGGCGCTGCCCCCTGTCACGATGATCCCGGTGCCGGGAGGCCTCTCAGTTCCGCTGATCCCGGTGCTGGGAGACATATTACCCTTTTACTATATAGGATAGAGGCCTGGTGCATGGGTGGGGGCCGGCTGGTTTGCCCTGAAGGGTGTCCTGGATCAGGGTGGGGGTCCCCACTGGGGTCCCTGGCCAGTCTGGGTGAGGGGCTGAGGGCTGTTTTCAGGCTGGCGGGTGACTGAAGCTCCCAACAGCTCCTTTTTTCTTTTTTCTTTTAGGCCAGCTTTAGCTCTGAGGCTTGGCTCCAGCTCTTAGGCCTCCGCTGCTGAAAGCAGGTATCTGGTTTGTTTGGGTTCTATAATCGAAACACTGTTTCAACTCCAGCTCTGAGATCCTGGCTGGCTGAAAGCAGGTTTCTGGGGTTTTGTTTAGCTTCTATATTTGTAATAATGTTTCAAACTGCAAGCTCAGAGGCCGGCAGCGGCAGGCGGGGAATGTTGGAGTCCTCCGTCACTGAAGCAAGCAAGCCTCATGTTAGTTTCAAGCTGCCTGGCTGCTGGCTGCCATCTTGGCTGGCAGTTAATTTGCATATCGCCCTGATTAGCCAATGGGAAGGGTAGCGGATGTACGGCTAATTACCATGTTTCTCTTTTATTAGATAGGATTTCAGAGAGGAAGAGAGGGAGAGAGAGATAGAAACATTAATGATGAGAGAAACTGTTATGCCCAGATTTCAAGACCCCCACTCCCCCCAGAACCACCAGGGAGTGCCAAGTCCGATGCAAAAGCATAGAGTCTTTTATTCAAGCTAGCTTGGTCCCTCTGCCTCCATTACTGGATGCAAGAGAGCCCAGAGTCCCAAGAGAACAAAGAATTTATAGGGCTTGGGGTCGGGGGGGCTAGTGACGCAAGGGCAGGGTGCAGCTAGGGTCTGGTTACACAAAGACAGGGGGGTGGCTAGCATACTTTTGGCTTTGGGCTAGTTTCCCTCACTTTCCCATTGGCTGAAAAAAGGGCAGGCTGAGTAACTGATACATTCTGCGGCTTTTTCTTGGAAGAGGAGTTAGGGACACAGCTATCAGTTCCGTTCTGTCCTTTCAAAACCATTGATCAGCTGCCTTCAACATGCCCCCTACTAGGGATGGAGCTTGCAACCTGGACATGTACCCTTGACTGGAATCGAACTTGGGACCCTTCAGTGTGTACAACACTCTGTCCACTGAGCCAACTGGATAGGGCTAATAATAGGCCTTTATAAAATAGTAAGTGTTAGGTTAGGTGGCTCAGGAGGCGGCGTAGGAAATAAAGAGAGTCGAGTCAGTCACAAGGAAAGAAAAGGAAAGGTTTTATTCTGCGTCCCCAGGCGACCCACCAACCCCAAAGACAGGGCCCATGGATTCGCACCAACAGGGAGGGGGGCGCTTTTTTTATACTGTGGTTGGGTGAGGGGCAGGGACATGAACTGAGGAAGTTTCTGCTGCATGGTATTCAGGAAGGAGTCAGTATCTGTGTGGGGGTCGTGTGGATTCCAGGGAGGGGCCAGTATCTGTCTGGCATGCTGATCTGTTAGAAATTCAGGGAGGGTCCATTATCTCATCACATGTCTGCAAGTATCCGAACCTGGCCTCTCTCTGACCTAACAGTAAGAAGCTAGGAAAATTCCAGGACAAATGTAACAGGGAAACTAGCAGTTTGCAGTAACCTAGTAAATCCTATCTTTCCTAAACCAGGGACACTTAAGGGTAGTTGTCCTCCCCAACTGGAGGGTAAATAGCTTAAATCACCCTACTCAACGAGGCAGATAACAGAAATCCAATTAAGTGCCATTGCTAACCACACCCAAGGACAGACAAATTAAGAAAATAAATCTCATTTTGGTACATCAGCATGAAGCTGATGAATACGATATTGATTCATCCCTAAACACCCAACCTTTAAAGCACCTGAAAACAAGTCCCAGGGCGCTCTCTCCCTCCAGGGAGCAAGCACTCTGTGCCATTCCCTTCCACTCTTCTTCCCCCACAGGCACCTGTCCCCTAACCCAGTGTTTGGTAAACTGCGGCCCCTTGAGTGCGGCTCTTCCACAAAATACCACGTGCGGGTGTGCATGTACAGTGTGATCGAAACTTTGTGGCCACACTCAAGGGGCCAAAAAGCTGCATGTGGCTCGTGAGCTGCAGTTTGCCGACCACGCCCCTAACCTCTAGTGCAGTGGTTCTCAACCTTCCTAAGGCCGTGACCCTTTAATACAGTTCCTCAGGTTGTGGTGACCCCCAACCATAAAATTATTTTCATTGCTACTTCAAAACTGTAATTTTGCTAGTTATGAATCATAATGTAAATATCTGATATGCAGGATGTATTTTCATTGTTACAAATTGAACATAATTAAAGCATAGTGATTAATCACAAAAACAATATGTAATTATATATGTGTTTTCCGATGTCTTAGGTGACCCCTGTGAAAGGGTCGTTCGAGCCCCAAAGGGGTCGCGACCCACAGGTTGAGAACCGCTGCTTTAAGGGAACCCATGAGACTCAAAACCAGGGGAGCGACGGGCAGTGGCGGCTCATCCCAGGCTAACTCCCTGGACCTGTCTCCAAGGTCCCCCTTTCTCTGATTTCCCAGTCACCCAGAGCAGCCCAGTCTAGGCTCTCCCGTTGCTTCTTCTATGCCCTTCCTTGTTTCACAGTCCTAAGTATGATTTCGCTGTGTTCAATACATTCTTGCTTGCTTTCCTATGCTTTGTCTCTTGATTGAAATCTTTCCCTCAAGAACCAAGGTCTTTGTGTCTCCCCAGTAATAGTTTTACTTACTAGATTGCCAGTTTATTATAACTCAGGAGCCTGAGCTGGTTTGGCTCGAGTGTTGGCCCGGCCCGTGGACTGAAGGGTCTTGGGTTCAATTCCGGTCAAGGGCACATACTTTGGTTGCAGGCTCTATCCCTGGCCCCAGTCAGGGTGCTTTGGGAAGACAACCAATCAATGGAGCATTTATAAGCCAAAGATACACCTTTCTCACTCACTTTGTACATTGCTTGTTAATGACAATATGCAAAACAGTTGTGGGTGTGTGTACAAAAGTCTGTTGGCTTAGTTTGGCAATACATCACATGTTCTGGATTATCAGACCTGGGCAGTAACTCCAAGACAGCTTTGAACTTTTAAAAAAATATTTTCGTATTGATTTTTTAGAGAGAAGGGAGAGAGGGACAAAAACATCCATTAGAAAGAAACATTAATATGGATGGGCTGCCTCCTGCACCGCCCCCCCTGCGTACCCCCCAGCCCTCCGCCCAGGAATTGAGCCCTAAACCCAGGCATGTGCCCTGATCAGGAATTGAACCGGTGATCTCTTGGTGCATGGGTTGATGCTCAACCACTAAGCCACACCAGCCAGGCAGTTTTGAACTTTGTAATCTGACAACTTGGTTTTGAATTCCAGTTGTATACTTATAAGTTATATATGGTAGGTTTGTCAGAGAAGATGGCAGCAGTAATTCTCCCTCCCTGTGTCCCCTCCTTGGGCAGCCCCCTCACATACTGTGGGGCTTGGCCTTATGCCCTGCTTTGGCCAAAGGGACAACAGCAAATGTGGTACAAGCTAGATGTGGAAAGTGCCTGTGCTTGCCCTCATGCAGCACAGGAACTCAGCCACCTTGTACAAGCCCCTCGGAATAATGAGAGATTTGCGGCATGTTCCCATCACCCAGCTGACACTGAACTCCTCCTTCCACCCCCACCCCCAGATACTAGGCCCCCTAGACATCCATATCCACTGAGTCAACCCAGAAAACTCACAAAATCGTGAAAAATAAACATTTTATTTTTATTTATTTGCAAATATATATTTTTTAATATATATTTTATTGATTTTTTTACAGAGAGAAAGAGAGAGGGATAGAGAGTTAGAAACATTGATGAGAGACGCATCGATCAGCTGCTTCCTGCACACCTCCTACTGGGGATGTGCCCACAACCAAGGTACATTCCCTTGACCGGAATTGAACCTGGGACCTTTCAGTCTGCAGGCCAACGCTCTATCCATTGAGCCAAACCGGTTAGGGCTGTAAATATATTTTTATTGATTTCAGATAGGAAGGGAGAAAGAAATAGAAACATCAATGATGAGAGAGAATTATTGATTGGCTGCCTCCTGCACGCCCCCTACTGGGGATCGAGACCACAACTAGGCATGTGCACTTGACTGGAATCGAACCTGGGACTCTTCAGTCCTCAGGTCTGCGCTCTATCCAGTGAGCCAAACTGGCTAGGGCAATGTCTACTGTTTTAAATCATAAGTTAGATGGTTTATGAGGCAGCCAAAGTGTACTTATACACTACATGATTTTAGGTGCGTTTCTTAGTCGCTCAGTCTTTCTCATCTGTAATATGGAGATATTATGTAATATCTGTAAAATATATATATATATAGTTACAGTGGTGCTGGCACAGCATAAATACTCAACATAATAGACAAACAGACAAGCTCCGCAGGCTGGAATGGTTCTGCCCTCAGGCTGGGCACACTGCTTAGTATTTTGTGAGCAATCTAGATGCTCAGAAAGCATGTGAAAGAACTGGAAGGATGGGGGAGCAGGGCCAAGGCAGGAAGTTGCCTGCTCAAGGTGATAGCACTAATCACTTAGGACAGTGGTTCTCAACCTCGGCTGCACATTAGAATCACCTGGGAATCTTTTTAAAATCCTGATTTCTGGGCCTCATCCTCCGGAAATTCTGTTTCTTTGTTATGGGGTGAGGCCACAACATTAGTAACAAAGAAACAGAATTTCCAAAGGATGAGGCCCAGAAATCAGGATTTTAAAAAGATTCCCAGGTGATTCTAATGTGCAGCCGAGGTTGAGAACCATTGACTTAGGAGGAAGGGAGGGGCGGAGAACTCCCCACCGTGCTATCTCCCCTGGATATGGTTGAGGCAGGGGCAGTCAATAACTGAGCTGGCTCCTCCAGGAGCGTAGGTAAATAAAAGGACGACCCTCACAGGCAGGACGGATACCCAGCTGTATCCCGGATTGCCTGGAGACCAGAATTCATAGTAACAGCTGATGTTAGGTGGCCCTGGTTTGGCAGGCACTGAACGTTGTTGTACATTTCATCTCCACAGCCACCATAAAGGAAACTGCATTGCTCTGGCCATTTTACACGGAGGGATGCTGAAGCTCAGAGATTACACTGGAGCCTAGTCCAGTCTCCTTCCAAGTCTGAAGTTTGAACCTGCCCCTTTAAGGAGTGGGGACAGAATCCAAGAGGTGTGGTGTATAGAGGCACCCTGCAGATAGGTGCTGGCGGGATTCCCGGGGGCTAGGACTTCCTGGAGGGACCATAGGGGAAGAAACAGGTTTACCATTGGCCTCCAAGGGAAGGAGAGTCACCGGCCTCAGAGTATAGGAGAGAATATTCAGAGAATGGTGGGCACAGACGTGTACGTGTGTGTGTCTGTGTGATTTAGAAGGCTAGGTAAGGTGGTTAGGCTGAGTAAGGCAGCGGCTCAGCAAAGGTAGGAGACTGGTTACATGAAAGAGGACTGAGTGAGAGGGATAAAGTGGTTTTAAGTATGAATGAGCAAGGTATAGCAGACAAGGAATTTTTATAACTGTAGTGTGACCTACCCAAAAGACCTTGCCTCTTACTTACAAACTGCTCAGTTATTACTCTTCCAGAAGGAAATCATCATTGAACAGGAACAGATCATTGATACAGAACAACAAATGTAGAAATTAGAACTTTATTATAAACACTTATTATAAATGGATTTTATATACTCTTTGAAACTTTTAAAACTATATGTAACCTAAGATTATTTTAATGTATTCATTATTCAATCTATAAAATACAAAGAGCTTAAAAAAAAACCAAACAAAATATGTATCTAGCAGAGGGAAAAAACATAAATTGATTTGAGAAAACTAATGAATATAAAAATACCACACCCCAAACTAAAACAGACCCAATTAAGAAATAGATTCTACAAAGCCTACTAATCCTCCAATTTAAAATAAATGACTTCCCAAGAGAAAAATATTTCCATCATCATAGCAGTTTGATGAATAAAAGCAAAGCTGCTCTCATTAAGGGAAATTACATTATATGCAAGAAAAATGTAATGAAGTTTCTAGAAAATGAAAAGTAATTTCCATGTTGGGGTTATCAGGCATACTAAATACTTTAAAGATTGTATTTGAGAGAGAGAGAATGAGAGAAACATCAGTTTGTTGTTTCACTTATTTGTGCATTCATTGGTTGCTTCTTGTATGTGCCCTGACCAGGGATTGAAGCTGAAAGCTTGGCTTATTGGGACCACACGCCAACCAACCAAGCTACCCGGCAAGGCCTAAATACTTTCTGTTCACTTGGCCTTTGTTAGAATTGAAAGTACCTGTTTCCATGAGAAAAGTGCTATGAACATGAACATCATAAAACCAAGCTCCTCAATGATTTTTCAGTTTAACTGCAGGTTAACTCAAGAGCTTCAAAATCCAAGGATAGATTGGTCCCAAAGCATTTCCTCTTCTGTCCTTTCTGTGCCTTGTTCCTTTTTCTCTTTTCTACGCTTACGATCCTCTTTCTTAGAGGCTACATCTCGTCTTTTTCTCTCCCTTTGATTCTTAAGCTTTTCTGTGCTGGTCCTGACTGTTTCTACCTCTGTGTTGCTTTTCTGGAAGCTCTTGTGTTTGTCTAAATCTGTTTCCTCACAACCTTTTTTCCTCTTATGCTCGGGCTGCTGCTCCTCCGATTTTTCTCTGCCTCCTTCTGGGTGCCGTTTTCTCTTTTGGTGTGTCCGTTCATGGCCGGCTTTATGGGCACTGGTACTGTTTTCTGAGAGGTGCCTGTAAACTCTAGATTCTACACTGTATGAGCTATAATTATACTCTTGATGACTAAGGTTTAGGGGTGCTGGTTTTTCTGAGAAACAGTCCCTGGTGAATTGACAGTATCTCATGCTGTCATGAGCTGGTAGCCACTGAGGTAACTGGTTTTCCACTGTTTGTGAAACACTGCATGACCTTGGGTGGGTCTGGATGGTTTCAGTTGGGAGTCTTTGATCAAACCTTCTGTACCTGGGTCTGAAATGAACCTCTTCTTTGACCCTACAGGTTTCCAAATAGTCCTCTCTCATCTGTCTGAAACAAGTCTTTGGTTCTAAGCCTCTGGCTCTCTGCACTTGGATATAATCTTCAAGTTCATCTTGAAAAGAGTCATATGTCTTCTTTGAATGCTTCATTAGGTTGACAACAAGGGATTTTCTGTAAAGAAGATAAAAGAAATTTATTTTTATTATTTTATTCTGAATATATCTTTGTTCTTGAAGAGAGCTTCAAAACAAAATACAAAACACAGAAGTCCAAATAAATTAAAACCTAATTCAGTATAAAAGTTAAATATCATGACATTATATGCCAAAAAGGAACATAATCAAATATCTCCTAGGCTACTCACAAGGAACTTGATCTTTCTCAGAAGAGGAATGAGGGGGCAGAAAGGAGCTGACATATAAGATTTTGTTGTAGGGCTAAAAATGTAAGGTATGTAGAGATGTATGATAGGAATACATGGTGGGTAGACTGATCTAAATGTTCATATATTTTCTATAGTTCTGATTAATTAGTTTCTGTATACTGTTTTCTCCCAAAATTAAATAAACACACATACTCACCTGACTAGAGTACTATAGGACTTAAAAAAAATAAAAGGATGTTTATTAAATGGTTTGGGAATACTGGAAATTGGAAATTCGGCTATGAGATAAAACTCTTAGATACAGGGCATGAGGGAAAATGAGAGAACAGAGTTGTCTCTTCTATGTAGGACTTGGATTTCATTCCGCTACTTCTGATTGGTGGGAAAGCATTCTAGGATGCCTTCTGGTTTGTTCTCTATCAAACTACTGATGGGAGGGCTAAGGGAGGAAATGGAGGTGAAAGCTGAGAGGGAATTAAATTGATGCACAGAAAAGTTTCAGAAAAAAGAGTACATATACTAGTTTTTGTTTGCTTGTTTGACTTTTTTTTTTGGGGGGGGGGAGAGTACTATTCCTGCTTCTCTTTCTTTACACTGCCTAAAATCCTGCCTAACTAAGTACAAATACAGCAGAAAATGTACTGATTATGAGATGATAATTCCTAGATATTTCTGGTGATACATTTTATCTCCAAAAATTAGCATAACCTGTGCAGAATTGAACAGTCCTCCCTTTAAAAGAAAAATAAGCCTAACATAGCACCCCAGAGTCACTAATGATCAGCTATCTTATCTGGACATTTGAGATTAAAAAGGAAGTCTACATGAAGCCTAATTTGGTGAGTTATTAAATTTAGCTACTATTCAACTTAAATAGTATAACAATTCTGAATAGAATAAAATAATATAACAAATATTTGATTAAATATCTACAAAAATTTGACACTTCAGAAAAGAATATATGCAATGGCCAAAAAAAACCACACACATGAAAAGGTATCATTAGCTGTCAAGTCAATGTCAAATAAAACCATAATGAGATATCACCATGCATATATTAGAATGACTGAGAAGAAAAAGACTGACAATACCAGTGTTGGTGAGGATGCACAACAATTGAAATTCTCTTACATTATTGGTGGGGATGTAAAATGGTACAAGCACTTCACAAACAGTGTTGGGGTCCAACCCCAGCAAGTCCAGGGGTTCCCAAAGGTGTGGACAGAGTCAGTGAAGAAGGAATGACACAGAGACAGCGTTCAGTTGATCAGCAGCCTAGCCAGGTTCTCTAGCCAGGATCTCCAGCCAAGTTCTGTGTTTACTGTCTTGTTACATCTGTATTTATACCAGTTGATTTTAATCCTGTCAATCCTATTCCAAAGGTTAGGGCGTTCCTTCTCTCCATTCCAAGGTTACTCTATTGTTCTATAAAGCTACAAGGAAGTAACTGAAGGTGATTATCCTAAGTAAAGATTATGTAGCTTAAGCGTGATTGTTCTTCCCCGCAGCGACTGTGTCAAGCAGCAAAGGTGGATCGGCTTCCCGCAAAACAGTTTGGCAGTTTCTGAAGAAGTTAAACAGATAACCTACCATAGGGGTTGGTTATTCTACTCCTAGATATTTACCCCAAAGAAAAGGAAATATATGTCTATACAAAGACCTATATATACATATATATTTAAAGCAGCTTTATTTGTAATAGCCCCAGAAAGGAAAACAACCAAATGTTGATCAACAGGCAAATGGATAAATCAAATAAATACTGGTATTTATAATAATAAAAGCGTAATATGCTAATTAGACCAGACAGCAGAATGACCTTCTGGATGAAGCTGCAGCAGCGGGGCCCGAGGCAGAGGTGGTTAGGAGCGATCAGGCAGGCAGGCAAGCAGTTAGGGGTGATCAGGCAGACAGGTGAACAGTTAGGAGCGATCGGGCAGGCAGGCAAGCAGTTAGGGGTGATCAGGCAGGCAGGCAAGCAGTTAGGGGTGATCAGGCAGACAGGTGAACAGTTCAGAGCGATCAGGCAGGCAGGCAAGCAGTTAGGGGTGATCAGGCAGGCAGGCAAGCAGTTAGGGGTGATCAGGCAGACAGGTGAACAGTTAGGAGCGATCAGGCAGGCAGGCGAGCGGTTAGGGGTGATCAGGCAGGCAGGCAGAGTGGTTAGGGGAGATGAGGCAGGCAGGCAGAGTGGTTAGGGGCGATTAGGCAGGCAGGTAGAATGGTTAGGGGCAATCAGGCAGGCAGGGGAGCGGTTAGGGGTGATCAGGTATTCAGGCGAACAGTTAGGGGTGATCAGGCAGTCATGCAGAGTGGTTAGGGACAATTAGGCAGGCAGGCAAGCAATTAGGGGTGATCAGGCAGGCAGAGTGGTTAGGGGCAAACAGCAGGCAGGCAGAGGGGTTAGGGGCGATCAGGCAGGCAGGTAGAGGCGGTTAGGGGTGATCAGGCAGGCAGGCAGGTGAGTAGTTAGGAGCCAGCGGTCCCAGATTGCGAGAGGGTGCAGGCCGGGCTGAGGGATCCCCCCCTCCATGCACGAATTTCGTGCACCAGGCCTCTAGTATTCATATAATGAATATTTATCAGTGGTAAAAAGAAAGAAACTATTGATACACTCAACAACATGGAAGAATCTCAAAATAATTATGCTGAGTGAAAGAAGTCTAACAAAAGAGTACTTACATGATACCATTTACTATAACTTTATTTTTTTTTAATTGAATCTTTATTGTTCAGATTATTACATTTGTTCCTCTTTTTCCCCCCCCCCCATCCTCCCAGCTCCCACCCCACCCTCCGCCCTCACTCCCCACCCACTGTCCTCATCCATAGGTGAACGATTATTGTCCGGTCTCTTTTCGCATCTCCCACACCCCTTTCCCCCCCAAGAATAGTCAGTCCATTCCCTTTCTATGTCCCTGATTCTATTATGATCACTAGATTTTTTATTCACTTGATTCTTAGATTCACTTGTTGATAGATGCATATTTGTTGTTCATAATTTGTATCTTTACCTTTTTCTTCCTCTTCCTCTTCTTAAAGGATACCTTTCAGCATTTCATATAATGCTGGTTTGGTGGTGATGAACTCCTTTAGCTTTTCCTTATCTGTGAAGCTCTTTATCTGACCTTCAATTCTGAATGATAGCTTTGCTGGATAAAGTAATCTTGGTTGTAGGTTCTTGGTATTCATCACTTTGAATATTTCTTGCCATTCCCTTCTGGCCTGCAAAGTTTCTGTTGAGAAATCAGCTGACAGTCGTATGGGTATTCCCTTGTAGGTAACTGGGTTTCTTTCTCTTGCTGCTTTTAAGATTCTCTCTTTGTCTTTTGCTCTTGGCATTTTAATGATGATGTGTCTTGGTGTGGTTCTCTTTGGATTCCTTTTGTTTGGGGTTCTCCGCGCTTCTTGGACCTGTAGGTCTATTTCTTTCACCAGGTGGGGGAAGTTTTCTGTCATTATTTCTTCAAATAGGTTTTCAGTATCTTGCTCTCTCTCATCTTCTGGCACCCCTATAATTCTGATGTTGGTGCGCTTGAAGCTGTCCCAGAGGCTCCTTACACTATCTTCGTATTTTCGGATTCTTTTTTCATTTTGCTTTTCCGGTTGGGTGTTTTTTGCTTCTTCGCATTTCGAATCTTTGACTTGATTCTTGCGCTCCTCTGGTCTGCTGTTAGGTGTCTGTGTAATATTCTTTATTTCAGTCAGTGTATGCTTAATTTCTAGTTGGTTCTTTATCACAACATCGAGGGTCTCATTAGATTTCTTGAGGATCTCACTACATTTATCGGCGGCTTCTAGACAGTTCTTAAGAGACCTTAAAAGTGTGGTTCTGAACTCAATATCCTCCATTGACAGTTTTGTCCTGTTTCTTTGTCTCCGCATTTTTTATGCTTTCTTGGTACACCCCCAAGTGGTCTTTGTGCGCAGTCTTGTTGCCTTTAAGCCTTGATTGATGTCGGCAATACCGGGGGTGATTTGACCTCCAGGCTAACTGGCTATGAGAGTCAGCTGTGTCTGCAGTGGGAGAGCTTCTGTGCTGGATCTCTAGGGCGGTGCTAATCTAGCCTTTGCCTGAGGCTATCCGGCAAATGGTTCTGCGCCGGGCTTGGGCGGGGCGGGTCCCCGGGGATCTACAGGGCGGGCAGAGCGAGCAGTTATGGCTGCTCTCAGTTCCTTCCCCAGGGGCTCTGCCTCTCAGAGTCCCGGCAATGGCTGCAAACCTCGGAGAGAAAGCTGCCTTCGAGTTCCGACCGAAGCCAGACAGTCCCGCTTCTCCCGTTTGAGTCTGGGTCCCCAGAGACTCGCCCGGATCTGGAGTTCAGAGTCTGAAACTCCCTCCCGATTGAAAACAACAACAGCGCCCTCCGCCGCCAGCCCGCTCCGCACGCACTCCGCACGCACTCCGCACGCACTCCGCACCTCAGTATTTCACTGCAGCACTGTGCCTCCTCTGAGTCTGGGTATGATATTCTCTTTCCTCCTAGTTGTAGAATTTCCACTCAGCCAGCCTTCCTGTGGTTCTGGATGCTGTCTGTTCTGTCCTTTAGTTATATCTCTGAAGTGGTTGTTCGAGGGCAGCAATCTCCGGCGTTAACCTATGCCGCCATCTTGGTTTCTCCCGGTCCATTTACATATAACTTTAGAAAAGGCAATTAACCTGTAGTAACAGTGACTGTTGTTTGTTTTTTTTTTTAACAGTAACTACTTTGAAATGAAGCATGAAGAGGTGGGAGGGAATGATTATAAAGGGCATTTTTTTTTTTGGTATGGATATGTTTACCACCTTGATTGTGTTGGTAATTTTATGGGAATATCTGTCAAAAAACAACAAATTGTGTAACTTTAAATGTGTACAGCTTATTGTATATCAACTATAATTTAATAAAACTGTATTTAAAAAGCCACTAACAAGATTGAAGAAGTGTTGATAATTATTGAAACTGAATTATGGGTGCATGAGTGCTCATACTACTTTTCTCTACTTTCTGATTTGAAAATTTTAATAATAAAAAGATTTTATACACAATACAATGTACAGATGATGGGTTATAGAATCGTACACCTGAAACCTATCACTCCATTGACCAATGTCACTCCAATAAATCAATAAAAAAGAAAAAAGGACAGGGAAAAAAAAGATCTTACTTCACACTCACTAGAATTACTAATCAAAATGACAAATCATCTAAATGACAAATGATATTAAGTGTATGGATGGAAACTTCATTCATTGTTGGTGGGGATGTAAAATGTTGTAGCTGCTCTGGAAAACAGTTTAGGATATCTCAAAATGTTAAACATACAGTGACCATATGACCCAGCAATTTCACTCTTAGGTATATACCCAAGAGAACTGCAAACCTATATCCACACAAAAACTTGTATACAAATGTTCATAGCAGCATTATTCATAACAGCTAAAAAGTAGAAACAACTCAATGTCCAGTAACTGATGAATGAATAAAATGTGGATATTCATACAATGGAATATTGTTTAGCAATAAAAAAGAATGAAGTACTGGTATATGGTACAACATGTATGAACCTTGAAGACAGCTAAATAAAAGAAAGGAGTCATGAAAGACCATAGATGGTGCAGAGATCAATAAAGAGGTAAATGGAACCTTACCCTTATCAGGCTGAGAACTTGGTGGAGAAATCTGACCATATTCACCCATTAATTGCCTTCAGTTTTCTAGCATAAACTTCCCCCAAACAGTGAGACTGTGCAACAACTGGGGAGCTAGAAAACATGATACAAAGATTAGAAAAATAATTTTTGTCCATAACTTCACTCCTAGTCACCTGGAAGCAACCAAAATATTGTTTTAAAGATTAAAGCATTCAAAGTTTAGAATTATATCATCAACAAAGATCATCTGAAAATTCACAAACTCCATCTTCAATTGCTTATTTTGCTTCCTATAAATTTGAAAGTAAAGCTCTTTTTGAGCATATATTTTACACTGGAAAAATTAATATTTAGTTTATTTTAGAACAAAGTTGACCCCAAATTTACACCTCATAATTTTTAATATATTTAGTCTGAACTAAGAGTTTAAAAATAGTTTGCTTGTTTTCAAATCAAAGTATCAGCTTCAATAGAAATAATCCTATGATTTAGAAGCCCTTTATTTTCAACCTACTACATAATGTGAAATCCTTTGTGATTCAAACTATATTACTACTCCAGATATGCCTTTTACAAAAGGTACCTGTAAAAAGTTGTCTTTGTTCAGTCAAGTGGTATTTATGACTAAAATAAAGGAAGGTAAGATAGACCATATTAAAATTTAAGGTAGAACTTTTTTTGAAGATGGTATAACAAAGGTGGAAATTTATTGAAGAACAAGTGCAGACTCCCATGTGGGGAAGGGGAAAGAATCTCACAGCACAGACTCCCATGTGGGGAAGTGGAAAGAGTCCCTAAGATAGTACTTTTAATTTTCAACTAGATATCCTTTCATATACCATGTCAAATCTTAATTTCCTGAGTGCTTGGAAGACCATACTATTAGCTTTTTGCTCATTAGAACTTTGGTATAAAAACATTTAGTAAGCCTATGATAATAAATATAATACTAGAGGCCTGGTGCATGAAATTCGTGCATGGGCAGGGTCCCTAGGCCTGGCCTGAGATCAGGGCCTTCCTTCTGGCTTTCGGCTGGGGCCTTCCTTCCCTGGCTGCTGGCTGGGGCCTTCCTTCATTCCGTGCCAACCCCAGGTGGTCAGAGCGTATCATAGCGAATGATGGAACTCCCGAGGGGCCACTTTGCATATTAGCCTTTTATATATATATATATATATTTTTTTTTTTTACTTAGTCCAGAAAAAACTATTCTATTCTGAAGGAGAAGTTATTGGGTCACCAGTAGGAATCTGGACTTTATGGAAATTATCTGGGGTACTAGTTTTGAGAGACTGGTCTAAGAAATCCGGCCTTGAATTTTGTTTTCTTATAGAAGACCATCTCAAGAAATACAGTCTATTTTAAGATAGTTACTAATTAGAGTTATACCACTAATGTCATCTGAGAATCCCATGAAGGAACCACAAACCATCATTACCCATGGTAGGCAACTGTCCTCCACATTTGGCACAAACATGACCATAAGCAAGGCTCACTAAACAAGGATTAGACAAGCCACTCATAGCTACAGTCATATTCACATATTAACTTCTAGAATATTTTCTAAAAGTGTTTATCACCACAGTAAATAATCTATGTCAAAATTACTCCCTATTACACGTGAGGTCTATACTACTACCTAGAGTTCCTATTGAAATTTATTTATGGAACTTTACTAGTTTATAAATACAATGCAAATCATGGGACAGCAAAATACTTCCCATATGGCCATTTAAATAAATGTGTTGGAACCACATAGAGAAATGCCCAATATATTAACAGTGCATAGATGTAGAACTACATCTACCTACATACCTACCTATTGATCTAAAATTCAATTTTAATATAAAAATTCAACATATAGAACAAAAATTTAAATATATACACATGTATTGACTGTACAGAGGAGTTAGAGCTGTCACTCCCTTTCCTGGGAGGAGGAAGAGGGAAGAAGGCAGGTGATCTCTGGACCTCAGGTAAAGAGTCAAATGGTATTTGCTAGGAGGAGGCTAACTTTATCTAAAACGCTCTCAGCAAGATGTCCCTGGCTAAAGATGATCTATAATAGATAAATCCAGGGTCCCTGAGGCGTAACTTCCTCAAGACTGTCATATAAGCTAAAATGCAGATTCATAATTTTAACATTTTCACTGTGTGAGGTGGCTCTCACTTAGACACCTCATCTATTATTCTGGGTCAGAGGTGCATGATCAATGTGGGAAAATAATGGTCATGTGTTAGACACTGCTGTTTCATTAAAGCCTCTTGATTGTCTGTACCCTTGAATTAGTAAACCTTGATACTAGGTAATATTACAGATTCATTTGAGTCTGATTTGATGGTCTCATCTTGTGTGTTAGCTCAATACCCATAGGAAAAATCCAAAAAGATATACACTAAACTTAATGGAGTTTGGGAAATAGGGTTAGAAAAAGAGTATGGGAGAACACTCAACATTTTGCTCTCTACACACGTCTATATTGTTTAAAATTTGTTTTAATCCCACCTAAGGATGTGTTTATTGATTTTTTTTTTTTTTGAGAGGGGAAGGAAAGGAGAGAGAAGGAGAGATTTGTTGCCTCCTGTACCCACCCCAAGCAGGGACTGAACCCACAACCAAAGAATGTGACCTGGCTGGGAACTGAACCCACAACCTTTCAGTGTACTGGATGATGCTCCAACCAACTGAGCCACACTGGCCAGGGTTGTTTAAATTTTTGCAAAGAACATATATTACTTTATAATTAAAAATGCTATAATAATTTTATTTAAAGGTTCTACACGAAATCTTCAAACTAAGCCTACTTTTCAATACTAGTGTATAATTTAAAAGATTTGCTTAAAAATATTATGTTCAAGAATTATAAATCAGAAAAATATCATAAAGGATTTAATGAATATTTAAAAATATTTCTCTATAATATATAGTATCCCTTTAAATTATTTTTTAGTTGTTTAAAAGTATATAATGTAAATTATATTTGACTCTTAAGTCAGGCAAGGTAAAAAGTTTAACTAAAAGAACTTGCAGAACTTTCCTTGAATCAGAATTAATATAATCAACTTGAACATGATGATGTGACATTAAAAATATTCAATAACACCACATAAATATTCTAACAACTAAAACTAGCACAGGTGCAAAGTTTTCTGAAGATTAGTCATTTGGAAGCTCAGGATACCCTAAATTATAACAACAATTTCCCTCTCTATTCAACCCTTAATACCAGATTGCCTAATTCCTGAAAGTCAATGTTTTAAGCTGTGTGGACTGGATGGAAAAAGAGGTTCTATGGAAAGTAATCTCACAGGGGGATTGACCATGAATTCCTATCAGGGCAGGTCATGGTGGGTAGTCATGGCCCAGGCATACAACTTTTTAGTAAAAGGTTCATCTTTGCTTTAAACAAGCCCTGACCACTGTTTCTGTGCATAAAACAATGCATTGTTTCTAAGTCAGAGATTTTCAACCTGTGTGCCTCAAGAATTTTTTAAACATGCAATACTTGACTATTCAGATGGGCACTGACCTCTTTTCCCAGTGGTTCTCAACCTTCCTAATGCCGCGACCCTTTAATACAGTTCTTCATATTGTGGCGACCCCCAATTTCATTGTTACAAACTGAACATAATTAAAGCATAGTGATTAATCACAAAACAATATGTAATTATATATGTGTTTTCCGATGGTCTTAGGCGGCCCCTGTGAAAGGGTTGTTCGACCCCCAAAGGGGTCTCGACCCACAGGTTGAGAACCGCTGCCTTAGAATGTTAAGAAAAAAAAAAAAGACAACAGCCAACACAATAATAGCCTTAGGGTGTGAATACCCTGTCTCTCTCTTTTTATTTTTTTAAAGGAGGATCCCCCTTAGGGGACCACTTTATTGATTTCAGAGAGGGAGAGGGATAGAAACATCAATGATGGGACAGAATCACTGATTGGCTGCCTCTTGCACCCCATACTGGGAACTGAACTGTAACCTCTTGGTTCACAGATCCATGCTCAACCACTGAGCCACGTTGACCTGTCTTGAACCATAAATATATAGGTCATTTAACAGAGTTGCATCTTACTGGTTATGTTGCATAATACGGTTGCTTCTGATTGGCTAATTTTTGGTACCAGAAATCCTTACACACAAATATAGGCACCTGATTATTTATTTTTTGGTAATCCTCACCTGAGGATATTTTCTCCATTGATTTTTAGAGAGTGGAAGGGAAGTGGAGAGACAGAGAGAGAAATATCGATGTGAGAGAGACTGGGGCTCAGGACTTGAGGCTGCCACTGGGGTACATGCCCTTGCCCTTGATTGGAATTGAACCTGTGACACTTCAGTCTGAGGCCTGACGCTCTAACCACTGAAAAAACTGGCCAGGACTAGGCACCTGATTTTTTAAAAAATCACTTGACCTGGCCAGAGTGGTTCAGTGGCTGAGCATCAACCTATGGACCAGTCAAGGCACATGCCTGGGTTGCAGGCTCGATCCCCATTGGGGGGCGTGCAGGAGGCAGCCGATCAATGATTCTCTCTCATCACTGATGTTTCTCTTTCTCCCTCTCCCTTCCTCTCTGAAATAAAAAAAAACAAAACAAAAACTTATAAAAAAAAAGTCACTTGGAGCAAAAAGGGTTGTAAATCGATCAAAATTGTATCTATTTTTTGTCACATCAGCAAAAAGTATTTTTTTTTTTTTTGGTGTGCCACAGAATTTTAATAATTAGTTTACATGTGCCATGAGATGAAAAAAGGTTAAAAACTGCTGACCTAGGTCAATGTATCTTTGCAATAACCACACCTCAAGAAAGCATATCACCTTAACTATCTTGTAATTCAATCCCTTTTTTGCTTCCCACCCCCACCCCCATGTAATTTTCCTTAGTTCCTTCCTTATTTCAAATGCATAAAAGAAACTGCAAAACTTACTCTCTGTAGCATTTGAGATCTTGCTTCCTGGCATGTGTTACCAGTTTGGCTCAAATAAACTCATAAAAATTCCCTATAGGTTTGGACGTTTTCTTATGTTGACAGTCACCTTTAACTCCTTCACTCACCAAGCTCTTACTTTGTCATTATCTCCACTAAACATATCATATTCCCAAGCTCAAAATCTCAGCCAGATTTCTCCCCATCAAGTCCTGATTCATGTCAATTTTTGCCTTATAAAGTTTTTATCAACTCTACCTCTTAACTTTTCTTTCTTTAAAATTTTTAAATTAATTCCTATTAAAAATTTTTTTTTAGAGAGAGTGGGGGAGGGGGGGAACATTGGTGTGAGGCAGATCAACTGGTTGCCGCCCACATGCAGGGATTGAGCCTGCAATGGAGGCATGTGCACTTGACCACAATTGAACCCAGGACCATTCAGTCCAAGGGCCGATGCTCTAACCAGTGAGCCAAACTTGCTAGGGTTTATTGTTTTTTAGAGAGAAACACCTATTGGAGAGCAGAACCTGAATCGGCTGCCTCCCGTATGCCCCCTCCCGGGAATGAAGCCAGCAAGCTTTCTGTGCACTGGACGACACCCAACTAATGGAGCCATTTACCAGCTGGGAGATCGCTTCATTTTTTCAATTCCCATAACACAGCTTAGTTACATTCTCCATGCCTTTGGGCTTTCCTAAACTTTATCACTATTAATTTAACTTTGTCTTCAAGGTAGCATGGTGGGTACTGTGGGACAGGATAGAGAAAAAGAGATATTTATTGATTACTGTGTGCCAAACAAGGTAATAGATTATTCTTTCCATCTTTTACCGCTCAAAGATAACTGGAATTTCCCACATTTTGAAGATTAAGACATCAGGATACAAAGAGATTAAAATAGCTTGTCACGTGTTAAAGGACAGAGCTGGATCTTAAACTTTGGTTTATCTTGACTCTTTCTATTATACATGGTTGTCCCACTCGTTGAGAATTATAAATTAGGGAAGAAGACAATTCCTAATATCAAGGAATTTACGATTTTGTAAAATTATATGCAAAGAACTACAATGCAGGATAAAAATCTGTTAGTGCTATAAAATATAGGAAGGTACAATGTCTTCTTGCTTAGGAGTTGGGAAAGGATTTGTGGAGAATGGATTTGAATTGATCCTTAGGAGACAGGCAAAATTTAAAGAAAAAATGAGTAAAGAAAAGATATTCTGGAGGAAGGAAGGCATTAGAAAAGGCATATCCACTTTAGATAAAACAAGATATGCATAAGGCAGAGAAGGACAGTGTTATAAAAGTAGAATGGGCCATATCATAATAGGTCTTATTTGGGGATTTAAATTTAATTCTGCAGTCAATAGGGAAAGAAGAGACTCAAAATAGGGATAATGGTAAGGAGGGTGCTGCAGGCAAGAGTTTATTGGGCTGAACCCGAATTGTGGTAGTGAGAACAGAAAAGAAGGGAAGAATATAAGAGACATTCTGCAAATTGAATCAAAGGAATTTTTGATAGCTGGGGAGAGAGCAGGTAGAAGAGTGGGGAAGCACGGATAATTCTAAGGCTTTCATCCCATTGAAGTCAGAGAATAACGAAGAGGAAGATAAGTTACTACTGCTGTTGTAATTATTCCCCAGGAGGGAAGTGGGAAGTGGAGTGGAGAAGCATAGTATTAAAAAAGATGATGTGATTTGGAATGAACTCAGATTCTATCAATATCTTTCACATCTCTCCTTCCTTTTCCTTTATGTCCCATTCCTTCATGTGCTCAATTCCTCTATGTGAAACTGGGTTTAAATAACTTACAGGTATTTAATGTACCATGAAATTCCTTACAAAATTACAAATTAACATAGTTGGGCTCTTGAACTAATTACATATGTACCAAACTTCTGTAAACATGGTGGGCAACAGGACCATTTGAGGAAAGATGGCATAGTAGTAAATTCTAGGTGTTGAAAAATCTTCCCTCAGAAAATTTTGATGCTAGCTTTTTAAATTTTATATTATTTTACATAGTGAATACTATTTACTCATTACAAAGGTTATAGCATTCTACAGTTTGAAGAACAGACTGTGATTATTGTGTACAGTGAAATGATCACTTCCCCTAAACCTGACACTATTTTCATTACCATTGCATTTAGCTTAGCGTTTTTTTGTTTTTTATTTAGATCTCATATTACAGATTTCTATTGATCTTTGTAATTGCTAAAATCCTAGAACGATCTCCTAACAAAGTTTTTAAAGAAAAATAAGATACTGGTTAAGAAAGAGGCAACACTTTTTTCTCTTCTTGTCCATGTAATCTTAATTGTCAATTATGTAAGGCTTTTATAAATATTTAAACTAAAAATATATTGAATCTTAGTGTTTTTTAAAATCCTCAACCCAGGATATTTTCCCCTTGATTTTTAGATCGTAGAAAGGGGGAAGGGGGGGGGGGGCGAGGGAGAGAGACACACACTTTGGTTGCCTCCTGTATCCAACAGGTTGGGGTCCGGATCGAACCTGCAAACCAGGCACATGATCTTGACTGGAATGGAACCTGAGACCCTTCTGTGCCAGGGCCCATGCTCTAACTAGCCAGGGCCTGTTACTACTGTTTTAGAGTATAACATATCAAATATTTACCATTTGTTAGGTATCAGTTAACTGAACAGTTACTGAAATAAATCATATTGTTTTTTAAATCCTAGTGAATAGTCTCAATCCTAAATCAACAGATTTCATTACTCTCTGAATGCCATCTGATGGCCATTTTTTGGTCAAAGTTCATAGTTTTATGAACAGCCAGTCTAGTACACAACCGAGATGTGGAATGATTATCAATACAAAATTATAAATCAGCTCACAATTTTAAAACTGTCAAGGACCCCAGAACTTGGTTAGTGGAGTTCCTCAACCTCAACATGACTGACTTTCGAGTAGAAGAATCCTTTGCTGTGCCTGTGTGTGTATGGTTACGCCCTGCATTTCAGGATGCTTACAGCATCCCTGGCCTATACCAAACAGATACCTGTAGCACCTACTCTCACTATGCCTCCTTGCCCAGCGGTAAAAACCAAAAACATCTCCCGACATTGCCAAATGCCCTCTGCGGTGGGGTCTGGGGACAAAACCACCCAATTGGGCTAATCCAATTACCCCTTTCCACAGATGACAAAACTCCAAAGAAAAGAAGTTTATGCCGTCGCCGGTTTGGCTCAGTGGATAGAGCGTCGGCCTGCGGACTGAAAGGTCCCAGGTTCGATTCCGGTCAAGGGCATGTACCTTGGTTGCAGGCACATCCCCAGTAGGAGGTGTGCAGGAGGCAGCTGATCAATGTTTCTCTCTCATTGATGTTTCTAACTATCTCTCTCCCTTCCTCTCTGTAAAAAAATCAATAAAATATATATTTAAAAAAAAAAAAAAGAAGTTTAGGACCGTAAAAGTTTAAAAGTTTGGTTCTTACTCAGGGTCATAAAGCTAGTGGAGAAACTAGCACTAGGACCTATTACTAGCAAAGACTGCTTATAACATCCAGAAGTCTAAAAGGTTATTGCTAGCATTGTGTGAACTGACATTCTTTAGTAATTTTGCATATACTTAGTCATCACACACACGCACAAAAACCAATCAAAACAACAGAAATTGCAGTCAGTCAAAAAAATTTTTTTCAATAAGAAACTGTTTCCAAGTCTTCCTGTGATCTGGTTATGACAGCCAAATTGAACTATAGTCTTGACACCTGTAAACTGCTCAGGCTTACTTGTTGGTGATATGAAAACAAATAATCCAGATTTTATTTTTTATCTCAGTAGATACAAAATCTAGTCTTCCAAATTGCCCTCCCTAAGATATTTAATGGAACACAATCTGGTTATTTCTAATTTCCATTTTTAGTGAATGAAATTTATATAAAGTGCTTACAAAATGTCATAAAAAATTAATATTTTAGCCCTGCCCAGTGTGGCTCAGTTGGTAGGAGTATCCTCCCATACACTGAAAGGTCACAGAGTCAATTCCCAGTCAGGGCACATGCCTGGGTTTCAGGTTTGACCCCAGGTCCTGGTAGGTGTGGGAGGGAAGCCATCGCTATTTCTCTCAGATTGATGTTTCTCTCTCTCTCTCCCCCATTTCCCTCTCTAAAAATTAACGAAAATGTCTTTGGGTGAGGAATAAAAAAATAAATGTATATTTTACTACTTTAGTCCTCTAAAGTGAAACGTGTTAAAAGATTATGGAAAAGCACACAAAAATGGTATATGTCATGGAAGAGGGTAAAAACAAAATTATTTTTATGAGGCTATTCTATTTACTGTTGTCCCTCCAGAAGAAGGGAATTATTCTAAGGTTTTCTGGCTCCCACCATCTTTCACTGTGTAGACAAAAAAGCAACCTAAGGCAATACAGTAAATACTAAAAGTTAATTATTAAAATGAAGATGACTAAATGTTTTACTGAGATCTTCTGCAGTAGGATCAAACTCCATCTTTACAGCCTTATCTCAGTTTGGAATAAGCTGTCGGTAGGTATAGTCTTGTAAGAATTTAAACATCTCTTAGATCAGCAGTTCTCAACCTGTGGGTCGCGACCCCTTTGGGGACGAAAGACCCTTTCACAGGGGTCGCCTAAGACCATCGGAAAACACATATATAATTACATATTGTTTTTTGTGATTAATTACTATGCTTTAATTATGTTCAGTTTGTAACAATGAAAATATATCCTGCATATCAGATATTTACATTAAGATTCATAACAGTAGCAAAATTACAGTTATGAAGTAGCAATGAAAATAATTTTATGGCTGGAGGGGTCACCACAACATGAGGAACTGTATTAAAGGGTCGCGGCATTTTTGCAACAGCATGGATGGAACTGGAGAGCATTATGCTAAGTGAAATAAGCCAGAGAAAGATAAATACCTCATGATTTCACTCATTTGTGGAATATAGAGAACATAGACTGATGAACAGGGACAGATCCAAAGACAGAAACAGCTATCAGACTATTAATCCCCAGAGGGAAAGTAGGGGAGGGAGGGGGCAAGGGGAAGAGATCAACCAAAGGACTTGTATGCATGCATATAAGACAAACCAATGGACATGGACAACAGGGGGATGAGAGCATGAGTTGGGGGGGGGGGAGAATGGGGGTTTAATGGGGGGAATGAGGACACATTTGTAATATTTTAACTAATAAAATAAAAAAAAAGGGTTGTGGCATTAGGAAGGTTGAGAACCACTGTCTTAGATGGAAACAAGAAAAAATAGCCTTTCACTCTGGCCAGTGTGCTCAGTGGTTAGAACATCTGCCTGGGCTCTGAAGGGTCTCAGGTTCGATTCCTGGTCCAGGACTGGTACCTGGGTTGCTTCCTCTCCCTTCGAGCCCTTCCCCCCCCTCCCGCCCCCCTCAGGGATGAGGGAAGCAAACATTGGATGTGTCTCTCATATCCATTTTTTCCCCCTCTTTTTCTGCCATTCCCCCCCTCCCTCCCTTCCACTCTCTCTGAAAAAGCAATGGGAAAAAAAAAAAAGAAAGGAAATAGCCTTTCATGTTGTAGAAAATGTGTTGGTGAGAACTGTCAAAACTTTTGGCAGGGTCACTCCTCCCAAACCCCTGCACCAAGAAACTTGCCCAAATCTTAACCAGGGTCTCAGCAGCCTGCGGTGAATTCCTGGGATGGCCTTTTGAGTTTGGTAGGGAAAGCTCAGGACTGTCCTAAGAAATTTACTGTTCGTTCCAGCCAGCACCTGATGACAGGCTCCTGATCTCTTTTTAACATTTTTTTATTTATGAACTTTATTTTTATTGTTGACACGATTACGGATGAGTTCAACGTGCTCCTGGTCTCTCTCTAAGAGTACTTACTAAAACGGGCTTTCAGTTGCGAACCCCTCCTCTGGCCCTCGCAGATGCATGTGTGTCTCCTACACTCCAGGCTTGTCTTGCTCAAGGACCTCAATGCCACTCCCTTGAAATGCAATGATCGGGAAACAGGGGCCTGAGACCCCGTGATGTGGGAGGAAGACCCCTCCCTCCCTAATGCCAGCAGCCGCCGCAGCCCGCTGCGCTCACTCACCACCCGCGTCTGTCATCTGTCACTTCCCTGCATCCACGTGACCCCACCTCCCCCGTCGCGCCTGCGCAAACCGATGGAGCTCAGCGCTTTCCCCGCTGCCGGCGGTTACTGCTGTTTTCCACTGATGTCCGCTGTGGTCTTATCTGACATTGGTAGGTCAGATCCCTAGGCCTGTGAGTCTTAGGAGCTTCTTTTAACAGGGGGGTTACCCTAACAAAAGCCAAGGGAAACCCCAACGTGATCCCGCAGAAACCTCAGCGCCGCCCCGGCCGGTGTGGCTCAGTGGGTGGAGCCGTCCTCGCGGACCGAAGGGTCGCGGGTGGGAGTCCGGTCCAGGGCTCAGATCTGGGCTGCAGGCTCCGGCTCCCAGGGCCGGTCGGGGCCGCGCAGGAGGCAACTCATCGACACATGGATGTCTCTCCCTCCCTCCCTTCCTCTCTCTCCAAATGAATTCTCTCTCGGCAAGAATGGCCTCGGGTGAGGATTCACAAACAAAAACACCCTCCCGCCTCCTCTCCAGGTCCTCACAGCTTCGAGCTCCCATGTGACTCCCTATCCCCCACCCTACCCGCTGCTCCCGAGGGCCCTCCGGGAGGTGTCCCTCTCCCAGGAGGCGGGCTCCCCTCGTCTCAGGCCTCCGTCCGTCTGTCTGTCCCCTCCACCTCGGGCTGCCTCCTCGGTGCGCCTTCCGCCCTGACACTCGGACCCACCGGCCTCTCCCGGCCGCCTCTCTCACGCCCACCTCGGCGTCCTCGGCTGGCGAGGCGCCCCTTCCCCTCCACACGCCTCCCGGGGCGGCGGGCGTGGAGAGCGGGAGGACTCGGGCCGCCGGGTCGGCCATTTTGCCCCCTCGGCGCGCGCCGGGCCTCCTCGGGGCCGCGGAGTCGCGGGGCTGAAGGCGGGGCCGCCCCCGCCGCCGGGGCGGGCACTCACCTTCTTGTGAGGCAGGGGCGGGCGTCTACTACTACCGTCCCCCTCCCCGCCAACGCCGCCGGCCGGGAGACAGGCCGAGGTGGAGGTGGCGGAGAGGCCGGGACCGCCGCTGCCGCCACCGCCGCCTCCGCCGCCGAGCAGGCGGGTAGGAGGAGGAGGAGGCGGAGACCGGGGTTCCGGAGGGGAAGTCGCCGCCACCAGCGGCGGATGACTGGCCGGCGCCGGCGCCATGACGGGGAGCGCGCTACTGCGCCTGCGCCGGTCGCCCCGCCCACACGGCCCTTCGCCCCGCCCTCCGGTCGCCCCGCCCCCTCGCCCGCCTGTCTGGGGCTCAGAGCTCATTTGGCTCAACTCCCTTAGTCCTTAGTAGACCCACCGCCTCCCCGTTGCCCAGAAGGAGAAGCACGCGGGGCCTCCAATCTGTCAGAGAGTGAATCTAAACCCACCTACAATGAAAGTCTGGAGTCTGCGGGTTCTACTCCAGAGCATCTGAAAACTAGAGCATCTCCTGCTTAATCTTTCTTTCCTTTGCTAGGGCCGTTAGTACATAGAGTAGATTAAACAAAATCCTTGGTCCTGATACGCTGTCATCATTGGTCCATAAATCAATCTCTCTCTCTCTCTTTCTCTCTCCATTCACCCCTCTCTCTCCCTCTTTCCTTTCCTCTCTGTCAAGTATGTGTATGTAACCATGTATGTACATGAACACATGTAAATCTCACCATCTTATTCCCCAACTCCCAAAGAAATCACTATCCTGTTTGTAGTCATCATTTCCTTACGTATATATGTTTATCACAAATACATGTAGCTTTACAAAGTTTAGATTATTTTTGAATTTCATAAGATTTATGTCTTTCCCTATGCAGTTCTGGGACTTGTTTCACTCAACATGTTGAGGTTCGTCAAGCTGTAGTATATGTGTCATTTATTTGTTTTATTGCTGTACACTATTCTACCCATTTTTTAAAAAATATATTTTATTGATTTTTTACAGAGAGGAAGGGAGAGGGATAGAGAGTTAGAAACATCGATGAGAGAGAAACATCGATCAGCTGCCTCCTGCACACTCCTACTGGGAATGTGCCCGCAACCAAGGTACATGCCCTTGACGGGAATAGAACCCGGGGCCCTTCAATCCGCAGGCCGACGCTCTATCCACTGAGCCAAACTGGTTAAGGCTATTCTACCCATTTCTTGATGGGCATGTCTCCTGGTGCACGGTGCAAGTTACTCTTGGGTATCCTTTCCTGTCACACAGCCACTAATTTCAGCTTCTCATCATCTTGTGTTAGAACCAGGGCAGTAGCTCCTAACAGACACCCCTCCACTGACTTCACCAACTCCAATCCACTGCCCATATAGCTGCCAAAGGGTTCTTTCTAGAAGCCATTACTGGCTCCCATTGTCTGTAGGGGAAGTCAAAAGTGAGTCCTACCAGGCTCCTGTTCACTGCCCTGGCCTCATTTTCTTCCTGTTGCCTCCACTTCCCCACCCTGCTTTCACTTTATGACCCAGCAACCTTTACTGATTCCCATAAATACCAAGCTATTGTACAAACTCAACTCATTGTATGTGCTGCTCTCTCCCTACTTTCTAATGAACGTCTCCTTCCCTCAGAAGTAAATACTATCCTGAATGAAGCATTTCTCATTCCCATGCATTTCTTTAAACT
The DNA here is from genome assembly GCF_963259705.1 of Myotis daubentonii. Classification (NCBI taxonomy): domain Eukaryota; kingdom Metazoa; phylum Chordata; class Mammalia; order Chiroptera; family Vespertilionidae; genus Myotis; species Myotis daubentonii. The sequence goes on along the minus strand of NC_081851.1, from coordinate 24,830,923 downwards.
TCTACTACATGTACACAAGCACTTTTTCCTTGATCTTGTCGTTCACAGTGATTTTGAAATGGAGGTGAGGGAGAACTAGGGCAGATGAGGAAAAAACCTTATAGGATTTGTGTTGATATGCAACATAGCAGGGCCCTGCGTCCCCTTCCCTATTACCAGCCAAAAGACTGATAACAGTGCCAACACCCCTTGCCTCATTGACCTTGGACAAAGATGCTAGGTGTCTTGGGAAGCAAGGGATACCCTGATACAGTAAAGAATCTTTGCCCATCCTGCACAGCCTCAAAGATCCAGGTGCTCATTTCAGGATTCTGTTTTATATTCAATCATAGAGTAGCTTTTGTAAAATTTTAAAATTCACAACATTTCCCAGGAATGCAACTTCTTGTTAACTGAAGGAAGATTATCCTTTTATTCATTCAGACCTTGACTAAACGCCATTCACCATTTCAGGAAACCATGTCACATACAACAATGTGTGGAATTTGTGTCTCCAGATTCAACCAGCTCTCAACTATCACTGTGATTCTACTTAGGAGCAAACATCTGACTTTATCATATTTCCTAGTGTAGTTGTACCCAAGCATATGCATAATGAGCACACTGACATATTTAATTTACAATGAATATATATTTTATTGTAGGATAACTTTCATTATATTTCTCCCTTATTAGGTTAGGTTCGTGTCTTAGTTCATTTGGGTGGCAATAACAAAATACCACAGACTGTGTAACTTATAAACAACAGAAATTTATTTCTCACAGTTCTGGAAGCTGGCTGTCCTAGATCAGGGTGCCAGCATAGTCTGGTGAAGGCCCCTTTCTGGGGTGCAGACTTCTCATCGTGTCCTGGCAATGTGGAGGAGAGGCAGAAATTATCATTCTTGTTTTACAGCTTCTATCTCAAAGTCCTAGTGGTAGACTCAGCATTCAAATGCAGATCTGACTCAGAAGCTGGTGCTTGAGAAAGACCGCATGCACAGAGATTCAGAGGAGGCCTCCCAGAAATAGATGCATCCCAGAAACCAGAAACACTACGTGGGAGATAAGCTACAGCCCTAGATCCGCAAGGATCTTCCTTTTCAACCTGAGCGAGAGTTGGTACTTAGTTCACTGGAGATTTTAGAATCGTTTCTCCAGTGTCATCACTCCTGGGTAAGAAGCATAGGGCAGGTTGATATTTTCCTGGCAGTAAACACATGTTAAGGGAGATTTGATAGATAGAAATAGGGTGTTTATTTCCAAGGCTTGCCTCCTCTCATATAGCCTGCACCCAGCACCCAGCACCTAGCACACCTGCATGATCAGTTAATTTCCAGACCTCTATGCCCCAAGTAATGTTGGGGAAGAGAGATGCCCCTGGAGCCTAGCTAGTACTGTGATGTGCCTGCTAAAGGGGTGGCTCGGTGTCTGCCACCCACCTGTAGCTTTCCGAAAGGCAGGGGGACAAGGGGCCACCTCCCTTGAGGAAGTGGAAACCTGACTGATGCAGGGTCCCAGGGCAGCAGGCATCGCCTCTTCCCCTGGACCCTTTCAGCTGTCTGCTTCGGATTGACAGAGGCATCTGGATGCTAAAAATACCTTAGTGAACAAGTACTCCCTATTCCAACTAAAGCTCAACACCACAGCCATCAGGACTGAGCTTCCTCTTGCAAAAGAGCTTTTCAAGTTTTCCGACCCCGTCCCCGATCCGCAGGAGCCCATGGTCATCTTCCGCTCTGTCAGCTTTGCTGGGTGATGAGCGAGACCCTTCCCACATCACTGTCCTCTTGTCTGTCCCCTCCCTGCCTCCAGGAAAAGGGACAGAGGGGGAGGGGAGGGCCCAGTGGCCTGGGGGGTGGGGAAGGGGCGGTGGCCTGCCCATTTATAGGCTTGCTCTTTGGGATGCTGAAGGTGCTAAAATAGCAGCCAGGACGAGAGGCTTGGCTCAGTGTTAGGGATCTGCCCTGCTGCCTGAAAGCCTGTGAGATGACAATAGGGAAAATGGAGAACGTGGAGGTCTTCACTTCTGAAGGCAAGGGCAGGGGCCTGAAGGCCACGAAGGAGTTCTGGGCCTCGGACGTCCTCTTTGCCGAGCGGGCTTATTCTGCAGTGGTTTTCGACAGGTATGAAATGCGGGGACTTGCCTTCTTTTCTCCTGTTGGTTTGGCTAGTGCCAAACTCTAAAATACTTTGCTCTCAAAATCATCAGGAAAGAGATATAAAACCCATGGGATCATTTGGAACCAAGTGGCGTTTCTGCCAGCTGTTTGCTGACATAACTTTTTCTGCAAAGACTCATTGCCAATGTGATTTGCTCTGGTCCCTCGGAGGGTTGTAAAAGTGAGCAAGGGCTTTGGGGCACTTGCTTACAACGCCAGTGAACTGGGCTGAGTGGGTGTGCTGGGTGGTGAGGGTGGAGGGAAAGGAGGGAAGAGCGGGTGTAGTGTTGTGGAAAACACTTTCTTACAGGAGGCTCCTAATTGGTGAGACTTTAAAAAGGAATTACAGATACATAAGTAACACTGGAATGCATTTATCTTTGAAAAATTAGAATCTCACAAACAAAGCTGGAATCCCTTTTTACCTTTCCCACCCCTAATCCCAGTCCCCTCTATCTTTCCCCAGAGATAATCCCTGTAATGGTTTTAATGTGTTTCCTTCTAATCTAGAATGTTCTTGTATTATAACATACATATATCTGCACTTATCAAAATGTACAGCTGTAGTTTGTCTATTTTTTTTTTTTTACAGAAATGGTATCATTCTTCAGATGTCATTCTAGAACTTACTCTTTTTCACTAAACATGTTTTTGATACTTATTCTCATCGGAACTATAAGTCTATAGATACGTCTTTTAAATCCACAAAGATCTACGTCTTTTACCCACATGTAGATATCTCCATGCTGACCCATATGCTATCTGGATTAACTGCCGTAAATATTCCACCCTGTAAACATGTGAAACTTTATTTATCCATTCCCCCATTGAAAGACATCTGTGGTTTCCAATTTTTTATAAAAATGAACATTTCTGAGATTAAAACCCTTGCCTATGTCCACTAGTACATGTGTGATGACTCTCCAGGATATATGGCCAGAGGAGGGATTGCTGTGCCCTCAGGTGTGCTGTTATCAGTTTTAACAGGCTCTGCAAAGTGGCTCTGTTAGATTCACATTCCCATTTCCCCACACCAGGGGTCCTCAAACTTTTTAAACAGTGGGCCAGTTCACTGTCCCTCAGACCATTGGAGGGCCAGACTATAGTTAAAAAAAAAAACTATGAACAAATTCCTGTGCACACTGCACATATCTTATTTTGAAGTAAAAAAACAAAATGGGAACAAATACAATATTTGTATTTGCATGTGGCCCGCAGGCCCTAGTTTGAGGACCCCTGCCCCACATCCTGTTCACACTTGACCACACACTTTTAAGAGTCTCATTCCCTATTGACAACTAGCGGGGCAACACCTCATACTTTTAAAGTTATACTAAATCTTTATTTTAGCTCTGGCTGGTGTAGTTCAGTTGATTGGGCTTCGGCCGGTACACCGAAAGGTTGCTGGTTTGATTCCTTGTCAGGGCACTTGCCTGAGTTGCGGGCTTGATCCTCAGTAGGGGGCGTGCAGGAGGCTGCCGATTGATGTTTCACGCTCACATCAATGTTTCTTTCTCTTTCTCCCTCTCCCTTTCTCTCTTTGTAAAAATATTTTTTACATATTTATTTAAAAACAAAAAAACCCACTTACACATTGATTAAACATGACAAACTTCTCTGAACCCAAAGTTGGGGTGACCTGCCTGCCTTTTATGTGGCCTGAATCAGGATGGCCTCTGATAATCTAGGCTTTGAGGTTGGCTCACTGGACTGATCATCCTGAGAATGGACATTGCTTTTCAGACATAATTTGATTACATTTGATTCTGGAGAAATTCTTTTTTTCTGCCTACCGAGACTTTCAGGGAAAAGGCAGTGAACATGGGGCATATGGCTGACCACCATTTGAAGAGTATAAGGGGCTTAGGTGACAGTAAAGCTCTTCAGAGGGAGCTTGTCCTACTTCGTTAATTTATGTGTGTGTGTGTGTGTGTGTGTGTGTGTGTGTGTGTGTGTGTGTTGGGGATGGAGGTGAGTACAGTGAAGGAGTCAGCTGTATTCAGAATTAGATATAAAAATCTAGAAACACAAAAATTCTGAACAACGATGTTGATGCTGTCATTTTGCCTTCTTTAGCACACCTTCACGGGTGCCTCCAATTCCCCAAAGGAAATACAGACAAACAGTTTCCCTTTCATGAATGTTTGCATTTGAATGAGCTTTCCTTCTTGTATAAAAGTAAAACTTAGGCCCAGCTGGCATGGCTCAGTTGAGCATCAACCTATGAACCAGGAAGTCATGGTTCGATTCCTGGTCAAGGGCACATGCCTGGGTTGCTGGCTCAATCCTCAGTGTGGGGCATGCAAGAGGCAGCCGATCAATGATTCTCTCTCATCATTGATGTTTCTATCTCTCCCTCTCTAAAGTAAATAAAAATATATTTTAAAAAATAGATCTTTCACATTCTTAACCTTGTTGTTTATTTCCTTCCAGCTTGTTTTATTTATTTTAAAAATTGATTTTTAGAGAGAGTGAAAGGGAGAGGGAGAGAGAGAGACAGAAACATTGATGACCGGCTGCCTCCTGTTTGTCCTCCACTGGGGATTGAGCCCGCAACCCAGGCATGTGACCTGACCGGAATCAAACTGGCAACCTCTTGGAGCATGGGACGATGCTCAACCACTGAGCTACACCTGCTGGCTTCTTCCAGCTTGTTTAAAAAGAGAGGCATCTGTTTTTACTACTCAGCTGGAATCTTATTTTACAAAATATCATGTTTCTTTGTTCACTCAATAATTTAATTATCTTCTGTATCACTAGACACTCTTCACAAGCATAGTATTTAGTGGCTGGATGCTATCCTCTTTTTTTATGACTGGACAATTAGGCTGTTTACGTGTTTTTGTTTCTATAAGTAACTAATCACTCATTTGAAGTAATAACTACAGAGCCAACCTTAGTGGACATCACAGGTAAACTGCTACATAAAATATTATTATTCAATAGTAATAAAAATTAGGGTGATTGTGGTAAATAATCTTTAAAATAATTTTTTTAAAACCTAAAAGAGGTACTTTTTAAAGGTGATTTGCCCAAATTTATCAGTGCAAAGGTGAGGGTAGACTCTTTCTTTGGGTATGCCTGAGCCAGCCTGGAGCGGTGCCAGAGGGTGACTGTGTACATGCGGTCCTCCCTCCCTGTGAGACTTCGCTACTTACTGTAGATGAGAAACCTGACTGAGGAGGTAGGACTGGGTCACCCACAAAAGTCATTCTATAAAAGAGGTCGGCTCGAATCCAGGTCTTAGCCTAAAAATAAAAGGCCAAAAGTGAGAGGCAACATGCATCCATTTGAGATTTTAAAAAAAGAAAAAAAAGAATAGCTTTTCAGGACACACTGGCTCAGGCAGAAACCCAAATAGTGTTCTGATCAGGAGACAAAAGCAATGGGCATGGATGGGAAATGGAAGGGGAACAATTACATTAATGGAAGGAAGGCATTTCTATTGGTGCAGATAAGCTAACACAGTGACACTAATTCTAAAGAATGTTTGTAGCCGAAACCGGTTTGGCTCAGTGGATGGAGCGTCAGCTTGCGGACTGAAAGGTCCCAGGTTCGATGCAGGCACATCCCCAGTGGGGAGTGTGCAGGAGGCAGCTGATCGATGTTTCTCTCTCATCGTTGTTTCTAACTCTATCTCTCTCCCTTCCTCTCTGTAAAAAATCAATAAAATATGTTTAAAAAAAAAAGAATGTTTGTAATTTTCAGTCTGATAGTCATAATATCTGCTTTCTTGCTATCTCTGCAAACTTTTCTTTGGGATCTAATGTTGCTATAGGCCCAATGCGAAGGCTATTTAGCCCTGTTTCAAAAGTTTTTTTAAAAAACAATTTCTTTAAAAAATATATATTTTCATTGATTTCAGAGAGGAAGGGAGAGGGAGAGAGAGAGAGAAACATCAATGATGAGAGAAGATCATTGATCGGCTGCCTCCTGCACACCCAATACTGGGGGATCGAGCCTGCAATCTGGGCATGTGCCCTGACCAGAAATGGAATTGTGACCTCCTGGTTCATAGGTTGACACCAAACTATTGAACCACACCGGCTGGGCCCATTTATATGATCTATTACACATGTTATTGCAAGCCAGGATTATTTAGTTCATTTTATGTCAAATGGAATGAGAAGATAATCAGTTTTAGTCTTAAGAATGCAGGGAGTTCAGCAAGATTAAATCCTTATCTTTCCTCTGCTTAGTCTTGGAAGGACTCTTCTAGCCTTCTGAAGTAGAACCTCCATCTTTTCCAAACTGTAAAATCAATTAGTTGGTTAGCCCAATTGACCAACAGACTAAGATTGGGCACTTTTCACAATATTAATAAAATTGAATCATCACTGTCACTATAGTTGTCATTATCTTCAAACAATACCCACAACCATTAGATACATGGCCAAACTGGAATAGATTCAGAATTGAGCAGGTGAAGGAATTTGAAGCATGTTTTAAAGTAACATCAGAGAACTACTCCTAATAGCTATCTACAAATAATGACTGTCACTTGGAAGAAAAAGCGTTCTGAATTTTCTTTTAATTGATGGAAGGGTGAGAACCAGGCATCTTAAGCAGAAGTTAGAGTCATATTTCAGGCGAAAATGGAGTGGGGAGATATGGTGATTGGAAAGCTAGTCAGACCTCAAGCCATTTACTAGTAAGAATTAAATAGACTCCGTACACCCTTACCTTTAGACACACCGCCCCACAATATGTCAAAATGTAGTTTTTGCTTATAACTTCTGAATGGGCTTTTATAACTTTGCTTTTAAAATTCTTATTAATTTCCATTTTGCATTTTTTGTTTTTGTTTTACATTTTTTGGGGGGAACCATTAAAAGTATCAGTCCTAAACTTTTCCTGAACTACCTACAAGCTTTTAGCGCCTTGACATTGAGTCTCTATTTGCCTAATGAGTAGAATGAGCACGTTAGTGTTGTCTGGAGATGGAAAGGGCTATTTCCAAGGTTGTGCATTTTCTCGTGACAACTGGCAGAGATGATGTATGCACAGACTTGGACAATAGACTTGGTCATGTGACTCTTAAGATCTCTTCCAGCCTGGGATTCCATAGGTTGCATGAAATCTTCTATGTGCAAAGAATTCCAGTGCAGCAGGAGAGGAGTGCTAGGCTAAAATAGGAATGGAGCTTGTTCTGATTATTATCTTATTTTATTTTAGCATCAAATACAAGAGATGGAATAGGAATGGTGCTGATGAGCTGTTCTAGGATCCAAAAATACTATTTGATTATTTTTTCAAACAGTCCCAGGTGTCTTGAATTTAGAGGGTATCTAGCCTACAGATTCCTAACCTGGGTCCGTGGATCCTTAGCTAGGGAAACACCTATGATTGGAAGATCAAAGTTTTATGTGGATATGCATGCGTGTCTTTTATTTTTGTGGAGAAAGTCCATAGCTTTCATCACTTTCAAAATTACTTTCAACAAAGAAGAAGGTTGAGAATCATTGAATTTATTCGATCATCTCTTACAGATGGGGAAACTAAGGCTTAGGAGGTGAGGGGCCTTCCCCAGGTCACACAGGGGTGAGTCATACCGTCTAAGTCTTCACGGGCTTGTCCAGGCATCATCTCTCACTACTCATTCTCCACAAGTGGACCCAGAATTGCCTACTTAATTTTCTTTTATTCTTGTCAGTCCAATTAACAATATTTAATCTTAATAAAAGAAAGAGTACCCATCCATCAATTTCAGAAGGATCAAAATATGGTTCTGAAGGCTGAAAATGGTTAGATCCATAAACTGATAGGTAAAAAACATAAGAATATACATGTGATAACACAGCAAAAAAAAAAAAAAGTGTTTATAGTAACAAACCAGTGTATTAGTTTCCCGCTATTGCTATAACAAATTTCCACAAATTTGGGATTTTAGTGGCATAAAAACAAATTTTATTATCTTATAGTTCTGGAGGTCAGAGATCTAAAATGGGTCCACAAGGTTAGGTTTCCTTGAGTTTTCTAGCTTCCACAGGGTGCCTGCTGTGATATTGTTTTGGGGGGTTGTGGGGAGAGTCTTGTGGGACTGAGACCTTAATCTGTGGGACCCGATGCTATCTCTAGGTATATACTCTAAGAACTGAATTGAATTGTAAGATGCCCAGCTAGTGTCGGAGTATTGTTTGGATGGTGTAAGAAACCACTCCCACACACATTGGAATTGGTTGCAGAATCAAATCTGCATTCCTGGGCTCTATTTTCAAAGCCAGCTGGCTTCTCCCCCTCTCACCACCCGCCACCTTCTTATAAGGACTCTTGTAATTACATTAGGCCAAACCCGATGATTCAAGATTATCTCCCCAGCTCGAGGACCTTACTTCTAATCACATCTTCAAAGTCCCTTTTGCCAGATAAGGTAGCATATTCAAAGTGTCCAGTCATTAGGACACTGACATTTTGGGGAGGCTAGCCAGCCTATCGTAGCCAATAATATTAACTTCTTGTTAATCCAATTTATTACAAAAGATATTAGGAAAAAAATAAAGAAGGACCAAGGACAGTGAATTTTTTCTAAAGTTCTTTAGACAAAAATTTCACTGGCTACTGAATGATTCTGTTTAAAGAGTTGAAAATGCCCAGGAGATTATGTAAATGTGTATGTGTGTAGAGAACAACAAAGATGAGAACATGGAAAAAAGTAGAGTACTTTAAAGAGAAAGTACCATCAGCAGGTTTTTTGGTGAAAATCAGACGAGTTATGAGCTTCTTCAGGGCCAGTGAAGACAGCTGGGCTTTTAGCCAGTGCAGTTCTGTGTGGGGCTGTGGGAACACTAGGATTAGCCGTGGCATATGCACAAACACTCGTGTGGCCTTTAATCTGGTAACAGCTGGTGGATGGGTGGTAGGGGAGAAATGATGCTATAAATGGAAATAATTTAATAAAGGGGTTAGAGAAATCCCTGAACAGTTAGCTCAGAAAATGAATGAATAACTGTTAAAGTTTTCAGGTGATGACATTAAATGTTTATGCTTGATGATGAGGATAAACACAGTAGATTCAGAGCTATGCCCTTAATGTGGCACTTGTATCTGTGAAGGTAAGACATGTTGATATGTCACATGACCTGTTATGAACTGTATTGCTGAATTTTACCAAATAATCCTTAAATGCAGAAGTTTGGGAATAATTTTCTTTAGAACATAGATGAAATCAAATGCCAGCCTGTCCCCATAACATTGTCATCTTCCCTCAGTTGCATCTGAAGATGTGTTCTGAGCAGGAGAAGAGGAGTTTGGCTCTGGCCGATGTTTCTAAATGGTTACGGCATAAGCCTGCATACCAAAGGGCCTTCGGTTCTCCATCAAGGGCACTACATGGGTTGTGATTTGCTCCCTGACCCTGGTTGTGGCAGGTGTGGGAGGCAACTAGTAGATGTGTCTCTCTCCCTCTCTCTTTTTCCTTGCGCCTTCCTTCCCTTCCTCCCTCCTTTCCTTCCTTCCTTCCTTCTATTCACTTTTTTTCTGAAAAAGCAATGAAAGAATATCCTCTGGTGAGGATTAACAATACATAAATAAAGAAGTAAATAAGTAAGTGGGGTTTGGTTGCAGCTGGAGGGTGGGAAATGCATACAGGTTTGAGTACATTGTGGGAACCTCATCATGTGACTTGTGGCAGAGAAAAGTTTAAGGATTCTTATTTCAATAAAAGCGATTTTAAAAATAAATAGGGAACTTCTCAGAACTAAAACAAATAACCCTAAATTTATATAGAACCACAAAAGACCTCTAATAATGAAAACAGCCGAAACCGGTTTGGCTCAGTGGATAGAGTGTCGGCCTGCGGACTGAAAGGTCCCAGGTTCGATTCCGGTCAAGGGCATGTACCTGGGTTGCGGGCACATCCCCAGTAGGAGATGTGCAGGAGGCAGCTGATCGATGTTTCTCTCTCATCGATGTTTCTAACTCTCTATCTCTCTCCCTTCCTCTCTGTAAAAAATCAATAAAAAAATATAAAAAAAAATAATGAAAACAATCTTGAGGAAAAACAAAATTGGGAATATTACGTTCCCCGATTTCAAACTATACTACAAGGCTATAATAATAAAAAACAGTAAGGTATTGGCACAAAAACAGACACATTGATCAGGAAACATAATAGAGAATTAAACCCTCACTCCTATGGTCAATTAATTTACAAAATAGAAGACAAAACTATACAATGAAGGAATGATAGTGTCTTCAATAAGTTGAAAAAATTGGTCAGATACATGCAAAAAATATGAAACTAGATCACTTTCCTACATCATATACAAGAGTAAACTCAAAATGGATTAAAGACTTAAATGTAAGATGCAAAACCATAAAGTCCTAGAGGAAAACTCTTTGACATTGCTCTCAGTAATATATTTTTTTGGATATTTCTCCTTGGGCAAGGGTAGCAAAAGCAAAAATGAACAAATGGGACTACATCAAAATGAAAAGCTTCTGGATTGGCTGGTGTGGTTCAATGGTTGAGCATTGACCTATGAACCAGGAGGTCACAGTTGGATTCCTGGTCAGGGCATATACCCAGGTTTCAGGCTTGATCCCCAGTAGGGGGTGTGCAGGAGGCAGATGATTGATGATTCTATCTCATCATTGATGTTTTTCTCTCTCTCTCTCTCCCTCACCCTTCCTCTCTCTGAAATCAATAAAAACATTTAAAAAGAAAGCCCTCACCAGTTTTTCTCAGTAGTTAGAGTGTCAGCCTGCAGACTGAAGGGTCTCAGTTTCAATTCCAGTCAAGGGCAGGTACCTTGGTTGCAAATTTGATCCCAGCCCCAGTCAGGGCTCGTGCGTATCTCCCTCTATTGATGCTTCTCTCTCTCCGTTCCCCTCCACTCTCTCTAAAAATCAATGTAGCCTGATCAGCATGGCTCAGTAGTTGAGCATCAACCCATTAAACAGGAGGTCAGGGTTCAATTCTCCGTCAGGGCACATGCCCAGGTTGGGGGCTCAAACCCCAGTATGGGGCATGCAGGAGATAGCCAATCAATGATTCTCTCATCATTGATGTTTCTGTCTCTCCCTCTCCCTTCCACTCTGAAATCAATAAAAATACATATTAAAAAAAAACAATGGAAAAAATATCCTCAGGTGAGGATTAACTACAGATAAAAAAAATAAATAAAAAAGAAATAAACAGCTATGTACAGTGAAGGAAACCATCAGCAAAACAAAAAGACAATCTACTGAATGGAGGAAGATACTTGCCAACGATACAGCTGATAAGGGGTTAATATTCAAGTTATGTAAAGGATTCATACAACTTAACATTAAAAAACCCCAAACAGTTCAATTAAAAAATGGGCAAAAGACCTGAATAGACATTTCTCCAAAGAGGACATACAGATGGCCAATAGACATATGAAAAGATGCTCAATTAAAACCACAATGAGATATTATCTCACACCTGTCAGAGTGGCTAACATCAATAAATCAACAAACAAGAGTCAAGGATGTGGAGAAAAGGGAGCCCTAGTGCACTGTTGGTGGGATTGTAAATTGGTGCAACCACCGTGGAAGACAGTATGAGGTTCCTCAGAAAATTAAAAATAGAACTACTATATAACACAGCCATCCAATTTTTGGGTATTTACTCAAAGAAATCCAAAACATTAATTGTAAAAGACATACACACCCCTATATTTATTGCAGCATTATTTACAACAGCCAAGATATGGAAGCAATCTAAGTTTCCACTGATAGACAAATAGATAAGGAAGATGTGGTACATATATAGAATGGAATATTACTCAGTAATAAAAAAAGAATGAATTTTGCTATTTGTGACAACTTGGATGGACCTAGAGGGTATTATGCTAAGTGAAATAAGTAAAAAAAAGATAGACAAATACTATATAATTTCACTTACAGTTTGTGGAACCAACCAACCAAACAAAAAAACAGAAACAAACTCATGAATACAGAGAATATTTTGATGGATGCTAGATGGGAGGGGGACTTGGAGGCAGGTGAAAAAGGGGAGGAGATTAAAAACAGTCATGGGGATTTAAGGTACAGAATGGAGAATATAGCCAATAATATTGTAATAACTATATATGGTGTCAGATGGGTACTAGATTTCTCAGGGTGATCATTTCGTAAGGTATATAAGTGTGTAATCACTATGTTGTACACCCAAAACTCATGTAAAATTGTATATCAACTGTAATTGAAAAATTAAAAAAATTTATTCCCTAGCTGGTTTGGCTCAGTGGATAGAGTGTCAGCCTGGGGACTGAAGGGTCCCAGGTTCAATTCCAGACAAGGGCACATACCCGGGTTGCACACTGAATCCCCAGTGGGAGGCACACAGGAGGCAGCTGATCAATGATTCTCTCATCATTGATGTTTCTATTTCTCTCTCCCTCTCCCTTTCTCTCTGAAATCAATAAAAATATATTTTAAAAAATTTAAAAAAATTAAAAAGAAATAAAAGTGGTACATATATACAATGGACTATTACTTAGTCATAAAAAAGAATAAAATCTTACTATTTGCAACAACATGGATGGACCTAGAGGGTATTATGCTAAGTGAAATAAGTCAGATAGAGATAGACCATATGATTTCATACCATATAATTTCACTTGTGTAGTGTCTAAAAAAACAAAATAAATAAACAGAACGCATTAAGAAGTACAAACTGGCAGTTACAAAGTAATCACAGAGTCAGCATTGGCAATACAGCCAATATTTTGTAATAACTATATATGGTGTCGGGTGGGTACTGGTATTAACTGGGGGATCACTGTGTAAATTATAGAAATGTCTAACAACTATGCTGTGTACCTGAAGCTATAATATTGAATATCAATTGTAATTATACATTTTTTCTAATTATTTAAAAAGGAAAGCAAACATTTGCTAACCTTTGTTCCATGACATACTTTTTACTGGGTTCATAGTGTTTCTTTAAGTGGCAAAACAAACAAACAAACAAACAATAGGCAATCCCTAGGCTTGGTGTGAGGAAGCAGTACCACCAAACTTCTTACACTAAAATATGATAACAGTGCAAACAAGAATTCAGCAATGCTCCTCAAAGGTTTAAACAAGCCATTTAAAAATGACATTAGGTAGATGCCATTGGGAAGAGAAGCCAACTCTGGTTGTATTTCTCTCTCCTCTCTGCAAAAGCCTTCCATAGCTCCCGCTTGCCTGCAGAATAAGGATATATTTCTGGGGGTCTCATTCCAGGTTCCCCATAGTCTAGTCATCTTTCTAACGTTATTTCCCAATGTGGTGCAATCTATGATCTCGTCAAATAGCTACTTTGTCTCCTATACATGCCTATTCCCTCTACATGGATGCCTTTGACTAATTCCAGGGGCTGTCCATAGGAGAACTTGACATTCTTTGAGTACAAACTTGGCCCAGCTTCAGAGGATCAGAACCATGTCTCCTTCCCTCCTGGATGACTGCCTTCCCAGGTTCCTCCCCTCCTTCATTCACCTCAGTGGGAGTCAGGTCTTCTTCCATCATCCCTACAGCACTCCTGGGCTGCATGCCTCACCTTGCTTACATGTGTTAATGTCCCAGCCCAGCCTGGGGACTGCTCAAAGGCACGGGTTGTGTCTTGTCTATTTTTAAGGCCCTCCATCACCTAGCTAGATGCACAGTACATAATAGTTACCCAATACCACCTTGTGAAAGGAAGGAAGAGTGGGAGAGAAGTAATTGAAAATATTGTGAAATGGGCAAAGGACCTGAATAGACACTTCTCCAAAGGGGACATACAGATGGCCAATAGAAATATGAAAAAAATGCTCAAAGTCACTAATCATCAGAGAAGTGCAAATTAAAACCATGAGGTATCACCTCACATCTGTTAGAATGGCTGTCATCAATCTACAAACAACAAGTGCTGGTGAGGATGTGGAGAAAAGGGAACATTAGTTCACTGTTAGTGGGAATGCAGACTGGTGCAGCCATTATGGAAAAACAGAAGGAGTTTCCTCAAAAAAACTAAAAATGGAACTGCTGTTTGACCCAGCAATACCACTTCTGGTAATATATCCTAAAAACCCGAAACATCAATGAGAAAGAATAGATGCAGCCCTATGTTCACAGCAACATTATTTACAATAGCTAAGATTTGGAAACAGCCCAAGTGCCCATCAGCAGATGAGTGGATAAATAAGCTGTGGTATATTTACACAATGGAATACTATGCAGCTATGAAAAAGAGGGATCTCTCACCCTTTGGGACAGCATGGATGGACCTAGAGACTATTCTACTAAGTGAAATAAGCCAATCAGAGAAAGACAAATATCACATGCTCTCACTTATTTGTGGAATCTAATAAGCAAAGTGAATTGGCCAACAGAATAATACCTGACGCATGGAGGCATGGAACTGACTGACATATCTTGGGGGTGGGAGGGTGGGGAATGAGAAGAGACAAACCAAAGTACTTATATACTTGTATGCCTCGCCCATGGATACAGACAATAGTGTGGCGAAGGCCTAAAGGGAGGGGTGGAGGCTGGGCGGAGAGAGGTAAAGGTGGGGGCAATTGGGGACATCTGTAATACTGTCAACAACAACAAATATATATATTTAAATAAAATAAATATTGTATAGCTCTCTGGGTATTTGAGGGATGGGATGTTCTTTAAGATATGCCTCCTGCCCCTTGAATTCTGAGGGGAGTCCTCCTGGCTGGCTGAGAGTGTTTAAGCAGCCAGCCAGCCAGAACTGTGGGTCCCGTGCTCCCTGGCTAGACTCTAGGGCTCGCCTCACTTGCAGAGACCTTCCCTGTGTGTTTATCTGTCCAGTAATTGGTTATCTCCATACAAGGAGCTGAGCAGCAGCTGCCCTTCCATGCCCCTTGACTGTGACAGATGACATAACCCAGTGCCTGCAGAGCAAAGAGTGAGTGGGGACCCGCTGGCTGGGGCAAGCACACTCAGGGCTGCAGGCAGACCAGGTGGGCTCGGCGGCTCCCTTTGCCCTGTGTGCTGGGAGCGGCGTCAGGCCTCAGAGACCCCTCTGAGCATAACATCCCTGTGAGGATGTTGATCAAGGGGGTTGTTGTGAAGGTTTAACAAAAGACAATTGGTTGAAAACATATTTCTAAGTGTGGTGTGAATGGGACTCTGTGGGGACCGGGAAACTGAGACTAGAAGAGAGACTTGCTGGCGACCAGCCAGCCACACCGTCTGGATGACACACTTTTTCCTGGAATCCACCAGGTTTGAGGGCTTCATGTCTTTTGGATTTTCTCTTACGTGAGCTGTGAAGAAGGGGATAATGTGTTTCTGTGGAGGAAGTACCCTTTCACCCCACAGGGGTCGTCTTCCAACCTGGAGGTCTTCCTCTCCATTGGCTGCCAGAGAAACAGTGGGTGCTGAAGCGGGGCAGAAGCTCATACTCAATGTGGCTCAGCGTGGCTACGTGACAGATGGATGGGGAACCGGGCTGGCGGTACTGAGCACTCATTCTGTGCCAGGGTCTGCGTAGTTTTCTCATTATTTCATTCAACCCTCCAGATCACTTCAAGAGTGGCACGATTTTAGAATTTCTTTTTGAAAAAAATATGTTTTTATTGATTTTCAGAGAGGAAGGGAGAGGGAAAAGAGAGAAACATCAATGATGAGAGAGAATCATTGATTGGTTGCCTCCAGCATGCCCCCTACTGGGGACAAGCCCACAACTCCGGCATGTGCCCTGACCAAGAATGGAACCTTGATCTCCTGGTTCATAGGTCGATGCTCAACCACTGAGCCACTCAGGCCAGGCTTGGAATTTCTTTGTAATTTTCTTCTTGCTTGAATTTTTAAAATAGTATGTTTCATTAAAAAAGTAATAGTCATTAGTCTAAGAGATTATCAAGATCTAGGTGTTGCTATTCTCATTTTCACATAAGGAAACCAAGGCTCAGAGAGGTTAGAGTACTTGCTTGAGGTCACACCGCCAGTAGATACTAGAATCCGGAATTGAACCCTACCCAGACTGACTCCAGGTCTGACTTTCCATAATACCCATCCTGCCACCAGTGTAAGGAGATGGACAGCAGAAGGACACAATTTTAAAACTTCCCATTTCTGCCTACCCGATACTTCCTTGCACACCCCACTGGAAGGAGTGGGATTTAAGTTTTCTCTCATCTCCAGATGTTTGTAAATGTTTCCCTCCACGGCCCGCGTGGTTCAGGGTTCAGGATCTGGAAGAGGAGCTGCACACACATGAAAGAGAAAAGACACGAGATAATTTGGGAATATTGGGGGGCCAGGCGGGTAAGTCCAACTCAAGAGGTAGGACTTGCCGAAACCGGTTTGGCTCAGTGGATGGAGCGTCGGCCTGCGGACTGAAGGGTCCCAGGTTTGATTCCGGTCGAGGGCATGTGCCTGGGTTGCGGGCATATCCCCAGTGGGGGAGGTGCGGGAGGCAGCTGATCGATGTTTCTCTCTCATCGATGTTTCTGGCTCTCTGTCTCTCTCCCTTCCTCTCTGTGGAAGATCAATAAAATATATTAAAAAAAAAAAAAAAAAAGAGGTAGGACTTCCACCGGTGCTCAGGCCACACCAACCATTTTATAGTCAGAGGTAAACAAGGTAGTGGTTACCATAGTTACACAGTTCTTGTGAGTTTCACCTGTTTTGACCATAGTTACACTTCCTGCACTTCCCTCAGCCCATTAGCTTCCCAGGTAAGATCTGGGAGTGTTATAAGGTCAAGCCTAATTATGCTAAGAGGACTGAGCCCTCTAAGCTGGGACTTGTTTGTGACTTTGCGAGCAGGTCAGTCCGAGGCTCAACCCTATATGGGTTCCCCACATCCAGAGTCTTGATGCTCAGAGTTGTAGCATCAGGATCACCTGGAGCTTGTTAGAAATGGAGGGTCTCGGACCCCACCTCAGACCCACTGAATTAGAACCCGGTTTTGAAAAGATCTCTGATGACGTGATGCCCACCAGAGTCTGAGAAGCCCTGCTTCGCATCACAGCTTCTCCCTTCCTGCTCAGTTAAGCCTTACCAGCAGGTGAGGTAACGGGGAGAAAGGTCGACCTCTTCCTTAGGGGATCTAAGTTGGGAGATTGCTCACATGTTTGCTGGGCTTCTCCAACCTTTCAAGCTTGGCTCCAGGCCCCGAAGAACCGGGATGGCATCTAAAACAGGCGTGTGAGCCTGTAGACAAGAGTTTGGTAGTTAACACTTGGAACCCACTATGACAGCGGTTCTCAACCTGTGGGTCGCGACCCCTTTGGCGGTCGAACGACCCTTTCACAGGGGTCGCCTAAGACCATCCTGCATATCAGATATTTACATTACGATTCATAACAGTAGCAACATTACAGTTATGAAGTAGCAACGAAAATAACTTTATGGTTGGGTCACAACATGAGGAACTGTATGTATTTAAAGGGCCAGAAGGTTGAGAACCGCTGCACTATGAATTCATCATGAGAAAAAGAATCATTTCAAAATCATCACATTTTATTTTCTTCTTAAAAAAATTTGTTGGAGGTAGGGGGGTAAGAGATCAACTAAAGGACTTGTATGCGTGCATATAAGCATAACCAATGGACGTAAGACACTGGGGGATAGGGGAGGCTAGGGGACTGTCTAGGGCGGGGGGATAAAATGGACACATATGTAATACCCTTTGTAATACTTTAAGCAATAAATAAAAAAAAATAAAAAAAATTTGTTGCTGAGAGAGAGAGAGAGAGAGAGAGAGAGAGAGAGAGAGAAGGAGAGATTTGTTGTTCCACTTGTTTATGCATTCATTGGTTGATTCTTGTATGTACCCTAATCAGAGACCAAACCCACAACCTTGGCGTATCAGGACAACGCTCTAACCAACTGAGCACCCAGCCAGGACACATTTTCTTCTTCTGAAAAGTAATGAGAAGTTTATTATAGCAGAGTGATTGTAAAGAATCTTGTGAGCTAATATGAAGGTGACATATTATTGAACTGATACTGAATTGATTCAAGACCCGACAAGTGGTTATATACATGATTGTAAAGGTCTACCACCCAGTATGGGATGAAGTTATTTTTTTTTCTTATTTTTTAAATATGTTTTTATTGATTTCAGAGAGGAAGGGAGAGGGAGAGAGAGAAACATCAATGATGAGAGAGAATCAATGACCAGCTGCCTCCTGCACGCCCCCTACTGGGGATTGAGCCCGCAAGCCCACCTTGCGCTGGGCTGGGGTGAAGTTTATTTTGCCTCACTCCAGGGCTCTGTGTCTCGCCTTCTCCTGGACAAAGTGGTTATTAGTGACTTTGAAGACAGGAGGGGCATTCCACTGAATTTCTTATGGACATACCTGTAGTTCATGGCAGGTAGACTATTCTCTAAGCAGGTGCTGTTGAAGTGTTTTGAGTCAGTTTCCGGGAGCCTGGAGGCAAGTGCCATGGCAGGTGTATTCACTCCCTCTGTGCCAGGTTAGGAAGGTCTGCCCTAATGAGACACCCAGGCAGTGTCAGACGAGAGGGCAGTGCCAGGGTGCATACCCAGTGCAGGCAATAAGGGGGCGCTCTCTGCACAGGATTTAAAAACAATAACAAAACTAGTAAAAGTCAGTTTTCACCGTGCCCCAGCAATTCTAAACAATGTTAGAGGCGAAATACTCTCCCTTGGAAAAAAAAAAATCTATATTGCTCTAAAAAAAGAAAGATTGCTGTTGAGTAAACTTCAAATCAGCACATTTAAAAATTACTTACCTTGAACAAACATTGTATTCTGCCTGGAAGTTAATTCGGAGGACTCTCATTTGGATCGCCAGCCCCTAACACATGCGCACTTGGCTGCACTGTTTGCTGTCAGGTAAGTTTTTAGGGTTCAGAGTGGTTGGAGCTTACGCTGGCTGGCCACAGTGATGTCTCCAATCTCCGAGACACCACCTCTCCCTGCAGTGTAAGCAGCTTAGAATTCAGCAGTAAAAGATAAAGAAGCAGAACTTCTGTTATTCTAGGTGACCACTTGGAGTTTTTATTAGCTTCTAAAAGAATATGTTTTTATTGATTTTAGAGAGGAAAGGAGAGGGAGAGAGAAAACCATCCATCGGCTGCCTCCTGCACGCCCCCTACTGGGGATGTGGGGGTTGAGCCAGCAACCTGGGCATTGTGCCCTGACCAGGAACTGAACAGGGGACATTGCGATGCATGGGGATGACGCTCAACCGACTGAACCACGGAGGCCAGGGCTTATTAGCATTTAAAATGTAAAACAATGCAACAGTGTGAGAACCATGAAGTGTAATATATATGTTTGGTAGGTACAAATTTTAGTTTCTACGTGAAATGTGTGTGTGTATATGAATATATGTACATGAATACATATCAGTGCCAGGAACACTGTGTGCCTCCCCTATCCCAGCGCTCCCCGCACTGTATGGTGATTGCAGGTTCCCCTGTCCCTCTGGCCACGTGTGGGAGTCCCAGTGCCTGTAGGTCATACTTGACGAGTTAACTTGAAGGGCTTATATGCAGAGCTCAGTAGTGCTCCCATTTGGTTCACTTTAAAATATCTGCTAGAAAGATAGTTACAGCTAATGGCCTTTGGAAGCCCGGTCCCTCTCTCTGAAAAGTGGGAGTTTGAAGCTTAGAAAGACAAGGACGGCCCTGCCGTCTTTGAAAGGCCAGTGCGGTCCCTGTTCATGGCGCTCCCGGAATTCAGTCACGTTTTCTCCCTCTGTTTCCAGCCTCGTTAACTTTGTGTGCCACACCTGCTTCAAGAGGCAGGAGAAGCTCCATCACTGTGGGCAGTGCAAGTTTGCGCGTTACTGTGACCGCACCTGCCAGAAGGATGCGTGGGGAGACCACAAGAAGGAGTGCCTGGCCGTCAAGAGATACGGGAAGGTGCCCAACGAGAACATCAGGTCAGAGCTGGGCCCTGAGGCAATGTTTGGGATTTCTCGATGTCAGGGGGCGGGGCTGGTGGCAGTGACAGCATTCCCAGGCCCAAGGAAGTCGGGCTAAGTGCAAAAGCAGGACAGCGCCCCCAAGAGACCGGATATGGCCACGTCTGTGAGCTCCCTTTAGGTCTGGGAGCCCGTCTAAGAGGGAGGACAGGTTAATGGCACCAAAATACAGACCCCGGCTGGAGCTGCTGCAGACGCATTCTGTATGGCTCCCTAATATTTAATTTAAAAATATTACTCTGCCAATGTTCAAAAATTGGAAATTTCACATTTAAAAAAATGAGGGTTTTTTTGGCCTGTCTTGAAAAGAAAATCTGAAGATTTGGCAAAATGAGCTAGAGCTCAATACATCTACCCCGTTTACAAAACACGGATACTGGGCTGATCAGTCTAATCTCTGAGCTTTGTGACATTCTTCCTAATATTTGGAGGTAGCAGACACCCCAGACCAAATCTTATTTCCCCCAGTTCTATCCTGCGCTCCATGTGGGGACATCTTGGTTCTCAGGCGCCGGGGGTCCCTGGCAGGGCATCTCTGTGGAAATCACCCCATAACCCAAATGAGAGGAAACAAGGGCCATACTTTTCCAAGGGGGTTCCTCTCCAGGGGGTTTCTGTCCTAGGCCACCCGTCCTTCCCTGGTGCCTGGCCAGTGAATGGCAGAGTTGCCAACGTGTCCCTTGGGTAAAGGCTTCATCGTGTAGGTATGGGCTGCTTACTCGTTAACAGGGGGTCCTCTCTGCCCTCAGGAGTAAGTACCCCCCTCTGTCTCACACTCAAAGCCCTGAGCCCTCCTGAGCCCTCTGCTCCAGCCAGGCCAGATGCCTTCCTGCTTCCTGCTGATGCCATGCTCTTGGCTGCATCCAGGCCTTTGCTTATACTGTCTCTCCACCTAGATGGTCTTCTCCACCTTCTCTTTATCCAATCATTAAGAATATAAATAAGTTTACACACAAAGATCTCCCAAATGCCCCTGGAGGTTAGCATGACAGGGAATATATGTTGTCCTCATTTTACTGGTGTTTGGAAAGGGTCAGGGAGGTCAAATGACTTGCCCAGGGTCACACAGGAAGAAACAGAAACAGAATTGAACCCAGGTCATTAGGCTCCTTTGCCAGGGCTCGTCTCAGTAGCCATACTACCAGGAGAGACCCAGGCTGCCATACCTCATGGTGGCCCCAGACCCCATGCAGGCTCTGCTAGACCCACATAACCTGGCTTCTGCCCACCTCTCCACCTTTCTTTGTTTTCCACTCCTCACGCCCTGTGCTGCAGCCTCCTTGGTCTTCTTGCTGTTTCTTCTTCATGCCAAGCTCATGCCTCCTTCAGAGCCTTTGTACTCGCTGCTCTTTCCCCATTGCACACAGAGCTGGCTCCTTCCGTTCAGCTCGAGTGTGCCTCACCCCTGCCACCTCCCCGCGCCCCCTTGTCTTCTCCTCCACCCCCTGCCACTTTCTATCATGTTGCCTGATTCTATTTTCTGCACAGCATTTATCACTAGTTTAATGATCTTTTAGACTTTTGTCTCCCCCACTATAAGAAACTTCATGATAGAATTAATTCTGTCTAGTTCAAAACTGTCTTGGGCCTGGCACTGTGCCTGGCATGCATTAGGCACTCAGTATGTACTTGTTGAATGAATGGAAGCAGTGGGTCTCCCTAACCCGGCCCTTCTCCGCAGGCTGGCTGCACGCATCATGTGGCGAGTGGAGAGAGAGGGCACCGGGCTCACAGAGGGCTGCCTGGTGTCCGTGGACGACCTGCAGAACCACGTGGAGAATTTTGGGGAGGAGGAGCAGAAGCAGCTGCGGGTGGACGTGGATACTTTCTTGCAGTACTGGCTGCCCCAGAGCCAGCAGTTCAGCATGCAGTACATCTCCCACATCTTCGGCGTGGTATGGTTTCTCATGAAGTGGGGGTGGGGGTGGGTGACAGCTGGGATTGTCCACCGAATAAGTTTTCAGATGCTGCCAGGCCAGAGTGGGGAGGAAGGGCCAAGAGAAGAACTGGAGGGAGACAGAGCCCTAGAATGAACAACTGTCACCCTGTCCTCTGTCCTTCTGGTCTTGCTTACTGTGAGGTCATTCCTGCCCCATCTGACGTTGGCATCCCAACAAGACTTTCCATTATCTCTGAATGGTAGATTTGGATGTTATTTTACCTCCTTGTTTATCTGCATGTCCTGTATTCTCTCCTTTCCACTTTGAAAACAAAGACCCAATTACCATCCCTTCTTGCCTATTAGTCACCTTGAAAATAAGGCCCTTCCTTTTCTGAGGTCTGAGGGGAAGGATAATGGGAGTAGTGGGTGTGGAAGCCAGAGAGAGGAGAGAAAGGGCCCCTCTCTCGCAGCCCTGAGAGTCCAGGAGGTGGGGGTGGGAGTCCGGAGGGTCACCAGGCCTTGGGCTGTGGGGACAGATGTCTTCTTTCTGGCAGGCCCAGCACCTTCTGTGGGGTTGGTAAGCGGGCTGAAGAGGGAGGTTATTGTCATAATAACAACAGCAGGATCAGAACAAACATCTCTAGTTGTTACCAGGTGCCAGTGCCTCTGTAATGTCAGAGTTCCCCAGAGAAACAGTCATCTATCTATCTATCTATCTATCTATCTATCTATCTATCTATCTATCATCTATCTATCTGTTATCTATCTATCTATCTATCTATCTATCTATCTATCTATCTATTATCTCTCTATCTATTATCTATCTATCTATCTGTCTATCTATCTATCTATCTATCATCTATCTATCTATCATCTATCATCTATCTATTATCTATCTATCTTTCTATCTATCTATCTATCTTTCTACCTATCTATCATCTATCTATCTATATCAATCATCTATCTACCTATTGCCAGAGATGATTTATTTTAATGAATTCACTCTTGAGATTGTAGAGTGTAAATTCAAAATCTGCTGATAAGCCTGCAGGCAGGACACCCCAAAAAAGAGTTGTGGTTCGAGTCCAAAGGCCGACTGCTGTCAGAATTTCTTCCTGCTCAGGGGAAGTCAGTCTTTGTTCTATTAAGTTTGTTAACTGATCATGTGAGGCCACCTACGTTGTGCAGGATAATTTGCTTTATTCCAAATCTACTGATTTAAATGCTAATCTATCCAAAAAACACCTTCACAGAAACACAGAATAATGTTTGACCAAATATGTGGGCACCGTAGCCCAGCCAAGTTGACATATAAAATTAACTATCATAGCTTCCCATGTATTATTTTATGCAAGTGTTACCACCCAAGGTGAAATTCATGCTTTTAACATTCCTATTTTATGAACAGAAAGCCTAGGCCCAGAGAGATTTACATGACTTCCACAGGCCACACAGTGAGCTGGTGTCCGTGGAAGGGCTAGAAGCCATCTGCGTGGTGCTGGAGTTGCTACTCTTAGTACTTGGGCTCCACAGGCTTGGGTGTCATAGACCATCCTGGGTAACCCCAGGGGCCTGGGGACTGCAGCCACAGGATGGCATAATTACCGAAGTGTAGAGCTAAAAGGGCCGTAGAGATCATCTGGTCCAACTCTCTCAACCTACAGATGGGAAAATGGGGCTCAGAGAAGAAAGAGATTTGACTAAGGTAACACAGCTTGTTAGTCCTGACAGCCTTAACTTCATGTATTTGCTGAATGACTGATGAGATTGAATGGAGAAAGTGACAGTCCTCCAATTCTATAGCAAATAGCCATGTGCCGTACATATCAATATGCACATGCAAATGTATATTTTATTATGCATAGTATGTATTTCTGTTATTATTTAAATATAAAGCAGAAATATCTGCAGTTGTCAATGTAGTTTAGGTTATATTTATTCTTATGCATTTTCATGCCCTGCTAGCAGATATTTGGAATCTGTTTCTATAAAGAATCACTTATTTTTAAGGGAAAGGAAATAAATCAAGTGTCATATAAATAATAACCAACTTGATTTGTCTTGGATTTATAAATAAATGTTGCACCCATCAGAATTTAAAATTGTGAACAGGGAGTATAAAATATCCAGCAGACACAATAAAACAGAAATGTCAATTTTCTCTTATGAACAGCTATAGGAATTGAGGGTAGGTAGACAAAGAAAGCAGAGGACACACACACACACACACACCCCGGAAGGCAGAGTAGTGCATGGAGCGAGAAACCAAATAGATACTGGGGAAGACTCATGTGAGACCCAGGTACAGGAAAAGGAGAGACTTTCTGAATCAACATTTCTATCTTTGGCCTTTTTTTTTTTTTAATCATTTTTTAAAATTGATTTCAGAGAGGAAAGGAGAGGGACAGAGAGATAGAAACATCAATGATAAGAGAGAACCATTGATAGGCTGCCTCCTGCCCACAACCTGGGCATGTGCCCTGATCAGGAATTGAACTGTAACCTCCTGGTTCATAGGTCAATGCTCAACCACTAGGCCACACTGCCCCGACATTCTTTGGCCTTTTTAGAATACAGCCACCCAAAACGTTCAAGGCAGTGCTGCATTTTAGCAAACATGGGAGTCTCCCCTGATACTAATTTAGAGGGTCATTTAGAATCACACAGAGAGCAGAGACCCTTTTGTTTCCAGACTCTAAGCATTTCTGGGATGAGACTGGTTTTCTACTTTTTACAAAACACCTTTCAGTAGCGAGGATGGTGTTGTGTCCCCAGTCTGTGTGTGTCAGCTGACTCTTTATCTTTTCCTCTGGGTAGATTAACTGCAATGGTTTCACACTCAGTGACCAGAGGGGCCTGCAGGCAGTGGGCGTGGGCATCTTCCCCAACCTGGGCCTGGTGAACCATGACTGCTGGCCCAACTGCACCGTCATCTTTAACAACGGCAAGTGAGTATGTCTTTCACTGGGAGTGCTGTGATTTGGGGTGGGGGAGAGACCTCATGGTGTTCTCGCCACTTGACTTAAGCCTAAGGTTCATGAACTAACATGGTTTTCAAATGGGAAAGAAATAGAAATTTCGTTGTAGAATGTTTGTGGTTAGGAGAAAGGTAATGGGGAGGATAGCAGAGAACTCCACATGGGTAATTTCTGAGTCTCTGTATGTTTCTTGAGGTTGCCTAGATATGTCAGATAAACCTCTAACTACTATTTTAAAACTTGATGCCTTGAGGTCATTACAAAACATCAACTGAGAAGCATATGTCCGTCAAGGTCCCAGCAGAAATCCAAAGGCACAGTCAGAGTTAATCTGAAGAGAACTTAGAAGTGCAAGTAGCATTTAAGCAACTAATAAAGAATGGTGAGGTATCCAGGGTCTAGCTACAGCATAAAACCATGATCATCTCTAGCGTGGAAGGGCAAATGGAAGAAGTACTGTTTTTGTGCTTGCTGAGAGCCACAGCCACGGGAGAGGCCCTTCCAACAGCGTGGCTGCGCCTGTAGAGAAACCAGCCACTGCTAGAACCACGGTAAGGCAGAGAGGGAGCCAGGAGACGTAACAGCCCAACCGCTCTCCTCCCATCTTCTGATCTCTTCCCATTGGCCAAACCCCAACCAGAAGCCAGAGGGCAAAGGTGATGAAGTCCTCAGAGGTCAGAAGGGAATTTGGGGGTGGGACACAAATGGAGAAGAGTCAGCAAAGAGGGTGAGCCCCGGTTGTCCCTGGCTCAGGCTGGGGGGATTTTGAGAACGAGGCCTGAGCAATATTGCTTTTGCTCTTAGAGGCAAGCTCTTATGACGGATACAAGTTGACTGAGTTCTCAACAATGAGCAAGTTTCCCCCCAAAACTTCCTGGAAAACAAAGACAATGGTTTCGGTTCTTAGCCAAGATTCAAGCTTAAGCTCCAATATAGCGGGGACTCTAGTTTCCCTTTTCCTTCCTATTTCTGGAAGCAAGGGCCCACATGACACCAGGCTCTTAAGCAATTGGGAAAGTCACTCAAGACAGGGAAGTTTATTTTGGATCCAGATGATAATCTTTTTCACAGCATTTGTGTTTCCCTTCCTACGCCTCTTGGGGTCACTTCATGGAATCCTCCCCAGACGAGCTGTTGTCCAGGGTTAGCCTGGTTGGTAGAGAGGGTCAAATTCACTCACATACGGGGCTGGTCTTTCTTGAACCCCTTTCACTAAGCAGTGGTGACCCAGGTTCTTCTTTTCGCTGCGTGTAACTGCCACTGGAACGCAGAACCCTTTTTCCAGATCAGCTCCAGCGTCTGCTCGGGCTTCTGTGCAGCCACGCATTTGGAGCAGCCACGTTTCACCTGGGCTTCTTGGTTGTTGTCCAAGAGAAGGTGACTTTTCAGTCGCTGTCTAGCTGCCTGCCATCGTGGAAAAAACGCTGGTCATGAGGTTAGGAGCCCAATTCACACCCCAATCATTTTATCTACCACCTGTGTGACTTACCCAGCCTCCATATAGGGCTCCAGCTCTCCATGAGATAGACATCAAGAGGCAACACTTACTTGTCCAAGGTTCTTGTTAGTGGGATAATACGCTTTCCATACATTTTTAAAAAAGTACTCTACTTTTAAATGCATTGTCTCATGAGTCTTATTGCCCGGTTATAGATGAGAACACTGAGGCCTGGGAAGGGAAGTCACTTGTCCAGGGCTGTGTACTTTTGAACTCAGAACCTCTCATTCCAAATCCAGTGAAATTTCCACTATACCAGGCACACCTTGTCAAGTGAGCCCAGCTACAGGTGCTGAACTTCAGGGGCTGGGCTACAAGGGGCTGGGCTAGAGGTCGTTGTTATGGTCGTTGTTATGGCCAAAGCTCTGATTGCATCTGAAATACTGTGCACGTTTGCTAGCCGCGCGGGGTCAGTCAATGGTAATGATTTCCATTTGGGTGTCTGTTTTGTCTTTCAGTCATGAGGCAGTGAAATCCATGTTTCACACCCAGATGAGGTGGGTCAGTTTTTGCAAACTTCCCTGCTCCTCTGACCCACCTCCCTCACTTACCCGGTTCCCAAGATGCCCCTTCCCCAGATTCTGTGGCTGCTGTCTGTCCGTATGTCCTTCTTTTTTGAATGCTGTATTTTTTGTTCTTTTTTTAAAAAAAATTTTTTTTTGTTAATCCTCACCTGAGGATATTTTTTCCATTGCTTTTTCAGAGAGAGAGAGAGTGAAAAGGAGGGAGGGAAGGAGGAGAGACAGAGAAGAGAGAGAGAAACATCGATGTGAGAGAGACACATAGGTTGGTTGCCTCCCCCATGCACCGCAGCTGGGTTTGGGAATCAAATCCGAGACCCTTTGGTGCTTGGGTCTATGCTCTAACCACTGAGCTGCCGGCCAGGCCTAGTCTTAATGCATTTAATCATTTTGTTCTTTACTCACCCACTACCTGACATGCCTTTGCTTTCCATTTTAAAACAATGTTTTTATTGATTTTAGAGAGAGAGGAAGGGAGAGAGAAAGAGGAACATCAATGTGACAGACTGCCTCCTGCACTCCCCCTACTGGGGATTGAGCCTGCAATCTAGGCACCTGCCCTGACCGGGAATTGAGCTGTCAGCCTTTTTGTGTATGTGACGATGCTCAACCAACTGAGCCACACTGGCCAGGGCTACTTTCTTTTCTTCCTTTCTCCTCTTTCACTCCTTACTTCTTTCGTTCCCCCAACCTCAAAGTGCAACTGTTTCTTCTGGTCCACATCATCTTGGCAAAAACCCAGGTTTATCCCTCTAAACCCTGCTTGCCATGAAGTGAGGACTGCTGTTACTACTGACCTACTAAAGGACTATGTGTTTGCTTATAACCCCCAACCTCTCACCCAGACTGGGTTCTGAAAATCGCACCCATAACTGTGATATTTTGATAAATATTTATTCATAGCATTCCGTTTACTGCTCTGGCCAGCTATGAATTCGTGGTTTAGATTAGATTTTACTCTTGACTTTTCTTAATCACAACCAAAAGGTCCCAGATGGGTCTTTTTCTCAAATGGGACTTAAAAGTACTTGAAATGCTCTTTGGATTTAGAACAAAATGCTGCATGGGGGTTCGGGCTTTGGGAATGCAGGGGAGGAGTGGTTTGTGCACCTGAGACTGTGTTGGCATGCATTGCACGTGACTTTGAACGATTCACATCATCTGGGCATTTTGTTCCACATCCATAGAGCAAAGGTCAAGATGAGAGCATCTCTAGGGACCTTCCAAACCTCTAAAAAACACTTAAATTGCTTGCCTACTTGTGGCTCAATTGACTGAACTATAAAATTGCAGAGCATTACGGATGGGAGGGGTCTGGGGTCCAGAATGGAGCGGTAATCATTATTCATTCCCTGACTCCCAATTCCCAGTTAATAAATGGGGTATGCATTTTTCATATTTAAGTGACATTAAATAAATTTGGTTTTGAAAATTTGTTAATAGCATTGAAATAATTTGAGACATTCTGAAACCTTGTATGAACTGGTTTAACCATGATGGAAAGTAAAGCTACTGGAAAGCCTAACTTATTGACCACTGAGTCACTGTTGAATGGGGATATGTTACTATGGTGAACTGCCTCTGTAAACGGGGCGGGTTAGCAGTTTACTTACCCAACCAGGACCAAATGCCAAAGATCCACACTCAACCTTGGCTCTAAAGTTGCTCTCATGGACCTACTTAGGACATTCTCAGAGTCCTAGAATTGAGGGCTTTGGTGCACCTCACTTCCCATGCACTGCAGGCTCAGGAGGCCAACTGAACACCATCAGGCCCATACGATGCGGTGAGGTGTGAATGGCACTTGAGTTCTAATCTTGACTCTGTGGCCAAAGTATGTAGGACCTTTGGGGATGTTACTTCACCTCTCTGGGTATCAGCGCCCTCATTTGTGAACTGAGAAGATGGATTCCCTGCAGTTTGGACATATTAGGATTCCAAGCAGACCTCGGAGTAGAATCACTGGGCCCTCCCCTCCCTCTTGCCTTTCATCACTTCAGTAACAGCTGCTGCCAAAAATTGGGGTGGGAAGAAAGGGAAGAAGGAACAGGAGGTGAAGGGGAGCTTACATCTTGGCAGGTGCCATTTGAGTTGTTTTTATATATAGTGTCACATTTATTTGGCATGTCAGTGGACTCCACTTTGAGAGAGGGCATGTCACCTCTGACACTTGGACATGCATGTCACTGCCGTTCAGTAGCTGCCTGCTTGATTGTCACTTTGGAGCACGAAGGGAATGCCTCTGGCTGGGACCCTTCTGTGGTGCTGACATTGTGTCCGGCCTTTCTCATGGTGTCTGACAGCTGCTCTGGGAGGTAAAAGAAATGATCATGGACCTCTCTGCAGATGCCCTGCCCAGCCTCTGCAACCTGCCACTCACTCTCTGGGGGATCGTTTCTAGTGGGTGGTGAGGCCCCAGGATCCTGGGGAGACACAAGAGCACAACTCAGGGCTCACCACTTGTTTTCTGTAGCTTCTGGCCTGGTGCATGGCTGAGAGGCCCACGGGCTGATCTCTGCGTGATTGGCTAACCTCGGTGTCAGTTTCACCAGGGGCTTTTGTTTTCAACATATTCTACATCTATTACATGGCAGAGTGGGCTGTGCTGTAGGTCATTGGAGGGTCAGGTCTAGGCTGGAAGGGAGCTGAAATGCCATCTGCTCTTGCTAACCACCTCCGACCACAAAGCCCTGTCCCCCAATAAACACAAAAGTGAACAATGCATCAGACTAACAGAGCCAGCCTTTGTTTGCTGAGTAAGTCTCCTCAACCACTGGTTGAGGTAAGAAGGGACTTGCAGGCACTCACAGAATAGGCCAAGATGGATGATCACTGAATGTGTGTGTTTCTGAGCGAGCAGTCCCCAAACTAAGCAGGAATGACTCTTGAGTCTTCTCTTGTTTGAGTTTTCACCTTATTGTTATTTCTCCCTTTCTTTGTCAACAACCAGTAGCTGATGTACAGGGATGATTGTGGGCATGGAATCAATGTGGTTTTAAGACCAAGGCCGGTCCCCTCCCGGGAATCTATTTGAGCAGATCTCAGGGCGATTTGAGGAATGAAGCAGATTTGATCGTTATAATGAGTAGAGCAGAATTACTCAGAAAACTCCGTTAGGCCACATCTTCTCTAATTTTGGAGGGAATGGGAGTTTCCTCATGTGCTAGTGGGAGTCATTGTCTTTGAGACTCAACTCCTTGAAACCGGAAGAGCACAGGTGCCACCCTGAAGCCGGGGACTTACTTGATTTACTCCTTTCCTTCGCCCTGCTCCAGGATTGAGCTCCGGGCCCTGGGCAAGATCTCAGAAGGAGAAGAGCTGACCGTGTCCTACATCGACTTCCTTAACGTCAGTGAAGAACGCAAGAAGCAGCTGAAGAAGCAGTACTACTTCGACTGCACGTGCGAGCACTGCCAGAAAGGGCTGAAGGATGACCTCTTCCTGGGGGTGAAAGACGACCCAAAGGTACACACAGCCCTACTGCGGGGTGTCTGTGCCGCCTCCACAGGAGCCAGGCATGGGGATCCCACAGCGAATCAATGCACCCTGCTGGGTAGTTCCCAGAGGACCAGGGAAGGCTGTATGGGTGGGGGGCAGTGCACTGCTCATACGTCCCAGCTAGTGTCTGGGCACTGCCACGTGCAAGGTGGTTGAGTTTGGGGATATTACGCCGCTTTCTCATCTATAAAATAGGAATGATGGCAACATGGTAAGGGGTTGTTCTGAGCATTAAACAAAAGTACATATATAAAGGGTGTGGCATGGCGAGTGGAAACTCAGTAAGTTTTAGTCATCTCCTTGCCCCTTTGCCATTTAAATAATGCTGGGAATTACACATATTGAGACCAGGTGGGCAGAGATTCGTTGTCTGGTTATCACAAAGATTTTCCTAGTCCCATGGAAATGGGCAGTGTGGAGATCGGGCGCTGTTTAGATTGGTTAATTTGCCTAAGTCCTGAGGAGCTGTTGCCAAATGGATGGTGGGACCACTGAGCAGCGGGCAGGCTTACTGAGGGGCATGTCAGGAGCTCAGTGGAGCTGGGAGAAGGTGGAGCTGCAGGTGCTGGAGCGGCCGATGAAAGCAGCGTGCCCTCCATCACTTCCTGCGGTGGGAAAGCTGGAGGCTGGGCTGGGGCAGCGCCACTCCCCCTGCTTCCTTAGCCCCCTTGGGAAGGTACATTGGTGGAGGGTCAGGTGGGTCAGTACAGATGTAGGGGTCCTCTCCCTGCTGAGGGACCCAGAATAAAGGGCTTGTGGACCCTGAGATGAGGGGTCTGGGGAGAGGGCATGGGGAAAGGGCTAGGAGAGGAAAAGCACTGGGCACGGAGTCAGAGTAGGGAAGTGTCTGCAAGTCTCCCCACCCCTCCCCAGTAAGGAGGCCTCGGTGGCAGAAGTGCCTAAAGAACACCTCAGCCCAAGGCCTCAGGAGAAGAGACCTAGGAATAAAGGAGCCTGGGCTAGGAATGCAAATATTCCATCAGCAGGAGCAGCCAGCAGGGCCTGAGTGCTGGACTGCAACACCCTTCAGAGGCTGTGCACCAAGTCAGGGGTGGAGGGCAGGGCAGCTTGCCCCGTGAGGCCTGCCAGCAGTGGTACATATACACGATGGAATATTACTCAGCCATGAAAAAGAATGAAATCTTATCATTTCAGTCAGCATGGCTGGACCTAGAGGATATTATGCTAAGTGAAATAAGTCAGAGAAAGACAGATACCATATGGTGCCACTTCTATGTAGAATCTAATGAACAAGGTAAATAAACAAACAACATTGGAACAGACCCATAAATACAGAGAAGAGACTAATTGTTGCCAGAGGGAGGGGGCTTGGGGGATGGGTGAAAAAGGTGAGAGGATTAAGAACTACAAATTGATAGTTACAAAATAGTCACAGGGATGTAAAATACAGCATAGGAAATATAGCCAGTAATATTTTGATAACTATGTACAGTGCCAGGGGGGTACTGGAAATATTGGTGGGAATACTTTGTAAAAAGTGTATATATATATATATATATATATATATATATATATATATATATGGACATTCTTCAGAATGCTGTGTCCATCTTTGGGTAGGTTCTGGGGATTTCTACTTTTTTCATATGTTTTAATTTTTTACAGCTTCCACATGCCTATTTATAGTAAGAATAAACAATAAAGTTATTTTTATTTTGGAAAAAAGCTTTATCAGATTTGCCTAAGGAAAAAAAATCAGAAAAGAGCTTATAATATGGATAAGCATAGCCAATAAATTTTTCCTATTTTTTTTTTTTTTTTTTTACAATATCACTAGACTGCTCAGGCAAATGTGGTTAGCCTAATGAGTCTACATTTCATGGCAGTGGTTCTCAACCTTCCTAATGCTGTGACCCTTTAATACAGTTCCTCATGTTGTGGTGACCCCCAACCATAAAATTATTTTCGTTGCTACTTCATAACTGTAATTTTGCTACTGTTATGAATCGTAACGTAAATATCTGATGTGCAGGATGTATTTTCAGTTACAAATTGAACATAATTAAAGCATAGTGATTAATCATGAAAACAATATGTAATTATATATGTGTTTTCCGATGGTCTTAGGCGACCCCTGTGAAAGGATCGTTCTACCCCCAAAGGGGTCGCGACCCACAGGTTGAGAACCGCTGTTTCACGGAGACAGCTGACAAAGTCTCTCATAATATGTTTTTGGTGAAAACAAGGAAACATGAACTGGGTGCTAAGACACTGGAAGGGTTTGGATACCCGTAGCCACAAAGGCTATCTTTCATGAACTCCGATGGCAAACTGGAGCACAAAGTTTTAGTCAAATCCTCAGCCTCGGCTTCAGCCCTGTGCTGGCCAGTATTTAAATCAATGACTTGGGCAAAGACAAAAAAAACAAGGGGATATCTTTAGTATACATGGTTGACTTGTATACTTTGAAGTACAAAGGAAAAGTGGAAAATACTTTGGATGATAAAATAAGAATCCAAAATGCCAGAGAAAACACAACAGGGGTCAATGTCAGATTCTGCACTGGGTCCAAAGCCCAGGCATGAGCACAGGGCAGGAATGATTGGCTGCAGCAAGGTTCTGGGGCTTGGTCAATGGAAAGGACAGCATGAGTCAGAAGCATGCTGAGGGAGCTGGAAAAGCTGTAGGGATCTTGCACAGCATTTATAGAAGTGAAGCATTCGGAACAAGGAAGGTGCCTAGCCAGTGTGGCTCAGTGGTTGAGTGTCCACCCATGAACCAGGAGGTCATGTTATGCCCAGATTTCAAGACCCCCCACAGAACCACCAGGGAGCGCCGAGTCCGATGCAAAAGCATAGAGTCTTTTATTCAAGCCCGGGCTTGGTCCCTCTCTGCCTCCATTACTGGATGCGAGAGAGAGCTCAGAGTCCCAAGAGAACAAAGAATTTATAGGGCTTGGGGTTGGGGGGTGGAGGCACTTGGTCGATTCCAGTTGGTTGAGTGAGGGCCGGGGGCTAGTTTTCCTTGCTTCCCATTGGCTGAGATAAGGGCAGGCTGAGTAACTGATACATTCTGTGGCTTTCCTGGGAGAGGAGTTAGAGACACAGCTATCAGTTCCGTTCTGTTCTTTTACTATCAGTTCCATTCTGTCCTTTCGTTACGGACACAGCTATCAGTTCCATTCTGTCCTTTCAGTCACGGTTTGATTTCCCAGTCAGGGCACATGCTGAGGTTGCAGGCGCGACCCCCTGTAGGGGGTGTACAGGAGGCAGCTGATGGATGATTCTCTTTCATCATTGATGTTTCTCTCTCCCTTCCTCTCTCTGAAATCAATAAAAACATATTTTTTTTTTTAAAAAAGAATGAGGAAGGCATTAATTTTGTACTACATTGAATGTCAAAGATGCGACTATGCGAAGCTATAACTCAGTGTCCCTCTGTCTCCCAGCCCTCTCAGGATGTGGTCAAGGAGATTATACAATTCTCCAAGGATACACTAGAAAAGATTGACAAGGCTCGCTCTGAGGGCTTGTACCACGAGGTAAGAATTCATTTTTATGGTGGATAGGGGTGGGGAGGAGGGCAGAAAGGGAGGGAAATGGGGTGGGCTGAAGATGGAGAGGCTCCCAAGCAGCTTGTTTTTCTGAAGATGTCCTTTGGTTGAGACCAGGACTCCTCTTGCCCTCAAGCTTTTAGCACTTCTTAGGGGTGTGTTCTCAGGGGCTGTTCAACCCGCTGAAACTGGGTCTGGGAAGAACTCTGGCAGCCTGACAAATGTCCCTGGGGGGTTGTGGTATTACAAGTTGGCACCAGAAATGGAGAAATGGGGGTGGCAGAGGGTTGCTCGTTTTCCTATAATTAAATGCATGTCCTGGAGATAGTTTCCAGGCTCCAGTAACTGAGCCTTCAGCCCTGCTCTCAGGGCACCAGGAGTTCTCAGCTGGCTGAAGACTATAATTACTGAAAAATCCTACTGCTCAGCTCCTCACCCAGGACAATTCTACCAGAATCTCTTTGGGGTGGGACCCAGACATTGGGATTTTTAAGGCTCAAACGTGGTTTCAAAGTGCATCGAAAGTTGAGACCCACTGCCAAATACTGACCCGCAGAGCACTTGCATTGGACTCACACAGACAGCTTCTTGGAAACAGATTCCTGTGCTCATCCCCTAAGGTATAACTTATCTGCAGCAGAGCACAGGGACCATAAATCCATATTTTTTCCAGGCTCCTTAAGCAACTCAGGTGTGTATCTGGTCTTCATTTTCATCCTGTACTCACTCATTCATTGCCCATTTTTGAGGCCTTTCTGGGGTGATCCACACAAGACATGCTCCTTGCCTCCCAGGAGTTCTGTTAGGCAGGGGAGGCAGTCACATGAACAAAGTGTTATTGAACAATATGGAAAGTGTATGTCAGAGACACAGTAATAGAGCCAGAGCAATCAGGAGGGCTCTACTCGCTCCATTCCTTTGGCTTCTCTCCTTCTTCTTCTTCTTCTTCTTCTTCTTCTTCTTCTTCTTCTTCTTCTTCTTCTTCTTCTTCTTCTTCTCCTTCTTCTTCTTCTTCTCCTCCTCCTCCTCCTCCTCCTCCTCCTCCTCCTCCTCCTCCTCCTCCTCCTCCTCCTCCTCTCCTTTTCTCCATTCAAAATCTCCAGGGCAGGTGTAGGGCTGGACTCTGCCCACGGGTTTAAGGGAGTTGCCTTCAGGACGGACTGATTGCCAGCCCATATGTTGCCCCACCCCCACCCAGTTGCCTCATGGGCCTCTGGGAGAGTCTCAGAGCAAAGTTAGTTTCCATTCACTTAAAATGGAAAGAAGTGTGCGGCACTTCTCCGTGAGCGTGGCAAGGGAAAGAGAAGAGAACAGTGAACAACCCCAGTCTAAGGACTATTGGACTCTGTAGAGTGCAACCCAAGCCTATGTCTGCACGCGAATCAATTGGAAACGCCTGACTCCAAGCTGATTGGGGTCAGGCCCATCTTACTTCTCGCCAGGGCCAATGGGGCGATCTCCTGGTGGGTCTTCCAGCTTCCCAGGAGCCTCCCTCTCTGCCCACCCATCCTGAACACTTCAAGCAGGACAGCCTGATTGTTCGCCCCCCACTGTGCATAAGGACCACCAGGGGCTTATGCAAACTTCAGAGGCCAGGGTCCTCCCCCATGTATTTGGTTTCAATGGGTCTGAGGGTAAGGCCCAGACATCGATGTTTTTAAAAAGGTCTCTAGGTTAATCTAGAGCATAGCCATAGTAGAGAGTCGTAGGAGCAGAGAACCTGGTAAAATGGGAATATTCATAGTACTTATCTCATTGCACTGTTGTAAGATATATAAAGATATATATATATATATATATATATATATATATATATATATATGCATCTTTCCTAACTCCCTGCTCCCAACTGACTTATATATGGAAACTTCTCGTGTTGCCATCCCTTTTCATCTCTACATCTTACCCAAATAAGACCATTTTGCTATTCAAATCACAAATTGTGAGCAATCTCAACTTTCAAAGGAGTGTCCAATGTCATTGTGCGGCTCCCGTACGTGGATTAAGCACGTGCCATGGCGCGTTGGTCACGGGCCAGGTCTGTGTCTCTTCCAGGTTGTGAAGTTGTGCCGGGAGTGCCTGGAGAAGCAGGACTCGGTGTTGGCTGACACCAATATCTACATGCTGAGGATGCTGAGCATCGTTTCCGAGGTCCTCTCCTACCTCCAGGCGTTTGAGGAGGCCTCCTACTACGCCAGGAGGATGGTGGAGGGCTATGTGTAGGTGACGATCCTGGGTGTCAGATAATCTGGAAATGTGTCTACTCCAGGCAGGACAAATAGAGGGGGCGCATGCTGCTACCTCTCCCTCCTGAACCCACAGCAAGCAGCAGTAATTGGGATTCTTTACAACGGAGCTTTTTACTCATGGTGCTCCTAGTAATAATGACCAAATACTCAGAGTTGGTACCTAAGGTGGAACCTATTTGTCATCCCCGGTCTTTCCCGAATCCTGCAGCGCATCTATTGTTTGCTGGTGGCTTCTGATTTCCTGATGGCCAAGTCCAGCTGGATTTTAAGTGTTTAGAAAGGGTCCACCCTAACAACCAACACAGAAAATCCTGTGAGCTCTCGTTCATTAAAGTTTTAAAGTATAAAATAGAATGTCCTTGCCTTCCCTCTGCCGACGTCCTCCCTGTTCACAGTGGCATGTGCGTTTGTGTGTCTGGCTACATGACCACATTGGCACAAGAAGGTTCATTTTTTGGGGGAGGATGTTACTCATAAATAAAATGTGGGAAAACTATATAACATATTAAAAGGAAGCTCTGTTAAGAAGGTGCCATGGAGGGAAAAATGCAATTCTGCCCCAAGAAGGACATTTTTGCTAATCTTTTCCCTTTGGCCTTTCTACTGCTTTCCCAGGAGAGGGCTGAGTGCACCAGAGAGCTCCCAGGTTCCCGTAGTAACGCTCAGAGTACAATCCTGATTCCTTTTCCCCAAGACGATGTGGCTCAGAGACTCAGATGAAAGTCTCGGCTCTTACAGCTTCCCTGTCTGGGGTTCTGGCCACCTCCCACCTGCGCCTCAGTCCCCTCCCAGCGGGCTGCAGATGGTGGCACTGGTGGGAAAGCAGAAGGACTTCAATGAGAGCACTTGATGACATGTCAAATACTCTGCCGATGTAAGGGAGGCTGGGATTATGTGTTATGATTATTTATTGCCTCTACAGGAAGCTCTACCACCCCAACAATGCCCAACTGGGCATGGCCGTGATGCGGGCGGGGCTGACCAACTGGCATGCTGGTAACATTGAGGTGGGGCACGGTATGATCTGCAAAGCCTATGCCATTCTCCTGGTGACACACGGACCCACCCACCCAATTACCAAGGACTTAGAGGCAAGTAGCACCTTGACGCCGGGCCCCCCGTCTGCTCTGAGCTCTCTGAGGATGAGAGCTGCCTTCTGAACTCTGCTCTGGGGAAGTCCCTAGATTGCCTGCAAGACCTGAAGGGAGCTCACAAAGGCTTTAGCCCACTCCCCTTGTTTACATATGAGGAAACTGAGGCCCGGAGAAGGGGAGTAAGCTGTTCATAGTCAAATAGCCGGTGGATGACAAGCTGAGACTTGAAACCTGAGATGCTCCAAGCTTGACTGAGAAAACCTAGATAATGGTGTGTGTGCGTGTGTGTGTGTGTGTGTGTAGCTATGCATGTGACGAAATGTGCATTACAGAATGAGTGGACTGGAGAACACAGGCTCTAAAGCAGACTGCTGAGACTGAGTTCCAGCTTCTCCACTTTCTAGCCATGTGACTGCAAATATTGCATGTGTGGGCCTCAGTCTCCTTGTCGGTAAACCGGAGGAAGAGGAGAGGGTTGTAAGGAGGGTGCAATGACTTGATGTGTGAACAGCACTGAGAACCGTGCCTGGCACATGGCATGCTCTCAGTCTCTGCTGGTTTCCTCTGTGCTTTGAAGGACTGGTTTATTCAAGAATGACCGAGTTCAAGGAGCTGTCCTCAGACAGTGCAGTGTAGGGAAGATGAAAGACTTGGTGTCATCAAGTATATGAGGAGACAGACTTCATGCCTAGTGATTTAAGCTTGTCAAAGGCAGAGATTTTGCCCATCTTATTCACTGCTGCATCCTTAGCCCCTCAGCGATGTCTGGCGCTTGTTAAGTATGCTTTTTAAAGAAAATTTGTTTTTGTTGATTTCAGAAAGAGGAAGGAAGCGGGGGAGGGAGAGAGAAATAGAAACATCAACGATGAGAGAGAAATCATTGGTGGGCTGCCTCCTGCACACCCCCTGCAGGGATTGAGCCTGCAACCTGGGCATGTGCCCAGACTGGGAGTCGAAACATGACCTCCTGATTAATGGGTGGATGATCAAACACTAAGCCACACTGGCTGGGTGATAAGTATTTCTTAAAAGAACACATGGGGAAGTGAGAACTTCGTTGTGTGTGTCACATACTGTCATTTTCCTGGTCTATTGGGAAGTAGGAAGGCAACTTATCCTTTTCATGTATGAGGAAACCGAGGGCTGAAGGGATTCAATCACTTGCATAAGGTGGGACCCAGGGCAGGGGCCAGGGTTCAAATCTAGATCCCCACTTGACGGTTCCTGGGAACAACCCCCTCAGCTACTCTCTCAGGGGTCTGACTCCCTAACAAGCTGACCCATGGCCAGGACCCTAGGCCCCGGTGGATGTATCCTCTGAGGGGGCACCGTCGAATCTTGGTGACTGGGAGTCATTTACCCCATTGCCTGCCTTTTCCAAAAGGGCCCAGGGAGGCCAGAGCCACCATGTCCTGGGGCTTGTCATCACTGTTCCTGGTGTGTCTGCGTCCCACAGGCCATGCGGATGCAGACGGAGATGGAGCTGCGCCTGTTCCACCAGAACGAGTTCATGTACCGCAAGATGCGCGAGGCTGCCCTGGACAACCAGCCCATGCAGGTCATGGCTGAGCCCAGCAGCGAGCCGGCGCCATCTCTGTTCCATAAGAAGCAATGAGGACCTGCCTGGTGTGTGTGTGTGTGTGTGTGTGTGTGTGTGTGTGTGTGTGTGTGTGTGTGTGTTGCGGGGGCGGGGGGCACTGTGGCTCAGGAACTGGGGAGACATTCTGGAGGGAGTGGGCTTCTGGGGAGACCCTTGATGGGGAAGTTAGAGTATTGCTCAACCCTGTTGCTATGGGAATGTACTGCTCTGGGTTCCTCAGTGTCATGTTGGTTCATTTCAACTCTGTTTAATTCAATTTAATTCATCCTATAGCTCAACTCATCCTACAGGTATTTGTAGGCCCTAGAGATAAAGAAGTTCCAAGAGTAGCTGGGGAGGCAAAATGTAAGCAGACAATGAAAGCGCCGTGTAATCACAATGCAGTGTAAGCCGTGTGGAGAGAGGGGTGCAGTAGAGGGCCTGTCCGGTGGGTGGGGTATATGCAGTGTGGGCTATCACAGAGGGGGTCACATCTGAGCTGAGGGTGGCAGGTGCTTGGAGCCTCAGGTGGCTGCTCACCCCAACTGTGCAGGGGGTCTCTGGGGCTGCTGGTCTCACCCGTGGTCTGGGATAGTCAGTGTTTGGGTGACGAGGATGGGAGAACTCTGTTCAGGATGAAGCTGAGGGAGACACTTGGAAACACATATACCTGGATTCCCTCAATTTCCTCTTCTTACAGTCACACACGCCATGCCTGCACCCACCCCTCCTTCTCACACCGGTGGACAGGACCCCCGCTCTTTCTCCACCTGTGCTCTGGGCTCCTTCCTCCCCTCTGTCTTGGGCCCGGCTTCACCTACTACTCCTTCTCCACCCTGGATCCTTGGCATGTTCCTGGTTTCTTGAGTGCAGTCAGTAAACATCTGGGGGCGATCGGCAGTAATAATGTTCACGCTGAGTACTTTTTAAAGGGTTTGTCTCCCATAGCTATCTCCTTTTCTCTTTTCTTTCTTTTTCTTTTTAAAAAATCCTCACCAGAGGATCTTTTTCCATTGATTTTTAGAGAGAGTGGAAGAGGGAAAGACAGAGAGAAATATCGATGCGAGAGAAGCACACCAATTGGTTGCCTCCTGCATGAGCACCCAACAGGGCCAGGATCAGGGCCGGAGAGGAGCCTACAACCAGGTATGTGCCCTTGGTATGAATCAAACCAGGACCCTTTGTTCCGCAGGCTGACAGGCTATCCACTGAGCCAAACTGGCCAGGGCTCATCTTCTTTCCTTCACTTTTAATTTCTTCCTGAAGCCACTGCAGGCTGGCTTCCTGAACGTCACTAGAAGAGATTTTACCAAGGTC
Organism: Myotis daubentonii; assembly: GCF_963259705.1. Taxonomy (NCBI): domain Eukaryota; kingdom Metazoa; phylum Chordata; class Mammalia; order Chiroptera; family Vespertilionidae; genus Myotis; species Myotis daubentonii. The sequence continues at coordinate 24,790,776 of NC_081851.1, read as the reverse complement.
AGTTCTAGAGGGCCTTTTTTGGTTGTTGTGATTCTTGGTATCTTTGCATCAGTTGACACTCCCAGCGCTGATTTCTGGAACACCACTTCCCCGTGCTGATGCTCTGATGTGGTTTCTCAGTCTCCCTCTGTCCCTGTTTCTCCACGTTCCCTGATATGTGCCATTTCCCGTAGTTGGTTTTGTTCATTGTGGTCGCTCTCATTTTATTTTCATCGCAGTCTGCACACACTCCCTGCAGGAGTTCGCCAGGCCCTTGGTTTGATGGTCTTAAATCCGTATTTCCCAACCCTGCTCTTCAGCTCCAGCCCCACACACCCTCTTGAATGTTCTGCAGGCACATCAAACTCAGCACATCCAGAATAAAATTCTTTCTCTTTCTTTCCCTATCTCCCCTCCCCAACATCTATCCCTCCTCAGCACACCACTGAGAACACCTGACTTCTGCTTCTGTGGCATCCTAGACTTCAGTCAAACCCACTCACTCCCTGGTCCCTGAGTGACCCATGTTCTCCATGCCTCTCTGACTTTCCTACCTAAAATAGCTAAAACCTGCCGACTCCTATTCATCTTTCAGCATCCGGTTTGGAAATCACCCCATCTGTAAAGCCTTCCCTGAATGCCTTCAATTAAGCTGGCTCACTGGGTCTCTGGTATTACCCTTGAATCTCCCATCATAACTCTCTCCTCATGGCAGTTTAATTGTCGGCCTCCTCTATCAGATTGTGAGCTCCTGGAGGGCAGGAGCTGTGTCCCTTTATTCATCTTTCTATCCCCAGAACCTAGCACAGGTCCTGAAACATAGTAGGTGCTCAGTTAATGCGTGTTGAATGAATGAATGAATGAATGAATGAATGAATTTACGTCTCAGAGCAGAAGAGATAGGGACTGTGTATTTTGAGTTTTTATGTTACAGCCGTCAATAAAGGTCATTAAATCCACTGTTTCCAAACAGATATGTGTGGCTTCTTTCTTTCTGACAATCTATTTAGGGCAGCACTATAGAACTTCCTGTGATGATGGAAATGTATTATATCTGTGTTGCCCAATACAGTAGCCACTAGCAGCATGAGACTATCCAGCATTTGAAATGTATGTGGTATGAGTGAGGAATTGAATTTTTAATTTTATTTAATTTCAATTAAAATAGCCCATGTGGCTAGTGGCTACTGTATTAGTGCAGTTTTAGAGAATAATTTAGTGTAGTTTTTAAGATTATGGACACTGACGCAGATTAAGTTTATATCACAAGGGAGAACCAAGATGGCGGCATAGGTTAACGCCGGAGTTTGCTGCTTTGAACAACTACTTCAAAAGTGAAACCAAAAAACGGAAGGGACATCACCCAGAACCACAGGAACGCTGGCTGAGTGGAAGTCCTACAACTAGGAGGAAAGAGAAACGCACACGGACACTCAGAGGAGGCGCAGTGCTGAAGTCAAATTCTGAGGTGCGGAGTGCGCGGAGCGGGCTGGCGGCGGAGGGCGCGGTTGTTGTTTTCAATCGGGAGGGAGTCGCAGACTCTGAGCACCAGATCCGGGCGAGTCTTTAGGGACCCAGACTCAAACGGGAGAAGCGGGACTGTCTGGCTTCGGTCAGAGTGAGTGCAGCTTTCTCTCCGAGCTTTGCAGCGGGTGCTGGGACTCAGAGAGGCAGAGCCCCTTGGGACAGGACTGAGAGCCGCCATAACTGCTCTCTCCGGCCCACCCTGTTGATCCTGTGCGACCCGCCCCGCCCAAGCCCTGCACAGAGGCATTTGCTGGATAGCCTCAGGCAAAGGCATTTGCCGGATAGCCTCAGGCAAAGGCTAGATTAGCACCTCCCTAGAGGACAGAAGTTCTCTCACTGCTGACACAGCTGATTCTCATAGCCACTTGGCCTGGAGGTCAAACCCTCCCTGGAATTAGCTACAACAATCAAGATTTATCTATAAGACTGCGAACAAAGACCACTAGGGGGTGCACCAAGGAAGCATAACAAAATGCGGAGACAAAGAAATAGGACAAAATTGTCAATGGAAGAAATAGAGTTCAGAACCACACTTTTAAGGTCTCTCAAGAACTGTTTAGAAGCTGCCGATAAACTTAATGAGATCTACACGAAAACTAATAAGACCCTCGATCTTATATTGGGGAACCAACTAGAAATTAAGCACACACAGACTGAAATAACGAATATTATACAGACGCCCGACAGCAGACCAGAGGAGCGCAAGAATCAAGTCAATGATTTGAAATGCGAGGAAGCAAAAAACATCCAACCGGAAAAGCAAAATGAAAAAAGAATCCAAAAATGCGAGGATAGTGTAAGGAGCCTCTGGGACAGCTTCAAGCGTACCAACATCAGAATTATAGGGGTGCCAGAAGATGAGAGAGAGCAAGATATTGAAAACCTATTTGAAGAAATAATGACAGAAAACTTCCCCCACCTGGTGAAAGAAATGGACTTACAGGTCCAAGAAGCTCGGAGAACCCCAAACAAAAGGAATCCAAAGAGGACCACACCAAGACACATCATAATTAAAATGCCAAGAGCAAAAGATAAAGAGAGAATCTTAAAAACAGCAAGAGAAAGAAAGCCAGTTACCTACAAGGGAATACCCATACGACTGTCAGCTGATTTCTCAACAGAAACTTTGCAGGCCAGAAGGGAGTGGCAAGAAATATTCAAAGTGATGAATACCAAGAACCTACAACCAAGATTACTTTATCCAGCAAAGCTATCATTCAGAATTGAAGGTCAGATAAAGAGCTTCACAGATAAGGAAAAGCTAAAGGAGTTCATCACCACCAAACCAGGATTATATGAAATGCTGAAAGGTATCCTTTAAGAAGAGGAAGAGGAAGAAAAAGGTAAAGATACAAATTATGAACAACAAATATGCATCTATCAACAAGTGAATCTAAGAATCAAGTGAATAAATAATCTGATGAACAGAATGAACTGTTGATTATAATAGAATCAGGGACATAGAAAGGGAATGGACTGACTATTCTTGGGGGGGAAAGGGGAGTGGGAGATGTGGGAAGAGACTGGACAAAAATCGTGCACCTATGTATGAGGACAGTGGGTGGGGAGTGAGGGCGGAGGGTGGGGCGGGAACTGGGAGGAGGGGAGTTATGGGGGGGGGGGAAAAGGAACAAATGTAATAATCTGAACAATAAAGATTTAATTAAAAAAAAAAGTTTATATCACAAGCTCTTAGCTTGGACTGGTAATTTCACCCATGCTTCAGTTTCCTCATTTCTACCCACCACACAGAGTTGCTGTGAGAATTAAATATTTTATTTATTTTTTTTAAAAATATATTTTATTGATTTTTTACAGAGAGGAAGGGAGAGGGATAGAGAGTTAGAAACATTGATAAGAGAGAAACATCGAGCAGCTGCCTCCTGCACCCCCCCACTGGGGATGTGCCCACAACCAAGGTACATGTCCTTGACCGGAATTGAACCTGGGACCCTTCAGTCCGCACGCCGACGCTCTATCCACTGAGCCAAGCTGGTTAGGGCTAAATATTTTATTTTTTAAAAAATATTTTTTATTGATTTCAGAGAGGAAGAGATAGATAGATAGATAGATAGATAGATAGATAAATAGATAGATACATTAATGATGAGAGAGAATCATTGATTGGCTGCCTCTTACATGTTCCCTGTTGGGGATCAAGCCTGCAACACAGGTATGTGCCCTGACTGGGAATTGAACCACGACCTCCTGGTTCATAGGTTGAAGCTCAATTACTGAGCCACACTGGGTGGGCAGGAATTAAATGTTTTAAATGTGAAGTCCTTAGAAGAGTGCCTGGCCCATCGTAAGTGCTCCATGAGCATTCCAACCTTGCTACTGTTGGGGCGTTCCTTCTCCTAATGAGAACGTGAAGGGAAAGGGCAGAGATAAACAGTGTATGCTGGAACCAGCTCTTACCAGCCTGTGAGCGCTGATCGTACACATCTCTTCCCAACTCTGCATTCATCAACATCACATTGACACCATGACATTGGCCATGGTGGGAATATTTACACCATGGTAATTGGCTTAACTTTGGAAGAACACATTAATTGGTCGTGTTTCAGTCTGTAAAAATGGGGTTTGCTACATGGAAATAGAAGAATGGATAGAGACCATTAAAGAAGTCTTCACTTAAATTGGAGTGAAATCTGCATTCTGAAACCTCTATCCCCGGGTCATAACAAACCAGTGTAAAACCTCTGATTCATTCCCTTCAGACTAAGCCACCAATGCGTTGACAGACATAACTACTAAGGTCCAGATATAGCCACTTATTGGGGGAATTCTCTATGGGTGCAGGGAATCCATATGGTTGGGGCACAGAAGAGAGAGCAGCACCATGTCTGAGGGCAGTCAGAGGTGCCCGCTTCTGGACCACCGTGTGCACACTGGTGAATGATGGACACTCAGTGCACGAGGGTAAACAGCACTTCTTGAAACCCCTGGTTCCCTCCTGGCGCAGCGTTACATACAAACCACGGGGTGTCCAGGAGCGCTCATCGAGCTCAGAAAGGCACCACCCACGTGTAGCATGACCACAGCCAACATCTGGGCTCACTGACCCCGGCATGAACTTAGTCCTCCCCGTCAGCCTTGGCCTCTCCACCTCACAGGGCTTGGTCGCAGAACATTCTGGTCCAGGCACAGTTTCTCAGGTGTCTTTAGGAGTTGCCTCTCATTAAAACAAATCACCATGACCTTAGTGACTTAAAACAATGCAGATTTATTAGTTTATTGTTCTAGACCAGGAGTCCAAATGGGTCTGAAATCTAGGTGTCAGCAGAGCTGTGAAGGCTGTAGGGGAGGAATCTATTTATTTTTTCTTTGTTTTGTTTGTTGATTCTCACCCAAGAATATTTTTTCCATTGCTTTTCAGAGAGAAAGAGAGAGAGAGAGAGAGAGAGAGAGAGAGAGAGAGAGAGAGAGAGAGGAAAGGAAGGAGGAGGGAGGAAAGAGAGAAAGAAACATTGATGTGAGAGAGATACATTGATTGGTTGCCTCCTGCACATGCCCCCACTGGGGGCGGAGTGCCAACTGCAACCCTGGTACTTGTCCTCAACCGGGAATTGAACCTACAACCCTTCCACGCACGGTTCGATGCTCTAACCACTAAGCAACTGGCCAGGGCAGGAATCTGTTTCTTGCTTTTTTCAGTTCCTAAAAGCTTCTTCTAGAATGCCCCCATTCCTTGGCCGTGGCCCGCCAGCCAGCAATTGCATCCCTCCTTCTCTGACCCTCCTGCTTTCCTCTTTCACTTATAAGAACACTTGTGACTAGATTGGGGCCACTGGGATCACCCAGGATAACCTCCTCCTCTCAGGCCCTTTCCTAATCACATCTGCAAAATCCCTGTTGCCGTGCAGGGTGACACATTCACAGGTCCGGGCGTTCGCACATGGACCGCTTTGGAGGCCATCATTCTGCCACCCAGCAGGCTTGCTCTCAAGCCCTCAGACCAGCCGTGCAGGCACAGCTGCAAGCCTCTGAGCAGAAGACTTGGGACTGGAGTCCCGATGCCCAGGCCCCAGGAGAACGACTCTTCCTTCTTATCCGTCACACTGACAGCCACGTCCAATCGGCCTTTTTCTCTTCCTCATTCACCAAGTCAGGGTTTCTAAGTTCTCACTTAGCACTCCACAGCCAGTCTCTGTACTTCCCCCTGCCCACCAGTCCTGGGAAGGTGTGGCCCATGTGGAATCCCCCTGTAGACCCGGCACCTTCCAGGGTACGGCAAAGAGCTGGGGCAGCGCAGGGAACTGCAATTTGAAGCAGCAGCTGGAATCCCAGCTACATGTTTGTGACCTTAACTGGCATTTGCATTTGGCCTTGTAAGACAGTCCTTTGCATTTTATTCACCGTCTGTCTTGTTAGAGTGTGTGTTTCTTGAATGGAAGACTATTGCTTTCCTCGTGGTTTTAGGTGTTCAGGCCATTCATACTCAACTTGTTTATATCTGAACTCACTCCTCACTTCCGTCTAGACCAGTGGTTCTCAACCTTCCTAATGCCGCGACCCTTTAATACAGTTCCTCATGTTTTGGTGACCCCCAACCATAAAATTATTTTCGTTGCTACTTCATAACTGTAATTTTGCTACTGTTATGAATCATAATGTAAATATTTGATATGCAGGATGTATTTTCATTGTTATAAATTGAACATAATTAAAGCATAGTGATTAATCATAAAAACAATATGTAATTATGTATGTATTTTCCGATGGTCTTAGGCGACCCCTGTGAAAGGCTCGTTTGACCCCCAAAGGGGTTGTGACCCACAGGTTGGCGACCCACAGGTTGAGAACTGCTGTTCTAGACCTTTACTCACCACCTCACCACCTACCTAGCTCCCCAAGATCTGGGCAGGCAGCCTCTGGAGGTTGCTCACACCGGCGTCATGGCACGGATCATACTGTCACCATGTGGATTATGGGTTGGCCTCCCTGCTAGACTGCAAGTTGGCATGTCTCCCAGGGATCATTGTGTCCTCAGAGCTGAGTGCCGCCCAGCCCTGACTTGGCTTAACGAGGCTAGGTTGTAAAGCAGATAAATAAATTCCACGTCTCCACGTTTTTCTGGTAAGAAGTATTAGAAAAAGATCGGGTGCTCACTCAATGCCTCGAGTATGTATAGAAAAGTGCTCTGAAGATTAAGTATGGACTGAGAGCCCCCTCCCCACAAAACAGAAAAAATCACTTTCTTTACTCTAATGGCAAACAGTTAAAAACAGGAAGAAGAAGAAAAGCCAGGCCAACGTGGCTCAGTGGTTGAACACTGACCTATGAACCAGGAGGTCACGGTTCTATTCCTGGTCAGGACACATGCCAGGGTTGTGGGCTTGATCCCTAGTGTAGAGTGTGCAGGAGGCAGCCGATCAATGATTCTCTCTCATCATTGATGTTTCTATCTCTCCCTCCCTCGCCCTTCCTCTCTGAAATAAAAATATATTTTTTAAAAAAGAAGAAGAAACCACACAGAAATGTCTACTTTTGTATGGATATGAACACCCAAACTGGCTCTTCTCAAATCAATTGGCTTTGAGGAGGAGCGCCCTCTGTTGGTGGAATGTACACAGAACAGCCGGACCGAGAAGGCAGAAGGATCAGGAGAGAAAAATAGCTGATACAACCAACAGCTGTTTACTCAATTTACTCAAAGCAGGCTTCGGGCACCTGTACAAGACCTAAGTTCAGCATTTAAATGTGTTCTCCTTTTCAGGTGAAAACATACAAACAATCCCCTTCTAAACCCGGCGTGTTCCCAATTAGGGAGGAGGGTTTGCCCCTTCATCCACTCGCCGATGTTCCTCTGGGCATAATAGAGCTTCTGCTCATGGTCTGAATGTCAAACCCACTGCAGTTCCCTGAGGAATCCAAGTGGCAATAATCACATGTTTCGCGTGGATGGTATTTGCATTGTTTCATAGGCTCCTTATAAAAGAGAGAAGATATTGTATTGCCCATTTTACAGATGAGAAAACTGAGATAGAAAATCATAGATTAGTTGAACAATATCTTTTTTTTTTTTAAAGAAATAAGCATTTCTTTCTTTTTTTTTTTTTTGGTACCATTCTTTTTTGAACAATATCTTGAAGCCCAATATTTTTACTTTACATCATCTGCTTTTTTAAAAAAAATCATTGCTCATTAAAAAAAATAGTTCCACAAAATTACTTCCTTGGAAAAGATTCAAACAATATAAATAATGCAGAAAGCTCTCTTGACCTCCCAACCAATTCCTGTTCCCACTGTAGGATAATGGCTATTATATAACCACCCATTATCTCACACACACACACATACATACACACACACCCTGTATCTCTATATAAATAGATAATTTTGTTTCACATTTTAACAAAATTTACACGAATGATATTATACTGTTAATATTGTTCTAAAACTTGCTTTTTTAAATAAAAAAGATTAAGCTTTGTCTTAGAGCAGTGGTTCTCAACCTGTGGGTCGCGACCCCTTTGGCGGTCGAATGACCCTTTCACAGGGGTCGCCTAAGACCATTCTGCATATCAGATATTTACATTACACTTCATAACAGTAGCAACATTACAGTTATAAGTAGCAAGGAAAATAATTTTATGGTTGGGTCACAACATGAGGAACTGTATTTAAAGGGCCAGAAAGTTGAGAACCACTGTCTTAGAGGTAGTTCTATATCGGTCCATATAGCTCTGCCTTGTCCAATTCATCTACCAGAGGTTATTTCAGAGCATGGCTGTTCCACAGTTGATTTAACCTTTTCTAACTGATGGGAATTTGTTTTCCGTTTTTGGTGTTGCACCCTTATATGCTTCTTTGTGCACATGTTTCAGCATTTCTCTGGGACATACACAACAGTGGCATTGCTCGGTGCTAGGGAAGTCATGCTGAGAAAAAGTAATGAATACCGTTAAACGGTATTCCATATGGGCTGCACGAGTTTCCTAGCTTCACCCCCTTGCAAACACTGGATGCGACCAATCATTTTACTTTTTGCTAGTTTGATTTGTAAAACGATATCTCATCTTACATTCCCCCTTCCTGATTACTGTGACACTAAGCGTATCTCATATTGTGAATTCCTCATGAATGTCCTCAGCCCACCTTGCCATTGACTTGCTGGTCTTATTAATTTGGGGAGGTTTTTATATCCCGTCTATTAACCTCGGTTACATAAGCCACAAATATTTTCTCCCACGTGGTTGCTTTTTTTTTTTTTTGAAATTGTGTTTACAGTGCCTTTTTTCATATAAAATTGAAAATGCTTGAGGTAGTAAAATGAATTAACCTTTTTCTTCATGGTTTTTGCACTGTGCTTAAGAAGGTCTTCTACAATTCAAGTTACTTACCTATCATCATGTCTATTTCTAATATTTCACATTTATTCATTTAGTTCATCTGGAATTTATTTTTGTGAGTGGTATGTTGTAGTATGCCGTTGGTTCTTTGGATTTTTTTTTTTTTTTTGTATCTCCCAACCCTGAGTCCTTATTGAAGCTTTGAAGCTCTTTCCTTAAGTCTGCCTTAGCTCCTGAAAGATTGCTTTCCCCTTTTCCCAAGACCCTAGTCCCTGTGGGAGAAGGAAGGCACAGGCATGGAGAACACTATAGGGCAGTGGTTCTCAACCTTCCTAATGCCGCGACCCTTTAAAACAGTTCCTCATGTTGTGGTGACCCCCAACCATAAAATTATTTTTGTTGCTACTTCATAACTGTAATTTTGCTACTGTTATGAATCGTCATGTAAATATCTGATGTGCAGGATGTATTTTCATTGTTACAAATTGAACATAATTAAAGCATAGTGATGAATCACAAAAACAATATGTAATTGTATATGTGTTTTCCGATGGTCTTAGGAAAGGTCTGTGAAAGGGTCGTTCGACCCCCAAAGGGTTGCGACCCACAGGTTGAGAACCGCTGCGATAGGGGAAGGCAGGAAGAACTTCATTCCACAAGAATGGTGCAGATCAAATGCCGATGTGCAGGGCAGGACGCTTTCCTGCAGGAGGTGGCACTTCAATCACCAGGGGACCAAGAGGTTGTGTGGCTTGGCTGGTGTGCATGTTACAGGAAAGGGAGCGACGCTAGGTAAGGCGGGGCAGCTATGATGGGACAAGGGTCGGCAAGCTCCCGTCCATGGCTCAGAGGTGGCTGCCGCCTGCTTCTGTACAATGTATGAGCTAAGAATGGTTTTTACATGTTTAAATGATTAAAAAAACACAAAAGAAGATGATTACTTTACAACATAAAAACGATATGGAATTCACATTTCAGCGTCCATAAGTCAAGTCTTATGAAACATAACTACGCCCATTTGTGCACTATCTGTGGCTGTTTCTGTGCTGCCAGCATAACTGAGGATGGTGACGGACACTGTTCTCTTTCTAGGTTTTTACAGAGATGACTGACCCCTGGTACAGAGACTTGAATGCAGGTTTAGGAGTTTGACCCTTATGTGCTGGGCAATGAACCAGGAAGTATAGGATCAGCTCTGTTTATGAGGAAGATGGCTATGAGCAGGGTGGAGGCTTGCAGGCAAGAGAGAGAGAGAGAGAGAGAGAGAGAGAGAGAGAGAGAGAGAGAGAGAGAGAGAGAGAGAGAGAGAGAGAGAGAGAGAGAGAGAGAGAGAGAGAGAAAGGGAGGGAGGAAGGGAGATGCCTTAGGTTGACTGTGAAATAATCTAAGTAACAAGTAAGTGGGTTTCAAATCTAGAAGTTGAAATGTGACAGATTCATTTGTTAATTCATTCATTTATTAAGGTATTGTGATTTATAATAAGAAATACGCATTTGGTCTTCATCCTCAGTCCCCGAAACAGGGCTCCTGGAACCCTCCTAATTCTCAAGTCATAAGAACATGAGGATCCTCTTTTGTTCCCATGAGGGAACTTGGGGAGGGCTCCCAGGTGGCTTCCGGGTGGCTTCCGGGTGGGTCTGGTCCCCAGAAAGAGGAAGCCGTTAGAAAGACCAAGGTTGTCATTTTCAGCTCCACCTCCCACTTCTTCAGAGAGGAAAAGGGGCTAGAAAAGGGGTTAATACTGGATCATGCCTACACCAGGCAGCCTCCATGGACCCCAATAGTATGGGGTTCTGAGCTTTCAGGACGGTGAACACATTTATGTTCTGGGGGAGTGACAACCCCAACTCCTCAGGGTCAGAGGCTCCTGTGCTCAGACCCTCCCAGACCTCCCTGTGTGTCTTCATCCGGCTGTTCACCTGTATTTTTTTTTTTTATCATATCCTTTAATAAACAGATGCATGTGAGTGTGTCCCTGAGTTCTGTGAGCTATTCTAGCAAATAATCAGGTCCAAAGTGGAGGAGGTCATTTCCAGCCAAGTTGGGCTCTAACCTGTGTGGGAGGGTGGCGGTCTCACGGGACTGAGCCCTTAACCTGTGGGATCTGACACTATCTCCAGGTAGACAGTGTCAGAACTGAGTTAAATTGTGGCACACCCAGCTGGTGTCCTACACACACACACATTGGGTGATCAGAAATATCAGAATAAAGTGTTCTGCTGCTGGTGGGAATGCAGACTGGTGCAGCCATTACGGAAAACAGGATGGAGTGTCCTCAAAAAATTAAATATGGAACTGCCATTTGATCCAGTGATCCCACTTTGAGAAGTATATACTAAGAAACCTGAAGCACCAGTCAGAAAGAATATATGCGCCCCTATGTACATAGCCGCACAATTTACAATAGCTAAGATCTGAAAACAGCCCAAATGCCCATCAGTAGATGAGTGAATAAAAAAGCTGTGGCACATTTATACCATGGAATACTATGCAGCAGTAAAAAAAGAAGAATCTCTTACCCTTTGAAACAGCATGGAGAGACCTGGAGAGTATCATGCTCAGAGAAATAAGTCAGTCAGACAAAGACAACTATCACATGATCGGACTCATATGTGGAATCTAAGTAACAAAATAAACTGATGAACAGAGTGGATCCAGAGACATGGAAGCATGAAACAGAGTGTGGGATCTCAGAGGGAAGGTGGGGGAGGGTGGGTGGGAAGGAGGTAATCAACCAAAGACCTTGTATGCATATATGCACAACCCAATTAGGTGCTGAAGGCCTGGGGCGGGAGGTGGGAGGGCGGGCTGGAGGGGGCCAATGGGGGAAAAAGGGGGACATATGTAATACTTTCAACAATAAAGAGTTATTAAAAAAATAAATAAAAATAAAAAATACTCAACAATACTGTAAAAAAAAAAAAGAAATAAAAAACAAAAACATAAAAATAAAAAAAAGACTAAAGTGTTCCGTGTGCAAACAGAAGAGGAAAACTGGATTTTCCCCAAATAGCTTCATTGTTGAGCTTTCTGGGAGCTGGGCAAGTTCTGGGAGCTGGAGGTGTGAAGAAGATGGAAATGCCGAGGATGGCAGCTCTTTGAAGTTGGGGAATGGACACTGTGACTTTGCCGGGGCTGGGGCTGCCATAACAAACTGCTACAGACTGGGCGGCTTACAGCACAGCAGGGTGTCTGGAGGCCAGACATCTGAGAGCAAGGTGCTGGCCGGGCCGCGCTGCCTCTGAGGGCTCCAGGGAAGGACCTGCTCCAGGCCCGGCTCCAGCTTCTGGTGGGTCCTGGGCGTGGGACAGCACACCTCCTGACTTCACGCTGTGTGCTTCCTGTGAGGTGTCTCTGTCCAAATTCCCCCTTTTAGTAAGGATGCCAGCGTATTGGGTTAGGCCCACCCGACTCCAGTGTGACCTCACGTTAACTTGACGCACTGCATCTGCAATGGCCCTATTTTGAAATAAGGTCACATTCTGGAGGTGATGAGGGTTAGGACTTTAACATGCAAATTTGGGGGAGATGCAGCTTAACCCATAACAACTACCAGAGCCTGGTACAGGTACTGTTCAGAGAAATCATTCTTCTCCCACCTTCTGCCTCTGCTCATTGCATGTAGGGACTTTCCTTCTGAGCGTCCTCTGTTTACTCTGGCACCCCTTGCTAAGCTCCTCACGCAGCCCTCCCCCAGGAGGGGAATTGTTCATTGGTGGGCCAGCGCCTGCTCTTTTTGTGCATGTCCACTGGTGGGTGAGGCCGCTGTGGCCACACTCTCTGTCCCCACAGGGACCCACCTTTCCCTTTGGGCCAGCACACCGCATATCCATTTGCCCCAACTCCTAGGAAAGGTCATTTAGGGCTGTTCTTCAAATCCAGCCACATTTCATGTTCCTTGTGGCATCCCCCAAGTGGGCAGCCTGGGGTCTGCTTCAGACCTGACCCCATGAGGATGGAATGTGCAGCTTATCAAAGTTTATGAAAATATAGGTGGTCAGTGCTTACTGATGTCAATAACAGCATCCATGAGAGGCCACCAAGAAGCAAAGACATTTTTTTTTAACAAAGTTTACTTTATTACATTAATTTTACACAGTGAGAGAATATGAAGTGCAGATGTCTAAACTCTCTTGCTGATTCTCTTGAAGACAATGTCACCCAATGTCATGGTCTGAAAGTCAGAAAAGAAATCATGAATAAGTATGATTGCAAAATTGTAGTAAGCATGCAATCTAACCTCTCTAACCATCTGATGTTGAATTGTAAAAGATGACTAAGTCATCAAATCAGCTGTAAATATGCTATCATGTGTAACAGCCCAAGGAGTCCTCTGTTTTTTATAGGATCAGAGAAAGGGTTGGCAATCTTTTCTAAAATCCCAGGCCAACTTTTTGTCACTTTCCTTCCTCATGTGGAGAGTTATCCTGACTCTTACTGAAGTCTTTTCTATATTAATGACTGTTAGAGCGTGACCATCAAAACCAGTTTTCTCCAATCCCATTTCTCAAAGTTGTATTGAGTGCCTACTATGTACCAAACACATGTGGAGTAGCAAGGACACACGTATATGGAAACACCGAGGCACCCAGCCTGGAACATAGCAGGTAGGGCCTAATTTCCTCCAAAGCTGCGAAGCATATAAAACCCCTGGATTTCTTGGGCTTATCAGTTTTTGAGTTTTTGAGGCATGTCCCCTTTCTCCCCCACCTCACCCTCCCACTGATTCTCTTGTACAAGACTGTGGCAATGTCATTAGCGTTAAAAAGGAGTCTCTTAGTTCCTGCAGCAATGAAATGGAATTGGAAAGATTTGGGTTTGAACCTTGGTTCTACAACTCATTGTCGAAGACCTTGGACAGATCAACCTGTCTATTAAACCCCTCATCCTGCCTCCTTCACTGGAGATGTGAGGGCTAGAAGAGATGGAGAGTGTTGAAGGACAATGGTCAAGGCTAAGCCCAGGACTGATCCTCTCCTGCTCCCCTGCTGGTGCCTCCCTGAGCTGCTGTGAATGTGCCCGGGTGCGGGCTGGAACCGCATGTTTCATGGTTGACTCTCACACTTTCCCAAGTTGAGGGATTTTTCCACTTGGACTGAGTGGTGACAGACCCTTAAGCAGCATCCTGCCGGCTGTTACTCCCTGAAGTACAGTCGGGGGCAAGGAAGAGTCAGGGGACATCATTGATGGAGAGACACTGCACTGGGTCGGAGACAGACGTGGCTGACAGCCAGGCGCCAAGGATGACGTGGCACCCACCACGGCAGTGTACCAGATTCGTAAGCTGCCATTAAACTGCCATGAATAGGATTCTCCTTATTAATGCCGAATGGGCAAAGGCATTTGTTGACTGCCCTGGGCTTGTAGGGCATGTAGAAGTCTTTGTGGCTGCTTGGTTAGTGTGGAGGCGGAAGAGAAGGGCTCTGGCTAATGATCATGGCACTGTCATACAACAGAAAAAGCAACAAAAGGACCAACTTTTGGCCAAACAAAGCCTGCCTTGCGTGTGGGTTCTGTGTCAGTGGAAGGGCTGTTCTGTGAATCAGAGGCACACAGGAGGTGATGAGTGGATTCCTGCCCTCTAGCCCGTGAGCGTGTCCCGAGGCCAAATCCCAGTGGAGACTGAGGAGGGTGGGCTGTGCTGGTGGCTCTCCATGACCCCGGTCTCCTCCTACCGAGACCTCTCCTGCCCCATCTTACTAGGTTTGGTGAAGGAAGGGTAGGGCAAGGAGGAGAGAAGGAAGTGGGGAGGCTGGAGTGGCGAATCCGGACCAGGAATGTGGTGGTGGAAGGACAGCCCGAAGGAGCCCAGAGCGAGTGGGGAAGCCCCAGATGGGGCCGCTGCCCGCACATATGGAGTCTGGTGAATTAGAAAAGGGTGCCCCTTCCTCTAGACACTGATCTGTTGGAAAGCTACCCTAATGCACTGAACTCCTAGACTAATACTCCTGACTGGCAGACACTGCACAATTGTAGTAAGTGTGCAAGTCTAACCTGTCTGTAAGGGGAGTGGTTCCCCCGAAGGTGTACTGTGCTGCAACTGTGGGTGGCAGCCCTGTGAGACAGACCCCACTGAGAGGAACCCTAGCTCTGCCTTTCCTCGCTATTTGCTGCCTCAGTGTCCCCATTTAGAAAACGCAGCGTTGCTGGGAAGATTGCAGATATGTGTGTCAATTGCCACACATATTGACACACATAGTGGGTCCTCAGGGGGTGGCAGCAGAGACGAACAGCTGCAAAGGTGGGGGGAAAGGGGCTCCTCACTCGGCCCCGCACTTCTCCCCTCAAGCACTGGGAGTCACAGCTCAGAGTGGCAACTTACGTGGATGACTGTGTCTCCGTTGAGTTCCGTCACGGACTTGATGCCTTTGAACGATGTCACCAGTTTATTCTCACCTTCCAGCTGCACCACTGCCTGCAGGGGACAGAAGAGATGGCCCGTGAGGAAGGGTCTGGCAGGGAGCAAGGCCTTTGCTAATGAGGCTGGGTCCCCGGCATGGGTCTCTGCTGACAACAACCCACCACTCCTCTTTATAGAAGGCCCATCTCCCAGCTCTCTGACTCCTAATAGAAGTGAATTGTATTTAAAAACTAAAAGAAACCCTGGCTGATGTGGCTCAGCAGTTGAGTGTCAACCTATGAACCAGGAGGTCACCTTTCAATTCCTGGTCAGGGCACATGCCTGGGTTGCGGGCTTGATCCCTAGTGGGGAGTGTGCAGGAGGCAGCCAGTCAATGATTCTCTTTCATCATTAATGTTTCTATCTCTGTCTCTCTCTCCATCTCTCTTCCTCTCTCTGAAATCAATAAAAACATTAAAAAATTTACTTAAAAGAAAATCACTAGAAGAAACTGTCAGGGTATCTTTAGCCAGACTTTTAAATTTATGTTTGGTGATCTAGAAATCAGCAATACAACACTTAACTGGCTCAAAACACTAAGGTAAACTTGAGTAAAATCTCAATTCTCCAAGCTAATAGAGGGAGGTGGTAGCAAGATTTAAGAACTGGCCAGTTGGGAGAGCACATCCCAGCATGCTTATCGTTCTTATTGGGGTCTCCTTCTCCAGCTTTATGCATCCAGGGAGAGGCAACAGAAGCCCAGGAAGAGGAAACAGGGAGCAGAAGACACCGGCCAAGTTTAAAAATTTTCCTCAAAAATGGACAATCGGAAAAGGTCTGTGGTAAAACACATGACCACGCGCCCCTTCCTGTGGGCACATAGAAAGGATTTTTCCTCCTAAATTTTATCACAGATTTCCTGACCTGTAGTGTTGTATCTGGAGAAGCAGAAATAAAGACTGATCAGAAGAGGTAAAAATACCAACGTGCTGAGCCGAATGCACGAACTTGTCTGGAGGGGAGGAGTGGAGGCGGCTGCTCAGCGGTGCTGGCCGTGCTGGGGTGGATGGAGTTTCTAAGGAAGGAAGAGAGGCTCCTGGTGGCGGGCACCCCAGTGCCTGGATCTCCATGCCAGCGCCTGCTGACGCTCATTACACACCTGAGCCACAGCCCAGCGGGAGGGATGTGGCCCTGCCTTCAGTCTGGGAAGGGGGATGGTGCCTGTTTTACAGATGACATAGCTGAGGCTGGGGGCTTGGGGATCACCCTTGAAGGTTTGGTATTCTGGGGTTGCCAGCACCTCCTCCAGGAAGCTTCTCCCCAGGACCACTGGCTCGAAGCCCAGCAAAGCCAGTTTAATTTGGACTCCAGGAGACCCAGGCTCTGTGAAGGGTTTTTCAGTGACCCCCACTTGCCCACTGTTGGGCCTGGAAGAACCTGGGACTTAGTCCCTGGCTGTAGGCATGGCTCCGCCAGTTCCTCCGCATTGGGGAGCTCGGATTCTTGGCCAGCCCACCCCATCATCAGTCCTTAGGGAAATTTTCCCTAAGAGCTTCTTCCCCAAGCGTTGACTTTGTCTCTCTGCTTCTCGCCCCAGAAGTAAGTTCAGAGATAGGGCATCCATGGTGGGAATTGTGAGGTGTGACCCTCGAGGGAGGAAGCCCTGGGACCAAGCTCCAAGAAAAGTTCCAGAAGCAGAGTGTGGCTGGAGGGGCATCTCCTACCTTGACCTTCTCCCCGGTCATGGTCTCCAGCTCGCACTCCTCCCCCAAGGTGAACTCGTTCTGGATCACCTTGGACCCGGTGGTGACGGTGAGCTTGAAGTGCTTCCCATTCTGCACGACTTCCGACACCCCCTTGATGTCCTTCCCCTTCTGGATGAGGTCGTCAGGCAGACCTGGTGGAAACCATCTGAGGTTTAGAGATGGCAGAGGCGGGAGCTGCCAGGCAGTGGCCACAGAGAAAGTTTGTAGTACGGAGCGGGAGAGGGAGGTGCTGTGACTCCCTGGAGGCTACAGGCATGGAATCCTCTGAGTAACATGGGCCTTGACCTTTGAAAGGAAAGGTCAGTGGCCTGACTTGACCTGCCCTGGCCCGCTCACCATCTTGTCAGTTGGTTCATAAAGAAGACGCTCCTCTGGCCTGAAGACCTCTCCTGTCTTTTTTTTTTTTTAATCCTCACCAGAGGATTTTTTAGAGAGAGTGGAAGCTAGAGGGAAAGACAGAGAGAAACATCGATGTGAGAGAAACACATCAATTGGTTGCCTCCTGCGTGCTCCCTGACCGGGGAGGAGTCTGCAACCAAGCTGCGTGCCCCCAACTGTAATCGAACCTGGGACCCTTTGGTCTGCAGGCTGATGCTCTATCCACTGAGCCAAACCGGCTAGGGCTGAAGACCTCTCCCGTCGTGAGCACCTGGTTCTTGCTCACTCTCCTTCCTCACTCTTCCTCCTTTAACACCCAGAGCATAAGCATTTCATCCTCCACACTCAAGTTGGCTGATACAGTTTATCTTCCAAGCCAGGTCACTCTTGAGAGTGAGACGTGGGGTTGGGGTGCTATGATGCCAGAGCAACATGTACCAACTGGGCCTGTCCTGGTTGACATCTGTCCACCCAGCCCTATCTCAACCTCTGCTGGCAAGGCTCTCGAAGAGGAGGTATCAGGAGTCCCTTGCCCTGGGACAGAGCTTCACAAATGTCAGAGCATGTCTGTGGTGTCATGTGAATTGAGGTTTACAAACCCACGTGCACTGATAGTGTCCTGTTGCACAGGTGAGGGATGTGAGCCACAGAGAGGTGGCATGACTTGCCCTACAGTAGATCCAAGCTCTCTGCTGGCCCTGAAGTCCCTCCTCCCTCTGTCATTGCTGTCTTTCCCACCCTTCTCCCTCTTGGCGCCCTTCCTTGTCACATGGCCCCTTTGCTTGTAAGGTTTCCTCTACCGGGAGTACCATCCCCTTTTCCAGTCCCCTAGTGGACACCTGCTCATCTCCCAAGGTTAGCCAAGGCTCACCTTCATCACATCAAACCTCCTCTCCTTGCCCTCCCATGAGCACCACATCCTCCTGCACAATCCTCTGGGGGACACAGCAGGTGAAAGTGGGGTCTCTGGGAGCCAGTGCCTGCTTCAATTCCTGGTGCAAACACTCCCTACCTGAGTGACCTTGGTTGGGATTACTTAACCCTTTAAGGTCTCAGTTGCTTTGACTGTAAAATGGGAAAAATAATAGTACCCAACTCAGAGTTCTTTCATTGAGGATTCAATGGGATATTGCATATCAAGGGCTTGGCACAGTGCCTGGCACTGAGTCAACGCTCAATACGCATTAGGAGATTCTTTATTGTATTTATTTCGTCTCCTTTTCCTCGCTAAACTGTGACTTTGGAAATGGGGCTCAATGTCATGTGTCCCTTGTATCTGTCCAGCACGGTGCTTAGAATATGGTTGGGCTTGAATCAATGCTAGGAGAATGAATGGCTGGCTGGATGAATGAATGAATGAACAAGGTCACACAGTGAGTTACTAGCAGAAGTGGCTTCAATCCAAATCAGACACTTGTTCAGTGCTCCTTGCACTCGCCTGTGGGTGGCCTCGTTCAGTGAGGACCAGCACAAGCTGCCAGTGACTGCAAAAGGAACACGCATCACAGGGCCCTGGTCTGCAGAAAGCCCGAGCCTCTCCCATCCCAGCATCCAGCCTGCATCTGTGACCGGCCACCCCCTGCCAGCTCAGACACTGATTGCCATGACCGCCGGCTCGGTGCCCAGGTCAGCACTCACCAATTGCCTTCATGAAGGGCTCAAAGTTTTCCTGGCTCTGCAGCTGGTACTTGCCGGAGAAATTCATGGTGGCGATGAGGCTTCCTCCACAGTTGGTCTGCAGCTCTGCTGGTGGGGCTGGCCAGTGTGGGCTGATTTATAAGAGGTTATTTCCCCTTTGAGTGTTGGCCATAGGTCAGCATCTGTCACCTCCTTTATGGCCAGGTTCAAATATTAACTCGAGAGCAATGGTCAACGATAAAAAACACACAGGAGGGGCACAGCAGAGATTTGCTCTAATTCAGCAAACATTAACGGGTGTCAATCAAATGCAGAGCCCTATGGTCCTGCAGCCTTTAAGGTGCTCCTCACCCATGAAATGTGTGTGTACATATGTGTGTGTGTGTGTATACAAAGCTACACATACATGTTTGTGTGTGTGTATATACTTGTGTGTATCTGGATCTAGACTAACAGGAAAATACTAAATAATCCCTTCAAACTCAAAACCTCACCTTATTTACATAACCTTTTGATCTCTTCCCACAGACTTAATTTTTACAAAGATGTCATCAGCCCCTGGAGCTATTTTGTCTTAGAGGGAATGCCTCCTCGACAGGCTCCTCCACAGTCCAACTCAGTCTCCTTTTTTTTCAATCCTCACCCAAGGATATTTTTCCATTGATTTCTTTTAGAGAGAGTGGAAGGAGGGGCGGGGGGAGAGATAGAGAGAAAAACATGGATGTGAGACACATCGATTGGCTGCCTCTCCCATGTGCCCTGACAAGGGCTGAAGATTGAGCCTGCAACTGAGGTACATGCCCTTGATCAGATTTGAACCTGGGACCCTTTGGTCCTCAGGCTGACACTCTATCCACTGAGTCAAACTGGCTAGGGTATCTGTCTCCTTTTTAGATTGTTAAAACACTACATACTAAAGGGAAGGTTTAAGCCTTTAAACCAGCTGTGTGGCAACTGAGATGCATTTTATTAGGCAGCTAAAGGGTAGTGGAGAGAAAGAAGGCAGCACCTGCTGAGCCGACTGGACGCGTTGGGGCCGCCCATGCCCTGTGCTCACTCTCACTCTGCTCTCTGCGCCCGTCTTTCCCTTCACCTGGTCACCTCCTCTGGGACTCCTCTGGGCCCGTAGAGCACTTGGCAAACACCTATATTCTAATTCCTACTGGGATTACTTCTCTATGTATCCTCTTTCACAGCACTTCTTCTTTGGGATTCCCATACCTGGCACTTGAGAGATGTCCAATTAATGATGGGTCAATAAATAAGGCCGTCAAAACATAACGAGGCCATAGCTCTTCCTGTAAAAGGAAGAGAAGAGACAGAGAGAGATATGGAGTAGCCCGGTGGGCACACACTCTCAAACCACGGAATCACTGGGGCTGGGCAGCCAGGAGATTGAGAACCTGGCTGGGAACTTTCCACTTGGTTGTGGTGGAACACAACCTAGGGTGCTATTTGAATCTGTGTTTCCTGGCTGCTGTCCCTTTTTGCTGAAAGAAATGCTTTTTACTCTTTATTACAGCCTAAGATTCATTTTGGTTCACACCTGGCATATAAACGCCACATCAGACCCTCTCCCATGACCACAGATGTCAGGTGACACCCTCCCCCCGCCCCCATGCTGCTAACTGGGCTCTAAGGTGGAGATTGGGAAGGAGGGTCAAGAAAGTTTCTCCTTAGGAAGAGTCAGCACCCATCCCAGAGGCCTCTAGGAAGCCTGGAGCCATCGGGTACTCCTTTCCCGGGGTCTGAGGAAAAGCGGGGCCTGTGACTGCCTGTACTTCTTCTCCAGGCAATGCCTGGGCAGATGCACGAGGCCTGGTCAGGGGTCTGGCACAGTCGGTGAATAGCTGACAGCTCCCGCTGCAAATGGAAGCCTGACAGTTGGAGAGGCAGGTAGACCAAGCTGGCAGTCACAAGGCAAGAATCCTGCCCCCCCTCACTGCCCCCCCCCCGCTGCCCCCTGCCCCCAGGTCCTAGACAGTGCAATCCTCCCTCAGGCAACCCCCACTAGCCTCCTTTGGGTCAGGTTTCTTGTGTGTGAGTTTTGAGGCCAAGGAGGTTAGTGGCCGTTTCAAAATTTATCACTTGTGAACAGTGTTCCATAAAATGAAGAGAGGGGAATGACATTTCCCACCCATGAGCTAAGCAAACACAAGAAGAGATAAGCTTGATTGGGATGCCAAAGTTCAAGTGGCTTTCAAGAAAGAGACTCCCACTTCATGGGAACAGCTTCTGATTTTTGTCAACCGGAGACTCCAGTGCCCCTCCAGTCCCCACTAGACGTCCCCTCTTCTCACGCTCCCTTCTCAGCTGAGCAGCATGGAGGTGAAGGAGAGGAGGTGATGTCCAGGATATGACTGGCATTCATTCTAAGTGAGGCACCTTTGCACCTGTGTCTGATCCCAGGCGGCCTACAGTACCAGCTTGCCCACTTCCCGGTGTGCCCTGGGAATCCATCCGCGAGAGGCAGGACTACAGATGGGAAGCACTGGGTTTGGGCCCAGCTCTTTTCTCCGCCTGGACAAGGATTCAGCCTTTGAGAGCGCCCACTCCTTCTCTCCGCCTGGGAAAGCCCTGTGTGACGGTCAAGTCCTTCTGGAATGTGAGCTTGTATCACAGAGACTCAGAGCACTTTGCATCTGCTTCTGCCACGTGTCCAGAGGTTACCAGGTGTCACCAGCCCAGGACCAATTTTTATGTTTGTCTCCTGGCTTGGGGACAAGCTTCTTCCTATTTCCCTGGGCCATTGCCAGTGTCTCCAGTCCCTGGTTTACTATGGTGCAGCTGCCTTCCCAGGTGTCTCACATCCCACTTTGTGTCAGGCCTACGGCCTCCTCTCCTGAGGGGTAGGAAAACCCAGGCTCCTGGCACCGGGCCTGTCTCCAGTTCTGGCAACCACGCCAGGTGCCCAGGCTCATCTCACTGCTCATTGCTCTGACCTTCAGTGCCCTCTGTGCTAATGGCACCTGGGATTTTAATCCCTGTTTGTGACCTCAGCTATATTTCTGTACCTTCTCGCTGTGCTGAGTAAAGAGTTTGCATCAGCTCTGTTGGCCATGTTGTAGGTCCTGGAACTGTTGTGTTTTTATTTTGTGCTGTCTAATTTTTTAAAATATATTTTCATTGATTCCAGAGAGGAAGGGTAAGGGAGAGAGAGATAGGAACATCAATGATGAGAGAGAATCATTGATCAACTGCCTCCTGCACACCCCCGACTGGGGATTGAGCCTGCAACCTGGGCATGTGCATTGACCTGGAATTGAACGGTGACTTCTTGGTTTATGGTCAACACTCAACCACTAAGCCACGCCAGCTGGGCTGTTTTGTGCTGTTTTAAATCCTTTTGGCGGGATTTCAGGATATACGTATATCCCCCAGGAAAAACTTTTTAAAAAATATTAATCCTCACCCCAGGATTTTTTCCCCATTAATTACCGAAAAATGTGTTTTTATTGATTTTAGAGAGAGACGAAGGGAGAGGGAGAGATAGAAACATTAATGATTAGAGAGAATCATTGATCAACTGCCTCGTGCACACCCCTTACTGGAGATAAAGCCCACAACCTGGGCATATGCCCTGACCAGGAATTGAACCAGCGACTTATTGATTCATGGGTCAATACTCAACCACTGAGCCATACTGGCTGGGCCCATTATTAATCCTCACCTGAGGATATTTTTCCATTGATTTTTGGAGAGAATGGAAAAGAGATGGAAAGACAAAGAGAAATATCGATATGAGACATATTCATTGGTTGCCTCCTGAACAAGTACTGACGAGGGCTGGGGCCAGGGAGGAGCCTGCAACCTAGGTATGTGCCCTTGATGGGAATCGAACTCGAGACCCTTCAGTCCATAGGCCGACGCTCTATTCACTGAGCCAAACTGCCTGGGGCTGGGCCCATTAATTTTTAATTGAGCGGGTAAGGGAGGGAGAGAGAGAGAGAGAGAGAGAGAGAGAGAAACATTCAATTGAGGTACGTGCCCTTGACCGGGAATCAAACCTGAGACCCTTCAGTCCACAGGCTAATGCTCTAACCACTTCGCCAAGGAAGGAAAAACTTTTTTAAAAAAAATATATTTTATTGATTTTTTACAGAGAGGAAGGGAGAGAGATAGAGAGTTAGAAACATCGATGAGAGAGAAACATCGATCAGCTGCCTCTTGCACATTTCCTACTGGGGAAGTGCCCCCAACCGAGGTACATGCCCTTGACCAGAATCATACCCAGGACCCTTCAGTCCACAGGCCGATGCTCTATCCACTGAGCCAAACTGGTTAGGGCGGAAGGAAAAACTTTTAAAAGACATTCTTAAGCCTTTTCTTTCATATGCCTATCCTGTCTCTTCTCACTGTAAATTCCTTAAAGAGTGCCCTGTAACAACGGTCCAGTTTCTAGTTTGGGATCTGGGTGAAAGCCATGTAATGCCCAGGGAGGGCATTTTAGAGATAGACCCACTGAGGGTCAAAAGTACACGTATGGCAAACAAACATTGTGGGTGGTGGTTTGCACTGTAAAAGGAATCAGACTACATTGAAAAGTGTACTCAGGAAAATTCCCTCTCATGTAATAACTTCCAGAAATATCCTTATTGTGTAAAGTGAGACCTTCCTCGGACTTAGTTTAGGTCCCCAGCGGGATCTCCTTTGCTGCGAACAGTAGAGGAAAACCCATGGATTACAGTGGAGATCACTTGAGGGCTGATGCAATCAGGAAGAACTCAAAACTTGCCTGTAAGGCTAGTTCATATTTTGGTTGTAAAAGCTAATAGCATTTGTTTGTCTTGTATCACTGGGTTCTCGTGTTCCTTTGCCCTCCGAGGGGTGAAAGCTGGTCCAGTTGGTGTCAGATCAGCCTGCTACATCAAAGAGCAATCTCTTCCAAGTGCTCCTTGGCTAACTTGCCATCCACACCCTGCAATCCTGCATCCTCTTTGCTTTTGAGCTGTGAGCCATCAGCCTTCCAGAACCAGGACAGCCACTCCACTGACATCCCTCCAGGCTCCGCTGCACAGTCCTTTTTATACAGTCCCGCGCCCGCCCCCCACCCCCAGGTCTGCTTTCTCAGCTCCTCTAGATCAATGTCCCCAATAGCAATTTCTGTTCTATTCCATTAGTTCCATTCATAGTGATAAAATAGCAGCTTCCATTAATTGGACGCCAAGTAGGTGTTCTGTCTGTACGGTCGCACTGAAATCTCAAAACAACACTGCAAGGCAAGCATTATATTATTCCCATTTTTCAGATGAGAATACTAAGGTATGAAGAGGTTAGTAACTGCTTCCAGCTCCTTAAGTCGAAAGCTGCCAAATAGGACCAATGAACCCAGTCTGTTGGACTCCAAAGCTTGTGTCTTTGACTTTTATTATTTCCACTAGGGGCCCAGTGCACGAAATTCGTGCACTGGGTGTGTGTGTGGGGGGGGAGTGTCCCTCAGCCCAGCCTGCCCCCTCTCACATACTGGGAGCCCTCAGGCGTTGACCCCAGCCTAGGCCTGACGCCTCTGACAGAGGCGTCAGGCCTGGGCTGGGGGCAGAACCAGTGATGGGGGGAAATGAGGGTCCCCTGCTGGGCAGGAGAGCGGGTTGGGGGCGAGTCGCCCTGCCGGCTCGCGTGATCGGTCCCGGGTGACCACCGGCACTCACGCCCCCAACCCGCTCTCTGATGGCGCTGTACCATCCTGCCTGCAATATGCAAATTAGCCGCCATCTTTTTTGGCGGTTAACTGCCATCTTAGTTGGCAGTTAATTTGCATATCTCACTGATTAGCCAATGAAAAAGGTATCGGTCGTACACCAATTACCATTTTTCTCTTTTATTAGTATAGGATAATGTAATGTTTAAAGGTGTATTTTGGTTACTCTCCTGAAAATTCTTCTGAACCAGAGCTTAGCATTGCGTTTCCGTGGAGTATGCGTGTCTGGAAAATGTGGATAGGACAATAGTCCAGGTGCTATTGACCTCTTGAGTCATTAATGGTTGTTGGATGACTGTTGATTCAGAAATGTCTTATTACTCTAATTCAAAAAACCTGACAGCCCATGTACACGAAGAGAGATCGCAAAGAAATGGAAGATCCTGAGGTGGCAGCCTGGCCCATGTGTTCGGTAGTGGTGCAGAGCAAAGCGTTTTCACTGAATACTAAGTCTTTGAAGCTAGGATCTGCAGTTATCTTACCCTGGATTTACCGGGCCATCCCATTTGGGTCGCTCTGTAAGCACATCCCTGTGCTCATTATTCTCTTCCCTTGTCCAGGGTTGCCTGCCCCAGCCTCAGGTTCCATTCATGCCACACACAACTCATCCACTTCTGAATCATTTATTCAACAAGCATACTCCGACCCACCATGTAACTTCATGTGGGGGTTCCACGGTGACTCTACCAAGGAACTTACTGTCTAGCAGGGAGCAGGAAGGCAGTTCAAGCTGCCTTTTGAATAGAATGGAGTTTGAATAAATCTTCCAAATGTAGGCAGTGATTGAGAAACCATCTTTGTGTCTCACACCCCAACTGGGGCCAGGGATGGAACCTGCAACCCAGGCATGTGCCCTTGATTGGGAGTTGAACCCTAGGCCCTTCAGTTCATGGGTTGATACTCCAACCACTGAGATACCTGGGAGGGGCTGGTATCATGTGTTTTATAATGTTAACTAGAGGCCCAGTGCACAAAAATTTGTGCACTGGCGGGGGTGGGGGTGGGGAGGGGTGTCCCTCAGCCCCACTTGTTTCCTCTCACAGTCTGGGACCCCTCAGGAGATAAGAACCTGCTGGCTTAGGCCCACTCCTGGGTGGCAGAGGGCAGGCCCAATCCCTAGGTGCCTGCCCCGCAGCTCCTGGTCAGGCTCAGAGCAGGGCCGAATGGGGAGTTGGGGTGCCGCCCCCTGTCATGCACAGAGCAGGGCAGATCAGGAGGTTGCGATGCCACCCTCAGTCACGCTCAGGGTAGGGCCAATTGGGGGGTTGGGGCGCCGCCCCCTGTCACCCACAGAGCAGGGCCAATCAGGGGGTTGGGGCACTCCCCCCTGTCACACTCAGGGCAGGGCCGATGGGGAGGTTGCAGCTCCACCCTGTCACATACAGAGCAGGGACCATGGAGGGGGTTGGGGAGCTCCCCCCTGTCACACTCAGGACAGGGCCAATGGGGAGGTTGCGGCTCCACCCTGTCACACACAGAGCAGGGCCCATGGGGGGTTGGGGCACCGCACCCTGTCACACACAGAACAGGGCCGATCAGGGGGTTGGGGAGTTCCCCCCTATCAGGCGTAGAGCAGGGCCGATCAGGGGTTTAGGGTGCTTTCCCCTTTCATACACAGAGCCACAGGGCAATCAGGGGGTTTGGGCACTGCCCCCTGTCACGCTGCTCCAGGGGCCAGGAGGCCTCGTGGCTCCGCTGATCCTGGTGCTGGGAGGCCTCGCTGTTCTGCTGATCCCGGTGCTGGGAGGCCTCACGGCTCCTCTGATCCCTGTGCTGGGAGGCATATTACCATTTTACTATATAGGATAGAGGCCTGGTGCACGGGTGGGGGCCGGCTGGTTTGCCCTAAAGGGTGTCCTGGATCAGGGTGGGGGTCCCACTTGCGTGCCTGGCCAGCCTGGGTGAGGGGATGATGGTTGTTTGCAGCTGGTCACACCCGCTTCAGGGTGGGGGTGCCACTTGGGTGCCTGGCCAGCCTGGATGAGGGGATGATGGCTGTTTGCAGCTGGTCACACCCTCTTCAGGGTGGGGATCCCCACTGGGGTGCCTGGCCAGTCTGGGTGAGGGGCTGAGGGCCGTTTTCAGGCTGGCGGGTGACTGAAGCTCCCAGCCTCTCCTTTTTTCCTTTTTTTTTTTTTTTTTTAAATTCTGGGATTTATTTATCTTCTATGGCTGTCACTGGAGCTGAGAGCTGGCTTAGGTCAGACCTCGGCTGCTGAAAGCAGATTTCTGGACTTTGTTTACCTTCTGTATTTGAAACTTTGTTGCGACTCTAGCTCTGAGATCCCGGCTGACTGAAAGCAGGTTTCTGGGGTTTTGTTTAGCTTCTATATTTGTAACAATGTTTCTTAGAGAGCAGCAGCTCAGAGCCCAGCAGCGGCAGGCAGGGAACGTTGGCTTCCTCTATCACTGGAGCAAGCAAGCCTCCTGTTCACGTCAGTTGCCTGGCTGCCAGCCACCATCTTGGTTGGCAGTTAATTTGCATATCTCCCTGATTAGCCAATGGGAAGGGTAGAGAAGTTACAGCTAATTACCATGTTTCTCTTTTATTAGATAGGATTCCTAAATGCTGATTTTGTAAATGCTATCATATTTTCTTTTTTTTCCAAATATGTTTTTATTGATTTCAGAGAGAGGAAGGTAGAGGGAGAGAGAGATAGAAACATCAATGATGAGAGAGAATCATTGATTGACTGCCTCCTGTATGCTCCCTATAGGGAATCAAGCCGGCAACCTGGGCATATGCCCTGACTGGGAATTGAACCATGACCTCCTGCTTCTTGGGTTGACGCTCCACCACTGAGCCACACCGGCCAGGTTATCATATTTTCTAATCCATTATACCTGATATAGAGAAATGCTATTTTTTGGTTGATAGAAATCTGGAAACTTTGCTGAACTATATTATACTAGGAGATAATTTTTAACAGCTTTATTTAGCACTAATTGACATATAATAAACTGTACATATTTAAAGTGTATACTTTTATGTTTGACATATATGAACTCTTAAAACCATCCCCATAATCAATATAATGAACATATTTAAGCTTAAGGTCTCCTCATGTCTCTTCCCCTCCCCCTACCACTCCTTGCCACTTAACTGCCCCCATACCTAAGTAACCCCTGGTCTGCTTGCTGTCACTATGAATTAGTTTGAATTTTCTAAAATTTTATATACAAATGAAATCATATCTTATGCACTCTTTTTTGTTTGACATTTCATCTAGTGTTTGATATAATTATTTCCATTGTATTTTTCATCTCAGACATTGCAGTTTTCATCTCTAGAAGTTCAATGTGGATTTTAAATAATCTTTTCTATCTGTACTTAACATAGTGAACATATGAAATATAAGTACAATGACCATTTTAACATCCTTATCTTCCAATTTTAACATCTATGTCAGTCTGAGAAGGTACAATTGATTGATTTTTCTCCTTATTATGGGTTGTTTTCTCCTGTCTCTTTGCAAGGTTGGTAATTTTTTTGTTTGTTTGTTTATTATTAACCCTCACCTGAGGATATTTTCCCATTGATTTTTAGAGGAACTGGAAAGAGGGAAGGAGGGATGGAGGGAGGGAGAGAGAGGGAGAGAAACATCAATGTGAGAGAGAGACTTTGATTGGTTGCCTCCCCCACATGCCTGACTGGGGCTAGGGATCAAAACTGCAACCCAGGCATGCGCCCTTGACCAGGAATTGAACCCAAGACCCTTTGGCATGTGGGCTGATGCTCCAAACACTGAGAAACACTTGCCAGGGCCAAGCTTGGTAATTTTTTATTGGTAAATTTTACCCCGTTGAGTTGTGGATAGTTTTGCATTCCCACTAATATTCTTGACCTTTGTTCTGAGATACAGTTTCATTACTTCAAAATAATTTGATCCTTTTGGGTCTTAAGATTCGACAGGCAGGACCTGATCAGTGTTCTGACTAGAGATAATTATTCCCCAGTATTGAGACAAGACCTTTCAGTGTGATGTATTCAATGTCCCATAAACCATGTCATAGGAACAGGCGCTATTTCTGGGCCCATGTAAGCACCAGACACTTAGCTTTAATCCATGTGCTTCATTCTTTGCTTGGCTTTGAGTAGTTCCCTTGCTGATCAGTTCTCTGGGGAATACTTGACAGCCACACTCTGCAGATCTCTGGGCTCTCTGCCTAAGCCACTGTCTTTCCCAGAACTCTGTTCTGCAAACACCAGCTGACTTAGTCCTCCTGGAGGTTCAGCTCTGTTTCCGCAACTCAGCTCAGGGAATTCACCATGGTCTGCCTGAGATTCCCCTACTTCTGCCACAGCCTGGAAACTCTCTCAAGGTCATAAACTGGGATGATTGTAAGGTCCATATCAATGATTTCCAGTCTCTTGGAGATCAGTTTCCCTCATTGCATGCTGTCCAGTAGCTTCAAAACTGTTGTTTCATATATTTTGTTAGGTTTTTGGTTGTTTCAAGCAGGAAGGTTAATCATGGCCAGAAACTGAAGTTCTCTCTCTCTCTCTCTCTCTCTCTCTCTCTCTCTCTCTCTCTCTCTCTCCCTCTCTCTCTTAATTGTTGATGATCATATAATCTTAAATAATAATAATTTATCCCTTCCTTTATAATTCTTATGCCTATAGTTTCTTTTTCTTGTTCTATAGTCTTGGCCAGGACCCCCAAAACTGTGATAACAATAATGGTCATAGTAAGTTACCTTGCCTTACTTTTAATTTTATTAAGTTTTCTTAATATTTTAACTAAGTATAATGGCTGATGTTGGTTTTAGCCAATAAGCTTTACTTGCTTTGATCTGTTTCTTTTGAATTCAATAATCTCCTTAGCACAAATATATGCCAAATAGTTTATTTTAGGTGCTGGATGTAGAAAGACAGAGGTGGTCAAGGCTTTGAGGGACAGCTGTAGCTTATTAGGGAAAGCAGAAGAGCAAGTCAGCTGTTCCAAATGTGTTACATGCTGAACAAGAGATATGCCTAGGGTGCTAAGGACATAGGGACAAAGGGCATTTGATTTGCCTGAAAGAAAAGATGTGGGGAGAAGTCAGGGAGGACTTCACAGAGGCAGTGATACTGAGGCCTAATCTTGAAGAACGAGTAGGAGTTCAACAGATTGACTAAAGGCAGAAAAGAAAGCAGAGCTATGAAAGCAAATAGTCTATTTGACTGTGAACGATGAGTGTTTGAGGGAGGGATGGTCATGGGGAGAAGTGAGATTGGAAAAGTATACTTGGTTGGGTTTAATGACCTTTGGATACACTAACTTTCATTCTGGAGGGTACCTATTGTCTGAGTCGAGCAGAGGTAAATCTGTGAATCATGTTTATGTAGATGTGGGGCTTAAAATTCTGGGAGTATGTTGTCTATTCTTATTACTTTTTGGTTTTCATTGTCAACCAGATGAAGTGAAAAAAGAGGTCTAGTGGAATAAGAGGACTTGGGTAGGGAATGGTGAAGGGGGGCATTTTACTAACCTTACTTTATAGCCCAGTGCCCCCAATTTTTGGACTTCATAAACCAGTAACATTTTCAAAAGAATTGTTACAAAGATGTTAAAATAGAATAATAATAGTTACCATGGACTGTCATGTCATATCATAAATAACTACAACAACAAAAAAGACAAACAAATAAGAAAGGCATCATCTCAGATAGAACAGTTGGTAACCTTATTCTGGCATGTTATCTAACCCAGTCATGATGTGATAGTGGGGTTTGAAGACCGGGAATGAGAAGAGGAGGACAGTAGGCGAATGGGGGAAATAGATATCTTGGGCAGGTGAGTCCTCTGATGTGTCTCCCCTGTTCTCACCCTCCTTCTACCTGGGCCTCTCTTTCTAGGCTGGGAAGAATGATGGGCTGTGGTTGGGAGTCCCGTGTCAGCACACACGTCCCAGTGGGCGGATCACAGCGTTAGTGGTCCTGAGTCTGCTCTTCCTATCTAAGAACTTGGTCCTATGACCATGGACTTGCAGATAAAATTAATCTCCTTGAGATTAAGGAAGTAGCAGGAGCCAATGGCTTCTTTGATGGGGCCTGAAATGTTCTGAACTCAGCACTCAGTCCAGAGGCCTCCGATGGTCCTAGATAATGGGCAGAGCTGCACCCTGGCTCCTGTCTGGATGAAAGGTCTTCTCACGATTGACAAGATGGCTAAAGACCTTTGGACTTCACAACTGCACTGATTGCCCTACCCCTTCCCAGCAAATCTGAGCCAATGGATGAAATGAGGAACAGCCATTATCAAAATCATTCCTTATCTAGAAAGGCCATTCTTATTAGGATCTGAAGGAGAAGGAGAGTTGGGGCCACTTCCGAAAGTTGATAGGTTTATCTTTTACAATAGATAAAAGCAACTTTTTGAGATATTTTCCTTCCTTCCTCCCTTCCTCCCTTCCTCCCTTCCTCCCTTCCTCCCTTCCTCCCTTCCTCCCTCCCTCCCTCCCTTCCTTCCTTCCTCCCTTCCTCCCTTCCTCCCTTCCTTCCTTCCTTCCTTCCTTCCTTCCTTCCTTCCTTCCTTCCTTCCTTCCTTCCTTCCTTCCTTCCTTCCTTTTTTCCTTCCTTCCTTCCTTCCTTCCTTCCTTCCTTCCTTCCTTCCTTTCTCTCTCTCTCTCTCTCTCTCTCTCTCTCTCTCTCTCTCTCTCATTAATCCTCACCCAAGGATATTTTTCCATTGATATTTAGAGAGAGTGGAAAGGTGGGTGGGGGGTGGGGGAGAGAGAGAGAGAGAGAGAGAGAGAGAGAGAGAACATCTGCATGAGAGAGACACATCTATTGGTTGCCTCCTGCATGTGCTCAACCGGAGCCTGAGATGGAATCTGTGACCCTTCAGTGCTCTAACCACACCAGCCAGGGCTAAATGTTTGCTTTCTTATAGCCTGGGATATTCTTGATCCCTTATCACTCCCAAGAAGCTTAGCTACTAATGTATTGGTCAAGGTGGGGGAAATTTATATTCTATTTGTATCTGGCAAGACCAGCTCTTGCTGCCTCTGGACCTGACTGCACAAAACCCTAAAACTGACTTTCTGCCTGGCCAGCACAGGACCCAGGCAGCCTTTCGGAGAGGCCGGCATAAGGCGCTGTTCTGCGTTTTTGCCACGCCCATGGCAGACCCCGTGCTGCCTCTCAGCCAGGACTGAACAGAACCCCTGCTGCCTCTCGACCTGACTGCACAGGGCCCCTCAATGTCGTCTGTGCCAGGTGTGCACAGGGCCCCATGCTGCCTTTCTGTGTGACTGCACAGGGCGCACAGCCACCTTGCCACCAGGACTCCCGGGGACCCCATTTTACCTCTCTGCCAGGCCTTGTGGTGGGCCCAGGCTGCCTCACTGCCAGTCCCTCACAGAGCACGGCTGCCTCTCCCTCAGGCGGCACTGGTGCCTACACCTGCCTCTCAGCCAGGCCTGCAGAGGGCCTCACCCTTCTCACCCGCTAGTTCTTCAATGTTTAGAAAATATCCAAAAGACAAGCAAAAGTTTTGTATTTTTTAATTACTGCTGGGTAGACTGGCAAAACAACCTGCTTCTCAAACACCTAAAATCGCACCTGATTTTTGTAGAGTTGGGAGGGAAAGAACCAAAAGGTCAGGGAGAAATGAAAAAGGGGAAAAAGTATGGCGGTCATTATCAGTTTATTTCAAGCGTGTCAAACTCAAAGGCTAGCACGGGCCAAATGAATGAGCCATGCGGCCCACGGGCCGTGAGTTTGATGTGCTTGATTTACATGGTATGTGATTGACAGCTGGTACCATTAATGAACCATCACATAGCCACGTCCTCTAAATTTATTAAATTTTCCAATACATGGGTCACAAATTAAAGCCAATTCAAGCATAGGGGCTAGGACTGAGATTGGCTACCTTAATTCAAGTGCTAAATGGTGGGCTTTGTACACATCTGAACAAGGTCTTACCTTCTGGGACCTTGGGTCTTGGGCACACTTGATGGAAATGGGCCCACAGCATATAAAATGCCATGTTTTCTCCATTTCAAACTTCTGGCTAGCCTGGCTGGCCCACCTTTCACAAGGTATTTGTAAAAATCAGTTCCAACATTAGGGGCAATTTATATCATCAAACACACGCAAAGTCTAAAAACATAAGAACTTAGAAGCTTTGTCATTTATTCCAGGCTTGTTTCATCTCACAGGAAAGTTAATGTTTCTGATATAAAATTTTCTCTTCTCAAAGAGAGGATTTGTAACATTGTCATTTCACAATTGAAATGTTACATTTTCAAACCTCAATAACCAGCTTTCCTCAAAAAATACCACAACAGAACAAAAAGCAACAGTCTTCGAGAATTGGAATCGGACATTAGGTTGAGAGTAGGTGGCGTGTGGAAACTAAATAATACCAGACGGGATTCTGCCATCTTCTTAGGGAGGCAACTCTGAGGTGGGTTTGATTAATACCTTTGTATCAGGTTCTTGCTTCCTGACTTTAACCAGCAATGCTTTCCCTTTTCCTATTGTACAATTGGGACACAAATAACACTGCCCTCAGACCCTGTGAAGTACGGATATTAACACCTCAAAACTTCTGTGGAGCAGGCCTCTGGGCACGTTGGGTGCCTCTGCCTGAAGGTGTCTGTGAAGCAGATGTGTTTCCACTGAGGCTCGACTGGGGATAGGTTGCTTCCCAAGGTCACTCGTCTGGTTTTCGTCAGGATGCAGTTTGAACTGAGAGCCCGAGTTCCTGCCTGTTGGCCTGGTTACTCCATCAGTTCTCTCCTGTGGGGCCTCTACATAGGGCAGCTCAAAACATGGGTGCTTATTCTCCTTGTTCCAGAGATAAGACAGACAGAGACACAGATACAGAGAGAAACTGAGATAGAGCCTGAGAGGAAGGAAGGGACCTCAAGAATGAGAGTACGAGAGAAGTGACAGGACCTGACACCCCAGCAGCTGGGCTGTCCTCTATGTTGTTCAGAAGCCAGTTCCTGAGCACTCAGCGGACACACAAGGATGTTCCCACCAGGAGGCTGGACTCACTCGAAGCCACTGGGAAGGCCCCTAACGCTTGGACCCACATGAGGCACTTGTCTGAGGCTAAGTTTATAACAAGAGACCACCGTGAGGTTTTAGGCCAGTGAGGGGCCATATCGGAATTTCCTGTCCTTTCAAACCCTTAAAGGTACAGACTTGAAAATGAGGCCCACATGAGCAGTGACTTCCCTGAGATCACAGGCTGGGCCCAGGGCTCTTTTGTCTAGTGTTGCATGCTGTGTCCCACTCGTTCTTGTCACCTTCCACCTCTAGGTTTGTGTACCAGATTCATGGGACACCAGCCCACAGCTGTTAGGGGCCTTGTCCCATCTGCATCTGATGACTTCCTAGGGAAATGGTACCTAGCATCATCCTCACTGGGCAGCTTGGGAGCCTGGGGGAGGCCCTGAGAGGCACAGAGGCTTCCCCAGGGCACAGAACACCTAAGAAAAAGGAGGTGTGAACTCGGTTTTCTCCCCCAAGCAAGGGACCTGGTACCTTCCCAGGGACCTAGGCGGGGAGGGCTGTGTTGGATGCTTGTATACAGGTATGGAGATAACATGGGCCAGGAAGGTGCATCAGGCCACAGACACCATCCAGGGCCGGACTCAGGTGAGAACTGGCCTTGAGGGTCTCTACACCCACAAGCCCGAGACAATCTGGCAGTGCCCAGAACCCAGACTCAAATCTGGGGACCCCGGATGCCCTCCCACGGCCCCTAGGGTGTGCCTCAGCCCCATGACAGAGGGATCCGGGCCTCCACTCTTCCCTCCAGTTACATGAGAGAGTAGAAAGACGCTCCTCACATATTTGTGGAAATATTAGAGTGAAAAAATATTATTTCACTTCATGGTAGACCAGAAGCACATTTACCTATCGGTTTTTGTTGTTTAAACCAACCTTGCCAGAATCCTGTGGAGCACTCAGCTCCACTGTCCTTGCAGACCTGGTCCAGTAGCGGAGGTCGTTTGGCCAGCAATGCAGCCTTCAGTGCTGTCGGACATGGGTCTGATACAGTTCAGCTGCCATGTCAGCAGTGCCGCCCAGAACACTGCAGTGTGTCGGAATGGACTGCGTTAGGTTGCTTGCTCAGGCTGCCATAACCTAGGACCACACTGGGTGGTGTCAACAGCAGACATTCATTTTCTCACAATTCTGGAGGCTAGAAGTGCGAGATGGTGCTGTCAGCAGGGCTGGTATCGCCTGAGGGGGTCACTCCTCAGCTTGTAGATGGCTGTCTTCTCTCTGTGTGTCACATGGACTCCCCTCTGCACTGCCACGTGTCCTCCCCTCCTCTTCTCAGGACACTGGTCAGATTAGACGAAGACCCACACCACTGAATTCACGTCACCTGAATGACTTGCTTAAAGACTAAAACTCAAATACAGACACATTGTGAAGTTCTAGGGGTCCCCAAATCATGGAATTAGGGAATCACAATTCAGATCACTACATGTACCACCCCCTCTGGATTGGGCGCCCACTGCTGCTGGAAGGACATGCACATGTAAAATGTAACGGCTGCAGGCAGAGTCCAAACCACAGGGCTGTGGCAGTTATGTTGCCAACAGCAGTTTCTGATGATGGCTGCTCCCAGCCGGGCCCGGGGTTTTCTCACTCATTGAAATTTTCACCTGTCTGACGTCAGGCTGTCCAAGGCAATCACAGTGTTCTTTCATTGGCAATTGCCTCACAGGGACACTGAGTCACCTGTCACTTTTCACCCACCACATGGATTTGCTCCCTCTTGAGTCCTCTGCTCAGATTCATGCCTGATGACCACCCGCCTCCAGTGTGGAGTCTGCAGGATTTGCCCCTTTGCAGAATCTGGCATCTCCATAATGAGGGTCTTAAAATGCCTTTTAATATAAAAGGATGAAAAGTGTCTTTTTTGAAGTCAGTGGTTTTCATAGGCCATGTCTACCGTGTGCACTGTCCCCACACAGGGATGGGCAAGGTTCCCACACCCTTTGCATCCATGTCGGGAGCAGGTCAGTCTCAGGCAGCTGAGACAGAATGTCATCCAGGACAGTTCACAGTTCTGACGTGCAGGACCTTGAGAAGGCATGTGACATCCCTAAGCCTCTGTGTTCTCATCTCTGTAATGGGGATGTTTCCTGAGGACTCACGGGGACAACGCTCATATACAAACTATTAATACAAGGAAGTTTGTTGTTTCTCAGCTAAAAAACACAAACAAAAAACATGCCCTGAAGGTCACAATTGTATGAACATCCCCCACCCGCCGAACTAAAGTGGAACTTTGAAAACCTAGAACCTCATTCAGCCTGGGCCCTCCTGTCCCTGAGGGCCTGGGACTCCTGTGTGAGCTCCAGGCCTCCCTCCTCCTGGGAATCACGGTGATGCCGCTGACTGGATGTCCCTCCCTGCCCCCTCAGTGTGCAGCTGAGTTCACTCTGAGACTGGGTGAGGCCCGTAGGATGCGAGCCCTGCAGAAAGGCACGTTTGAGGAGGTGGCAGTGTCCCTGGTACCAGCTTTCCCGGCTGGAAACATCCCCCACATCTGCACCCTGACGCCCACCCACCCG
The DNA here is from genome assembly GCF_963259705.1 of Myotis daubentonii. Classification (NCBI taxonomy): domain Eukaryota; kingdom Metazoa; phylum Chordata; class Mammalia; order Chiroptera; family Vespertilionidae; genus Myotis; species Myotis daubentonii. The sequence continues at coordinate 24,754,620 of NC_081851.1, read as the reverse complement.
GCCTTCTCCAGAGCCCAGTGGTTCCTGGACGAGCTGTTAACTAGGTGAGCATGGGTGCCCTCTTTGGCACAGTGGGGCCTCTGCCCACTGCCAGCTGTGGGTCTTCACAATGTCATCACATCGGTCTGAGCCTAGAATGCTCCTCTGAACAGTGGGTGGTACCGGATCCACCGCATAGGGCTGAGGTAGGCACTGCTGTGGGGACCAGCCATGGCAGGGCCTACCTGCCGCCGGCTCTGCAGAAAGGGCTGCTGGATCATCTATGGTTGTTCGTGCCAATTATGTCTCTCTGTCCCATGGAAAGTCCCCTGACTCTCCCATCAGGGGCCTGTGGCATCTGAGTGTGGAAAAGCACATGGGAAACAACCTGTCAAGCAGTGAGAGATGTCACCTCGCTGACCGTGTCCTGGTCCTTGGTGGAGCCACATGGGGGATGGCAGGAGAGAGCAGGGCCCCAGGCCCACTCAGGTGGCTGGGATGGTTCTGGTTGGAGCTCATTTACTTGACAATGTGCATTCAGCTCCTCCCACAGGCAGCCACTTGTGGAGACACTTAGCCTGACTCAAGGAATGAAGCAGACACAATCCCTGGGCCTCAGTTGAGTCATTGAGTCAGACAGTCACACTGTCCATCATTCGCAGGTCCTGTCCACCGTCCATCAGAGCTGATGCCATCAAGGTGTTTTCCACATCTGGAGGGACACCTCCTCATAATGACCGGGGAGACACACCGCAGGAGCAACTAGCAAAGTGAGTGGTCTGTGGGTGCAGAAGGAGGGTCTCCTGTGTTGGCAGAGTGGGGGCTTAGGTAGGGCAGGGCCTGGCAGAACCCTGATCTTACACATCTTCTGATTCCCAAGGGAGGGCTGTGCTCTGGTGGCTTCTATTCCAGGAGGACATGAGTCAACGAGGACAGTGGGTGGGGTCCCTGGCTTTGGGGACCCAGAGGGGACACTGGGCTGAGTTGTCCCTCAGGGTCCCATCCCCACCACAGACCCACCCTGCTCTGCCTGCCCCTCTCCACATCCATCTCCCCTGATCCCCACGGGCGGGCTCACAACAGGATTGTGGTGAGCAGGGTGCTCAGAAGTCTGTCTCAGTCCTCATTCCAGATGCTCAGGGCCTGGAGGTGGGGGTGGGCAGTGCACGGGACCTTCAGGAGAGCTGCCAGTGGGAAGAAGAGTCTCACACAGACTCCGTGTTGAACCTGCTGGATCTCACACCTGCTACAACCAGGACAGCCACACAGGGGCCGGGGTTGGATTGGGGCTGTCCCCTGGATGTGGAGGGGCCTGCACAGAGGCTCAGTTCCAAACAAGGTGCCATGGGAGGGCAGATTGGAGGGAAAGACCAGGACTCTGACTCTGCTGCCCGCCTGCCTCTCCCCAGGGCCACTAGTTCTGTGATGGGAACTTGGCCGGACTGGGTACAATATTTGGGCCAGACCCTCCTTTCCCTGTGGTTCATTGTAAAGCAGGTTTTGGTGCTGCACAGCTGCCCTGCCCCACACCCGGTGGGACTCCTCAGAAGTCTTTGGGTGAAGCTGGCACATCTAGAGCCCACTGAGGCACAGTGGGAAGGTGAGGGGACTGCAGTCGGGGAAGATGATTGGGGGCATGGGGCAGGGGGCACAGGTGTTTCAGGGGCCAGAATTCCCTTCAAGGCAGCTGTATCTTTCCTGTCTGTGGAAATGCATGGGAAAGTGGGGCATGTGCGAAATCCTGTTTCTTTAACCTGCTCCAGAACCACCTCCAGAGCTCAAGCACCCTCCAGAGCCGGAGGAAGGGCCTGTTCCTGGGCTAGCGCCTGGTCCAGCTGTGGGGGTGCTGGAGCCATCTGGACCACCAGCTCTGATCCGAATCCAACAGCAGAGCCAGCTCCACCCCCAACAACTGACTACCCCCGGGCTGGGACCCCTAAGCACCTTATAAGGGAGGAGAAGGTTAACGCCCTGACCTTCTCTCCAAGACTGGTGGCCGAGCAACTGACAGCAATGGATGCGGTGAGTCTGGGGCTCTCAGGGTGGGTGGGACAGGCCTTCCCTCTGCCCTTGGCCGCCCCGACCTGCTTTTCCCTGATCCCAACTCCTATGATCTTGATGCAAATCTCAGCTCCAACACTTTACCACCCATGGGTCCTGGGCAACTCAACCCTCAGCCTTTGCTGTCTACCTGTGGACAGTGGAGGTGGGCGCCCCAGGCCCTGCTGCACAGAGTGGCTGTGCAGATTGAATGAGGGAGAAGAGACAGAAAGCTGGGTGGTGCCTGGCCTGGTTTGTGGGAGGGGAACTCACTGCGTGCAGCCAGATCCATGGGTTGCTCATCCATGTGCCCATGCGGCTCAGCGGCCTCAGCACTTATTAGGCCCCTGATGTGTGTTTAACTACAAGGCAGACAAACAGCTGTGGTTGTAGCTACCACAGGGGATTGTGCACTGAATGGAGATTTGGACCAGAGGGGTGTCAGATGCTGGAAGATGCCCCCTTGGGGTGAGCAGACTTGAGCCACTTCCTGGAGCTTGGAGTTAGTGAGGCTGGGCTGGAGGCAGATGCTCCTGTCCCTTCCCCTCCAGCCTTAGGCCCTGGGTCATCCAGTGCTGGGTGCCCTCGGGGGACAGAGAGTGACTCCCATGGACTCGGAGGCTCAGGCACATCCTCAGCTTCCTGAGCTTCGATCTTGTCCAGTGACCCCTTCAGGGGCCTGGGGACCCTGAGCTGGGGTGTGGCAGGGCTGGTGACACTGCCCTTTCTCCCCAGGAGCTGTTCAAGAAGGTGCTGCCCCACCAGTGCCTGGGCTCCGTCTGGTCCCAGCAGGCCAAGCTGGGCAAGGAGCACGTGGCCTCCACTGTCAGCGCCACCGTCAGGCAGTTCAATCATGTGGCCACCTGTGTGATCACCACCTGCCTTGGGGACCCAAGCATGATGGCCCGGGACAGGGCCAACGTGGTGGAGCACTGGATGAAGGTGGCCAAGGTCTGTTGGGGGAGGCCCAGCAGCGTCCCTATGCGGAGCCTTGAAAAATGCCTCTGCTGCCTGGTCAGCTCTGAGGACTGAGGCCTGAGGTCAGAGCCCCAGCACAGCCTCCATGTCCTCTCAGCCAGGGGCACGCGGACCTTGATGCCCAGGTGCCTGTGTTGGGAGGCTCACTTCCTACCTGGCCCCTTCCTTGGGTTGAGCTGGGATCCTCCTCGCTCTGAGAGTTGGTCTTTGGGTGATAAACGTGCCCACCCTGAGCATCTGTCCTACCAGGAGGGGTGTCCATCAAGGGGGACTGAAGTTACAGCTGTAGCTCCCACCTCACAGCCCATGTCTCCCCTTCCCCAGGAGTGCAGAATCCTAAGAATCTTCTCCTCCCTGCATGCTATCCTGGCTGCTCTGCAGAGCGTGGCTGTCCATCGATTGAAGAAAACATGGGGGAAAGTTTCCAGGTGCATAGGCCTCTCGCATCAGAGGAGGCATGGGGAGGTGTCACCCAAATGTCTCCCAGTGTCCCCTCACCTCCTGGGAGGCAGCCAACCCTGGGGACATGGACTGGGCTGGTGGGCGGGGCCTCTAAGGCTCCCTGGGACCTCAGTCCACTGGCTCTGCTTCAGGAGTCAGTTTCCTCCAATGTCAGAGACGGCACTGAGCCAAATGGGAGATTTTCAAGTGTTTTCAGCACCTGAACCGTGTGCCCAGTTCAAACCCAAACTGGTCAAAACAGAGCTGCTCCATAGATATGGAGAGGGGTCCAACGTGACCAATATGAGAGCCCTGCCCCAGGCCCAGGGAGACCTTCCTGCTCAGAGGAACCCTGAGGCAGTTTGAAACATGACATTGTCAATAAGAATTTGCCCTGAACCCGTCTCCCCCATCTTTCCTAAACATGTCTTTCCTCTTTCCCTCCACTCAGGAAGCGGGCACTGACAATGAAAAAACTCTTCATGAAGGACAACATACTGAGCCGGGAACAGCTCATCAAGGTAGAGGGAGCCTGGAGGCCTGCAGAGAGGAGGGCGTGAGGGAAGGGGGGACTGCACAGGATGCGGCTGTGGTAGTTTGTCACTTGAAGATTCTCTGAAAATGTTCACCCTCTCGGTCCCAATTACCCGGAAAAGGGATGTGTTTGGTCCTTGGTCAGTTGTGGTTCAGGGGCAGTTTCAAGGGCAGGAGGCCCCGGTCATGGCACACAGGGTGGTGGACAGGCTGTTCCAGGACGGGGTGCAGAACTGGCACATTGAGCGGGTTTCTGGCTTCCATGCTTGTCCGTCCCAATTGCACTTCGTTTCTTCCAGGCTGTAGGGTGAATGGGAGGGTGGGGAGGGTTCTTCCCCAAACCAGCCCATTCTGTCCTCAGGGTGCCAGGGCCCTGCTCCCACTTCTGTCTTCTTCACACCTGCAAGGGGAGCGCCCTTCCTGCCCAGGATGGGCCCCGCAGGGGATTCCCACGGGAAAGGGGAACCAAAAGGCTGCTTGGCCTTCCCACTGCGCCCCTAGAGCACTCCCTGCCAATCAGTCTCCTTGCCATTGACATGGAAGGTGACCACCCATGCTACAGGCCTCACAGGGTGGTCATGAGTTCAGGACAGAACAGGACAGTGCAGAGCTCCTTGGCCTGTCCCACCGGGAGGGCTGAGGGTGAGAACATTGATGACAGGAATGACACTGAGTCCTTAGGAGAACCTGTGAGCTCGGTGGAGGTCTCCCACTTTTCAAAGGAGGGAACGGGTCAGGGAGGCCAGGCCCAGGCCTAAGGTCACACACACTGAGTGAGCGTTGTAGCTGGGAGTCATCCAGAAGCAGAGCATGCTGGAGTCAGGATGGCACTGGTACCAGCTGACTTGGGTCAGAGGGCCAGGGTGTGAGGTCAGGGCTTGTGGGAGAAGTGGGGTGAGGTGAGCATGACCTCAATGACCCTCTCCTCCACCCTGGTGAAACCAGCCTTCCAGGTCTGCCACTCTGGTGCTCTATGTCCCTGGATCCAAGCTCAGGCTTCCCAAGAAGGGGAGTGGGCCTGTCTGGGGTGCTTACGGTCAGAGGCGGGGTTTCTGTCCTCTCAGCTGGAGGCTTCCAAGTCAAGAGAGGGAGGCCTTCCTCCTCCAGCCCCACCTCCTGTGCCCACAGACCCTGAAACCCTCCCTCAGAAATGACCAAGAGGAGGGCCTGGGGGAGGTGCCTGCAGGCTGGACATGGGGGTGGGTCTGGCCCAGGACCACTGACCCAGTGATTTGCCCAAAGGAGGTCCTGGGAGCTGATCAAGAGGCGTTCCTGGAGAGTGAGGGAAGGGACAATTGAGTGCAGGCCCTAAGGGACCTGGGCTGCTCCACATGGGAACCCTGGGTGGCCAGGAGGCAGAGGGTGGGAGGCTTTCAGGTGAGGGCCTGTGGGGCACCTGAGAGCAGGGGCTCATCCCACTCTCACCCTGTTTGTCCAGTGTGTTCCCTTCCTGGGAGAATACCTCAAAGATCTCAAGGTGATGGACAGCAGAATGGAGGATGATCAGGAGGTGGGTGACCTGGGGCCTGACTGGGGTGACCAGGATTGACCTTGGGGACAGAGAGCCCCCATCCTGAGCTGTGAGTTCTCAGCACTGCCTTCCCTTGGAGCTGGAGTGACAGGCCCATCATAGTCATCCTTGTCCCCGCTCCTTTAGAGCCCAGAGCCTGGCCTTGATCCCAGTCCTGTCTTTCCCTGTTTCCCATCCCACCTGGGACCTGGTGGTTGTGCACCATGAGAAGGGTGGGCATAGGGGGCCAGTCTTAGCCAGGGGGCTCTTTCTCATGGACCTTGGATATCTGCCTTTTAGAAGAATCAGATCAATTAGAAAAAAAGGAAAAGGTTAGCAGCTGTGGCACAGCCTGCGGGTCAGGGGATGGAGTGAGAATCATAGACCCCTGGCCAGCACACTCCGGGGCTCCATCCCCTGCATCTTCCATTTATTGGGCGAGTTTGATAACAGAAGTGGGAGACCCCTCCAGTTGGTGTTTGGGGGTAGGGGCATGAAATCAAGGATAATCTCTTGGAGGAAGGGCTGTTAATGCCCATCTCTGAGCACAGGAAGGGCCTGGGTGGGATTAGGGAGAAGGAGGGTGCCCCTGTGTGCAAAGACCCAGGACCAAGCACCCGTTCCACTCTTCACCCCCATTTGGGCGGTGTCTGCATCCTCTCCTTCCCTCTGGCCCCAGGTACAGAGAGTTTTGGAGGAGATAGTGGTTCTTCAGGAGGCTGCCCAGAAATACAAAATAGAGCCTGAGGAGCAATTCCAGGCCTGGTTCTGGGTCCTTAAGTGGCTCAGTGAAACTGAGAGGTGAGGCCGGGCAGGAGTTGGGCAAGGGCAGGGCTGGACTCTTTCTGCTGGTTGGTCCAGAGAACTTGTGTCCATGGTTCCCTGATCCCCCCTCCTCCCAGACCTTGCTGTGTAGCAATTCCTGGGGCTCCTGACACTGGGAGGGGCACCTGAGGTTGGGAGCTCACAGGTGCCACTCTCTCCTGCAGCTACATCCGGTCCTGCCAGCTGAAGCCACAGTCCTAGGTGGCCAGGGGAATACTCACCGAAGAAAGTCAATGAATGATTGACTGCAGATATGGAAATTATTCTCATCATAATCTCTATTTTTTAGACTAAGAAATAACTATACAAATATTTATATTTATCCTTTCAGATATCTTCATAGTACATGTAAATATACCCTTACCCATAGTTACAAGTAATTTTTGTTATGTTTATGCTTTGTAAGTTTTAATAGTATTAAAGTTATTTCTGAAAAATAATATCTTTTCTCCCGCTTCATCATAAATTGTATAAATTGGCTGTAGTTAATGGACTTAAAATAATTTTGTTTTCAACTTTATAAATAAGTCTTTTATGATCATTGTTGTATAGATACCTCTGAACATTAATTCATTCATTTTGAATCAATTCTGGCAAATAAAATTTGTTTCAAAAAAATATACATTTTAAATGTTTGTATGTATGCATTTTGAATCATATGATCAAATTCCCTTGGAATTTTGATTGGGATCTCATCAGATTTGTAGACTGGGTTAAGAGGAATTCATTCCCTGGCTCCTTTATCAGGTATGTATTGAGTGCCTCCTATGGGCCAGGCACTAGAAGCACGTGCTCAACCCAAAGAGCTTGTCATGATGGCATGTTTGCATGAAAGAGTCAAACCAGCCAGCACATGCATACCGTGAAGTCAGGATGTGCTGGGTGCTCTGAACAAAAGGTAAAGTGGAGAAAGAGAGAAATGGTGAGGAGGCGATGTTGTGTAGGATGATGTGAAAGTTTGTGGGATCGAGTTGATAGTTGAGGCTGCTTTGGGAATATGCATAGATGACCAGCAAAATGTAAACATCCCAGCTGAGCCCCTAGTTTGGGCTCTGGTTCCATAGTGCTCTTGGTGGCTCCTGATCTGAGGGAGAAAGTGTATCCAGCCTCATTCCTCACAGAAGGGAGGACAAAGCACGCAGCCCCTGGCCTCTCTGGACCCCTTACCGTGAATTACCCTTTCATTGTGGTGCCTATTCTTACTTCACTGCTGTGGCTCCAGTGTGTCCTCCTCCTGTAACAAACTGTAGGCAGCAGGTATCCCTGTTTACCTGGCCCTGAGTTATACAAGGGCAGTGCACACTGTGTTTAATTCCAAATTCTAAATGGGCCGCCTGACCTGCAACGGAGCCATCCACCTGTCTGCCCAGTTCGTGGTCCCACACACTGAATGGGTCTCTCCCAGGCATCATCTGTGTTGCCCAGGAGACAATTGCTTGTGCTTCCCTTGAGATTTAGGGAATGGCTGTTATCAAAAAGACAAGAAATGATGAGTGTTGTGAGGAAGCGGAGAAACAGGAACCCTTGTACACTGTTGATAGAATTGTAAATTGATGCAGCCACTATGGAAAAAAGTAAGGAGGTTCCTCAAAAAATTAAAATATAACTAGCATATGATCCAGCAATTTCACTTCTGGTTATTTGTAGAAATCCAAAACACTAATCAAAAGGCTATGTGTACCTCTGTGTTTATTGCAACATTAGTTACAACAGATGTGGAAACTACCTAATGTCCATTGGTAGACAATTTAACAAACAAGATCTGGTGCATAGATATAGTAGAGTACTATCCTATCTAATGAAAAGGGAATATGCTAATGGACCCTCACACCCTCACAAAGATGGTGGTGCCCACAGCCACTAGATGGTGGCACCCACTCCCCTTAGCAGCACCTCATCCAGCTGGAGTCCCCCAGTCCCCTCAGCACTGAAGGGGAGGGCAGTTGGGGATGATCATGCCAGCAAGGGAGCAGTTAGGCGTCAATCAGGCAGGCAGGGGAGCAGTTAGGGTGCAATTAGGCAGCCAGGCAGAGTCGTTAGGGGCAATTAGGCAGACAAGCAAGCGAGTGGTTAGGAGCCAGCAGTGCTGGATTGTGAGAGGAATGTGCGACTGCCGATTTAGGGATCGGGCTAAACTGAAGTCCGAAATCCCCCAAGGGGTCCCAGATTGGAGAGGGTGCAGGCTGGGCTGAGAGTCATCCCCCTACCTACCCCCCCCATGCATAAATTTTGTGCACCGGGCCTCTAGTTCAGTCATCAAAAAGAATGAAGTCTAGATATTTCCAACAACATAGATGGTCTTCCAAGGCATGATGCTAAGTGAGCTAAGTTGGACAGAGAAAGACAAATACCGTATGATCTTGCTAATATGTGTAATTAAAAAACAAAATAACCTCATAGATACCTAGGACAGATTAGTGGCTTCCAGGGGTTGTGGGTGGTAAAAATGGATAAAGGAGAGTTAAAAGTTAAAACAGGAAAACAAAATGGTGCATTACGAAGCAGCACGAAAACACTTTACTACTGGCTGGTGCCTGGTGACAACAAGCAAACAAAACAACAACAAAATACACCATTTTTAAAGAAGAGAAACAAACTTAAATCAGGTGTCAGCTAAACGTATTCTGAAACTAATGGTGGCAACAAAGCCAGACCTCAGGTTCTAAAGGTTATGGGCCAGGTGACAGAAAATTTATACCCAGGGGTTTCCCTCTGTCCTAGAGGCAGCGGGCACATAACCTTGTGAATGTGGGTCCTAATTAAGGGACCTGGCCAAGTGGTGACTTTTTATTTTATTTTATTTATTTTTTTATTGCTTAAAGTATTACAAAGGGTATTACATATGTGTCCTTTTTTTCCCCGCCCTTGACAATCCCCTGGTCTCCCTTACCCCCCAGTGTCTTATGTCCATTGGTTATGCTTATATGCATGCATACAAGTCCTTCAGTTGATCTCTTACCCCCCTAACTCCTGCCCCCCAACCCTCCCCAGCCTTCCGGCTGCAGTTTGACAATCTGTTTGAGGCAGCTCTGCCTCTGTATCTATTATTGTTCATAAGTTTATAATGGTCTATATGATCCATGAATGAGTGAGATCATGTGGTATTTTTCCTTCATTGACTGGCTTATTTCACTTAGCATAATGCTCTCCAGTTCCATCCATGACGTTGCAAATGGTAAGAGTTCCTTCCTTTTTACAGCAGCATAGTATTCCATCGTGTAGATGTACCACAGTTTTCTAATCCACCCATCTACTGATGGGCACTTAGGCTGTTTCCAGATCTTAGCTATGATGAATTGTGCTGCTATGAACATATGGGTGCATATATCCTTTCTGATTGGTGTTTCTGGTTTCTTGGGATATATTCCTAGAAGTGGGATCACAGGGTCAAATGGGAGTTCCATTTTTAGTTTTTTGAGGAAACTCCATACTGTCTTCCATAGTGGCTGCACCAGTCTGCATTCCCACCAGCAGTGCACAAGTGTTCCTTTTTCTCCACATCCTCTCCAGCATTTGTTGTTTGTTGATTTGTTGATGATAGCCAGTCTGACAGGTGTGAGATGGTACCTCATTGTTGTTTTGATTTGCATCTCTTGGATGATTAGTGACTTTGAGCATGTTTTCATATGTCTCTTGGCTTTCTGAATGTCCTCTATTTTTTTTTATTGCTTAAAGTATTACAAAGGGTATTACATATGTATCCATTTTATCCCCCCGCCCTAGACAGTCCCCTAGCCTCCCCTATCACCCAGTGTCTTATGTCCATTGGTTATGCTTATATGCATGCATACAAGTCCTTTCGTTGATCTCTTACCCCCCTACCTCCTGCCCCCCAACCCTCCCCGGCCTTCCCGCTGCAGCTCGACAATCTGTTTGAGGCAGCTCTGCCTCTGTATCTATTATTGTTCAAAAGTTTATAATGGTCTATATGATCCATGAATGAGTGAGATCATGTGGTATTTTTCCTTCATTGACTGGCTTATTTCACTTAGCATAATGCTCTCCAGTTCCATCCATGACGTTGCAAATGGTAAGAGTTCCTTCCTTTTTACAGCAGCATAGTATTCCATCGTGTAGATGTACCACAGTTTTCTAATCCATTCATCTACTGATGGGCACTTAGGCTGTTTCCAGATCTTAGCTATGGTGAATTGTGCTGCTATGAACATAGGGGTGCATATATCCTTTCTGATTGGTGTTTCTGGTTTCTTGGGATATATTCCTAGAAGTGGGATCACAGGGTCAAATGGGAGTTCCATTTTCAGTTTTTTAAGGAAACTCCATACTGTCTTCCATAGTGGCTGCACCAGTCTGCATTCCCACCAGCAGTGCACAAGTGTTCCTTTTTCTCCACATCCTCTCCAGCACTTGTCGTTTGTTGATTTGTTGATGATAGCCAGTCTGACAGGTGTGAGATGGTACCTCATTGCTGTTTTGATTTGCATCTCTCGGATGATTAGTGACTTTGAGCATGTTTTCATATGTCTCTTGGCTTTCTGAATGTCCTCTTTTGAAAGGTGTCTATTTAGGTCCTTTGCCCATTTTTTGATTGGATTGTTTATCTTCCTTTTGTTAAGTTGTATGAGTTCCCTATAAATTTTGGAGATTAGGCCCTTATCAGATATGTCATTGGCAAATATGTTTTCCCACACAGTGGGTTTTCTCGTTGTTTTGTTGATGGTTTCTTTTGCTGTGCAGAAGCTTTTTATTTTGATGTAGTCCCATTTGTTCATTTTTTCTTTAGTTTCAAGTGCTCTAGGAGCTGTATCAGTGAAGAAATTGCTTCGGCATATGTCTGAGATTTTCTTGCCTTTGGATTCTTCTAGAATTTTTATGGTTTCCTGTCGTACATTTAAGTCCTTTATCCATTTTGAGTTTATTTTTGTGTATGGTGTAAGTTGGTGGTCTAGTTTCATTTTCTTGCATATATCTGTCCAATTTTCCCAACACCATTTGTTGAAGAGACTATCTTGGCTCCATTGTATGTTCTTGCCTCCTTTGTCAAATATTAATTGAGCATATTGGTTCGGGCCGATTTCTGGGCTCTCTATTCTATTCCATTGATCTATATGCCTATTCTTGTGCCAGTACCAGGCAGTTTTGAGAACAGTGGCTTTGTAATACAACTTGATATCTGGTATTGAGATCCCACCTACTTTGTTCTTTCTCAGGATTGCTGCAGCTATTCGTGGTCTTTTTTTATTCCAGATGAATTTTTGGAGAGTTCGTTCTAGATCTGTGAAGTATGCCATTGGTATTTTAATGGGAAGTGCATTGAATTTATAGATTGCTTTGGGTAGTATGGACATTTTAATGATGTTGATTCTACCAATCCATGAACACGGTATGTTCTTCCATCTGTTTATGTCTTCCTCTATGTCTTTTTTCAACGTCCTGTAGTTTTCTGAGTAGAGGTCTTTTACCTCTTTAGTTAAGTTTATTCCTAGGTAGCTTAGTTTTTTCGGTGCAATGGTAAACGGGATTGTTTTTATAATCTCTCTTTCTGAAAGTTCACTATTGGTGTATAGAAATGCCTCAGATTTCTTGGGGTTAATTTTGTATCCTGCTACATTGCCAAATTCATGTATTAAGTCTAGTAGCTTTTTGATGGAATCTCTAGGGTTTTGTATGTATAATATCATGTCGTCTGCAAATAAGGACAGTTTTACTTCCTCTTTTCCAATTTGGATGCCTTTTATTTCTTCTTCTTGCCGAATTGCAATGGCTAACACTTCCAGTACTATGTTGAACAGGAGTGGTGAGAGGGGGCATCCCTGTCTTGTTCCTGTTCTTAGGGGAAATGGTGTTAGTTTTTGTCCGTTGAGTATGATGTTGGCTGTGGGCCTATCATATATGGCTTTTATTATGTTGAGGTATGATCCTTCTACTCCCACCTTGCTGAGAGTTTTTATCAAAAATGGGTGTTGAATTTTGTCAAATGCTTTTTCTGCATCAATTGATATGACCATGTGGTTTTTTTCTTTCAATTTGTTTATGTGATGTATCACGTTTATTGATTTGCGGATATTGTACCATCCTTGCATCCCTGGGATAAATCCTACTTGGTCATGGTGTATGATCTTTCTGATGTACTGCTGGATCCGATTTGCTAAGATTTTGTTGAGGATTTTGGCATCTATGTTCATGAGGGATATTGGCCTGTAATTCTCTTTCATTGTGTTGTCTTTACCTGGTTTGGGTATTAGGGTGATGCTGGCTTCATAGAATGAGCTTGGAAGTGTTCCTTCCTCTTGAATTTTTTGTAGTAGTCTGAGGAGGATAGGTTTTAGTTCTTCCTTGAATGTTTGGTAAAACTCCCCTGTGAAGCCGTCTGGTCCTGGGCTTTTGTTTGATGGAAGCTTTTTGATGACTGCTTCAATTTCTTCCATAGTTATTGGCCTGTTGAGATTTTTAGATTCTTCCTGATTGAGTTTTGGAATGCTGTATTTTTCTAGGAATTTGTCCATTTCCTCCAGGTTGTCTAGTTTGTTGGAGTAAAGCTGTCCATAGTATTTTTTAACAATCATTTGTATTTCTGTGGGGTCTGTTGTTATTTCGCCTCTATCGTTTCTGATTTTATTTATTTGGGTCCTCTCTCTCTGCTTCTTGGTGAGTCTGGCTAGAGGTTTATCAATCTTGTTTATCCTTTCAAAGAACCAGCTCTTGGTTTCATTGATTTTATGTATTGGGTTTTTGGTCTCTATGTCATTTATTTCTGCTCTAATCTTTATTATCTCCTTCCTTCTGCTCACTCTGGGGTTTTCTTGTTGCTCTCTTTCTAATTCTTTGAGTTGTAGAGTTAGATGATTTACTACCATTTTTTCTTGTTTTTTGAGATAGGCCTGTAGAGCTATAAACTTCCCTCTCAGGACTGCTTTCAATGTGTCCCATAGGTTTTGGATTGTTGTGTTTTCATTGTCATTAGTTTCCAGGATGTTTTTAATTTCTTCTTTGATCTCATTGGTAACCCAATCAATATTTAATAGCATGCTGTTCAGCTTCCAGGTGTTTGCGTATTTTGGGTTGTTTTTATTGTAGTTTATTTCTAATATTATGCCATCGTGGTCTGCGAAGATGCTTTTTATGATTTCAATCTTCTTGAATTTGGGGATACTTTGCTTGTGACCCAATATGTGGTCTATTTTTGAATATGTCCCATGAGCACCTGAGAAGAACGTATATTCTCTGGCTTTGGGGTGAAGTGTTCTGAAGATGTCTATTAAGTCCATCTGATCTAGTGAGTCATTTAGGATTGCTGTATCTTTGCTGGTTGTTTGTCTATAGGACTTATCCAGTGCTGTGAATGGTGTATTAAAGTCCCCTACTATGATTGTATTGTTGTCGATCTCTCCTTTGATATTTTCCAGGAGTTTTTTTATGAATTTGGGTGCTCCTACATTGGGTGCATATATGTTTACCAGGGTTATATCTTCTTGTTGTATTGATCCCTTTAGTATTATGAAGTGGCCTTCCTTATCTCTTGTTAAGGCCTTCACTTTGAGGTCTATTTTGTCCGATATAAGTATTGTTACCCCAGCTTTCTTTTCCTTTCCATTTGCCTGAAAGATATTTTTCCATCCTTTCACTTTCAGTCTGTGTGAGTCCCTTCTAATGAGGTGGGTTTCTTGTAGACAGCAGATGTATGGGTCATGTTTTTTTATCCATTCAGCCACTCGATGTCTTTTGGTTGGAGCATTTAGTCCGTTTACGTTTAAAGTTATTATTGAAAGGTACTTGTTTGTAGCCATTTCTTTTTTTGTGTGGCTGTTTTCTTTCTGAGCTTTTTATTTCTTATTTTTATACCAGTCCCTTTAGCATTCCTTGCATTGCTGGCTTGGTGGTGACAAACTCCCTTAGTCTTTTTTTGTCTGTGAAGCTTCTTATTTTCCCTTCAATTTTGAATGATAGCCTGGCTGGATAGAGTATTCTTGGATTCAGTCCTTTGCTTTGCATCACTTTGTAAATTTCAGTCCATTCTTTTCTGGCCTGATGTGTTTCTGTTGAGAAGTCATTTGACAATCTAATGGGAGATCCCTTGTATGTAACTTTCCGTCTCTCTCTTGCAGCCTGTAAGATTCTCTCTTTGTCCTGAACATTTGCCATGGTGATTATGATGTGTCTTGGTGTGGGTCTTTTCGGCTTCACCTTGTTTGGGACTCTCTGGGCTTGTGTGACTTTTTTCTTCCCCACCTCAGGAAAGTTTTCTGATATTATTTCTTTGAGTAGGTTTTCTAATCCTTGTTCATCCTTCTGTTGTTCTGGTACTCCTATTATTCGTATGTTGTTTCGTTTCATGTTGTCCCAAAGCTCCCTTAGGCTCTCCTCCTGTCTTTTAATTTTTTTCTCCAATTGCAGTACATTTTGGGTGTGTTTTGCTTCCTTGTCTTCTAATTCACTTATTCGGTCCTCCGCTTCTCCTAGTCTACTGTTGATACTTTCAATGGAGTTTTTCATTGCAGCTATATCACTCTTCATTTCTTCTTGGGTCTTACTTAGGTTGTTGATTTTTTCATCTGTTTCTTCTAGCTTCTTCCATATGTTATCGATTTTTTCATCTGTTTCTTCTAGCTTCTTCCATATGTTATCGATTTTTTCATCTGTTTCTTCTTTTTTTTTTTTTTTTTTTTTTTTTTTCCTGCAATTGAGTTCTGTTTTATTTTATTTTATTTTATTTTTTTTATTGCTTAAAGTATTACAAAGGGTATTACATATGTATCCATTTTATCCCCCCGCCCTAGACAGTCCCCTAGCCTCCCCTATCACCCAGTGTCTTATGTCCATTGGTTATGCTTATATGCATGCATACAAGTCCTTTAGTTGATCTCTTACCCCCCTACCTCCTGCCCCCCAACCCTCCCCGGCCTTCCCGCTGCAGCTCGACAATCTGTTTGAGGCAGCTCTGCCTCTGTATCTATTATTGTTCAAAAGTTTATAATGGTCTCTATTGTCCACGAATGAGTGAGATCATGTGGTATTTTTCCTTTATTGACTGGCTTATTTCACTTAGCATAATGCTCTCCAGTTCCATCCATGACGTTGCAAATGGTAAGAGTTCCTTCCTTTTTAGAGCAGCATAGTATTCCATCGTGTAGATGTACCACAGTTTTCTAATCCATTCATCTACTGATGGGCACTTAGGCTGTTTCCAGATCTTAGCTATGGTGAATTGTGCTGCTATGAACATAGGGGTGCATATATCCTTTCTGATTGGTGTTTCTGGTTTCTTGGGATATATTCCTAGAAGTGGGATCACAGGGTCAAATGGGAGTTCCATTTTCAGTTTTTTAAGGAAACTCCATACTGTCTTCCATAGTGGCTGCACCAGTCTGCATTCCCACCAGCAGTGCACAAGTGTTCCTTTTTCTCCACATCCTCTCCAGCACTTGTCGTTTGTTGATTTGTTGATGATAGCCAGTCTGACAGGTGTGAGATGGTACCTCATTGCTGTTTTGATTTGCATTTCTCGGATGATTAGTGACTTTGAGCATGTTTTCATATGTCTCTTGGCTTTCTGGATGTCCTCTTTTGAAAGGTGTCTATTTAGGTCCTTTGCCCATTTTTTGATTGGATTGTTTATCTTTCTTTTGTTAAGTTGTATGAGTTCCCTATAAATTTTGGAGATTAGGCCCTTATCAGATATGTCATTGGCAAATATGTTTTCCCACACAGTGGGTTTTCTCGTTGTTTTGTTGATGGTTTCTTTTGCTGTGCAGAAGCTTTTTATTTTGATGTAGTCCCATTTGTTCATTTTTTCTTTAGTTTCAAGTGCCCTAGGAGCTGTATCAGTGAAGAAATTGCTTCGGCATATGTCTGAGATTTTCTTGCCTTTGGATTCTTCTAGAATTTTTATGGTATCCTGTCGTACATTTAAGTCCTTTATCCATTTTGAGTTTATTTTTGTGTATGGTGTAAGTTGGTGGTCTAGTTTCATTTTCTTGCATATATCTGTCCAATTTTCCCAACACCATTTATTGAAGAGACTATCTTGGCTCCATTGTATGTTCTTGCCTCCTTTGTCAAATATTAATTGAGCATATTGGTTCGGGCCGATTTCTGGGGTCTCTATTCTATTCCATTGATCTATATGCCTATTCTTGTGCCAGTACCAGGCAGTTTTGAGAACAGTGGCTTTGTAATACAACTTGATATCTGGTATTGAGATCCCACCTACTTTGTTCTTTTTCAGGATTGCTGCAGCTATTCGGGGTCTTTTTTTATTCCAGATGAATTTTTGGAAAGTTCGTTCTAGATCTCTGAAGTATGCTGTTGGTACTTTAATGGGAAGTGCGTTGAATTTATAGATTGTTTTGGGTAGTATGGACATTTTGATGATGTTGATTCTACCAATCCATGAACACGGTATGTTCTTCCATCTGTTTATGTCTTCCTCTATGTCTTTTTTCAACGTCCTGTAGTTTTCTGAGTAGAGGTCTTTTACCTCTTTAGTTAAGTTTATTCCTAGGTAGCTTAGTTTTTTTGGTGCAATGGTAAACGGGATTGTTTTTATAATCTCTCTTTCTGAAAGTTCACTATTGGTGTATAGAAATGCCTCAGATTTCTTGGGGTTAATTTTGTATCCTGCTACATTGCCAAATTCATGTATTAAGTCTAGTAGCTTTTTGATGGAATCTCTAGGGTTTTGTATGTATAATATCATGTCGTCTGCAAATAAGGACAGTTTGACTTCCTCTTTTCCAATTTGGATGCCTTTTATTTCTTCTTCTTGCCGAATTGCAATGGCTAACACTTCCAGTACTATGTTGAACAGGAGTGGTGAGAGGGGGCATCCCTGTCTTGTTCCTGTTCTTAGGGGAAATGGTGTTAGTTTTTGTCCGTTGAGTATGATGTTGGCTGTGGGCCTGTCATATATGGCTTTTATTATGTTGAGGTATGATCCTTCTACTCCCACCTTGCTGAGAGTTTTTATCAAAAATGGGTGTTGAATTTTGTCAAATGCTTTTTCTGCATCAATTGATATGACCATGTGGTTTTTTTCTTTCAATTTGTTTATGTGATGTATCACGTTTATTGATTTGCGGATATTGTACCATCCTTGCATCCCTGGGATAAATCCTACTTGGTCATGGTGTATGATCTTTCTGATGTACTGCTGGATCCGATTTGCTAAGATTTTGTTGAGGATTTTGGCATCTATGTTCATGAGGGATATTGGCCTGTAATTCTCTTTCATTGTGTTGTCTTTACCTGGTTTTGGTATTAGGGTGATGCTGGCTTCATAGAATGAGCTTGGAAGTGTTCCTTCCTCTTGAATTTTTTGTAGTAGTCTGAGGAGGATAGGTTTTAGTTCTTCCTTGAATGTTTGGTAAAACTCCCCTGTGAAGCCGTCTGGTCCTGGGCTTTTGTTTGATGGAAGCTTTTTGATGACTGCTTCAATTTCTTCCATAGTTATTGGCCTGTTGAGATTTTTAGATTCTTCTTGATTGAGTTTTGGAATGCTGTATTTTTCTAGGAATTTGTCCATTTCCTCCAGGTTGTCTAGTTTGTTGGAGTAAAGCTGTCCATAGTATTTTTTAACAATCATTTGTATTTCTGTGGGGTCTGTTGTTATTTCGCCTCTATCATTTCTGATTTTATTTATTTGGGTCCTCTCTCTCTGCTTCTTGGTGAGTCTGGCTAGAGGTTTATCAATCTTGTTTATCCTTTCAAAGAACCAGCTCTTGGTTTCATTGATTTTCTGTATTGTTTTTTTGGTCTCTATGTCATTTATTTCTGCTCTAATCTTTATTATCTCCTTCCTTCTGCTCACTCTGGGGTTTTCTTGTTGCTCTCTTTCTAATTCTTTGAGTTGTAGAGTTAGATGATTTACTACCATTTTTTCTTGTTTTTTGAGATAGGCCTGTAGAGCTATAAACTTCCCTCTCAGGACTGCTTTCAATGTGTCCCATAGGTTTTGGATTGTTGTGTTTTCATTGTCATTAGTTTCCAGGATGTTTTTAATTTCTTCTTTGATCTCATTGGTAACCCAATCAATATTTAATAGCATGCTATTCAGCTTCCAGGTGTTTGAGTATTTTGGGTTGTTTTTATTGTAGTTTATTTCTAATATTATGCCATCGTGGTCTGCGAAGATGCTTTTTATGATTTCAATCTTCTTGAATTTGGGGATACTTTGCTTGTGACCCAATATGTGGTCTATTTTTGAATATGTCCCATGAGCACCTGAGAAGAACGTATATTCTCTGGCTTTGGGGTGAAGTGTTCTGAAGATGTCTATTAAGTCCATCTGATCTAGTGAGTCATTTAGGATTGCTGTATCTTTGCTGATTGTTTTTCTATAGGACTTATCCAGTGCTGTCAATGGTGTATTAAAGTCCCCTACTATGATTGTATTGTTGTCGATCTCTCCTTTGATATTTTCCAGGAGTTTTTTTATGAATTTGGGTGCTCCTACATTGGGTGCATATATGTTTACCAGGGTTATATCTTCTTGTTGTATTGATCCCTTTAGTATTATGAAGTGGCCTTCCTTATCTCTTGTTAAGGCCTTCACTTTGAGGTCTATTTTGTCCGATATAAGTATTGCTACCCCAGCTTTCTTTTCCTTTCCATTTGCCTGAAAGATATTTTTCCATCCTTTCACTTTCAGTCTGTGTGAGTCCCTTCTAATGAGGTGGGTTTCTTGTAGACAGCAGATGTATGGGTCATGTTTTTTTATCCATTCAGCCACTCGATGTCTTTTGGTTGGAGCATTTAGTCCGTTTACGTTTAAAGTTATTATTGAAAGGTACTTGTTTGTAGCCATTTCTTTTTGTGTGTGTGTGTGGCTGTTTTCTTTCTGAGCTTTTTATTTCTTCTTTTTATACCAGTCCCTTTAGCATTCCTTGCATTGCTGGCTTGGTGGTGACAAACTCCCTTAGTCTTTTTTTGTCTGTGAAGCTTCTTATTTCCCCTTCAAGTTTGAATGATAGCCTTGCTGGATAGAGTATTCTTGGATTCAGTCCTTTGCTTTGCATCACTTTGTAAATTTCAGTCCATTCTTTTCTGGCCTGATGTGTTTCTGTTGAGAAGTCATTTGACAATCTAATGGGAGATCCCTTGTATGTAACTTTCCGTCTCTCTCTTGCAGCCTGTAAGATTTTCTCTTTGTCCTGAACATTTGCCATGGTGATTATGATGTGTCTTGGTGTGGGTCTTTTCGGCTTCACCTTGTTTGGGACTCTCTGGGCTTGTGTGACTTTTTTCTTCCCCACCTCAGGAAAGTTTTCTGATATTATTTCTTCGAGTAGGTTTTCTAATCCTTGTTCATCTTTCTGTTGTTCTGGTACTCCTATTATTCGTATGTTGTTTCGTTTCATGTTGTCCCAAAGCTCCCTTAGGCTCTCCTCCTGTCTTTTAATTTTTTTCTCCAATTGCAGTACATTTTGGGTGTGTTTTGCTTCCTTGTCTTCTAATTCACTTATTCGGTCCTCCGCTTCTCCTAGTCTACTGTTGATACTTTCAATGGAGTTTTTCATTGCAGCTATATCACTCTTCATTTCTTCTTGGGTCTTACTTAGGTTGTTGATTTTTTCATCTGTTTCTTCTAGCTTCTTCCATATGTTATCGATTTTTTCATCTGTTTCTTCTAGCTTCTTCCATATGTTATCGATTTTTTCATCTGTTTCTTCTTGCTTCTTGCAGAGGTTGTCGATTTTTTCCTCCATCCGGTTTATGCACTCTAGGATCCTTATTCTGAATTCTTTATCTGTCATGTTGCATGCCTCTGTATTACTTAGCTGCTTTTCTGGAGAGTCCTCCTTCTCTTTCCTTTGGGGGTTTCTTTGTCTACCCATGTTTGATCTCACTGACATATCTAGACGTTGAGTTGTTCAGTGGTTGCTCCCTTGGTGGCAGTGACTCCTTGGTCTGTGGTTGCTCTTTGGGCGGTTGCGGTAGCAGCTGCTCTTCAGTTGTCAGCAGCTCCTCTGGTGGGTGCTGTTCACAGCTGTGGTGGCTCTTCCGGCTGGTGGGGCGAGGTTTCACGTACAGCTGCTGTTCCTCAGCAGAGGATGAGGTGCTCAGGAGGTTGCTGTTGCTTGGATCTGCTGCGTTGATTTAAAGGCACAAAATACAACACAACAAGGCACCACGTACCAGGCACTATACACAAATATATTCACGATATTAATAACCCCAATTAAAGGTGACCACCTGAATTAAGAGAATTAGGGGATAAGGAAGAAGGAAGAGAAAAAGATAAAAGAGAAAAAGGAAAAGAAAAGTAGGGACCAAAAAAAGGGAGTGCAAAAATGAAATTGGGAAAAAGGAAGGGGGAAAATAGAAGCGAGAAAAGAAAAGAAAAAAAAAAGAGCAAAAAGAGAGAATGAAGTGGAAGAGGGAAGAGACTTTTTATATGAGGAGAATACTCCTATAGAACAGCCATTAATCCCAACAAATTCCAGCAACAGATCCCTGGATATGAATGCAAACTAGAAACAACCAATAATATAACGATGAAAATAGAATGGTGAACACTAATCCCAAAATAAAATAAAGAAAAAATAAAATGGCACTTTAAAAAATGGTAAAATGGTAGCAGTAATAATGCTGGTTAAAAATAAGAAGGTAGTAATTAAAAGGGTAAAATCAGGTGATGGAAAAAGAAGAAAAGAAAGAAAAAAAAAAGAACAGAAAAAAAGAATGAAAAAAAAATTGGTTTCTTAGTTAAAAAGTGAAAAAAGAAAAAAAAATTGCAGTAGTGAAGGTCCTTCGTTTCTTCTATTCTTCAGTGTGGCTCGCCTTAGACCTTCCAGGTATTCAGGAGAGTGTTGAGTTTCCCTGCGATATACTGTTCCTCTGTGTTGTAAACCACAGTCCTTATTTTAAAGCATGCCGCATTTATTTCCCAGACTGCCTTATTTTGTTTTTAGCAAAGAGTCAGTTATTGGGTCAGCCTCTGGGTGGCAGTGTTCTGGGGTTGGCCTCTGAGGCTATAGGGCCTCTCTGTCCAGTGGAAGTTCACTGCCCAGAGCTGACTGCGTAATAGTTAGTTACCGGCGCTATGTTGTTGCTGGGATTGAAAATCCACCTATAGGCCAGACCCTGTTAACTCCCAGGGACTGATCAGGTTATCTTAATCCTTGATCTCGTACAGGGTGGAATCTGGGTGTGGCTGTGCTCCTTGCCTGGGGGCTGGGGGGAGGAGACTCCCTCTCACGAGCGGGTGGCTGCCCCAGCCCCTGGCTCTGGGGTGTCTCAGCACTCAATTCACTACCACCTCTCCCGGCTCCCCCTCTTTCCCCAGTCTCTCCCCAGATTCCACTCCTCAGCACACTCTCCCTCTCTTCAGCACAGGTGAGTGTCTGTATCCGAGATGTCCCATGAACAGGATTCAGTGAAAACAAACAAACAAACGCCGGCCGCGGAAACGGGGAAGGCTTGGTTTCTGTAAGCTTCTTCTCTTACCGGGACTGTATGGTCAGGTCAGCTCTTCAGGCTGCCCCCTTTAGGCTCAGTCCTCCGTGATCACAGAACCCAGCTCTCAATTTCCCTGGCGGCGCCAGGAATCCCGCGGTTCTCCTTTCCCCCGTCAGGGGCTGTGCCTGTCCCAAGGGACGCGGCTGTCTGCCACGCAGTCTCCCTCTGACTCTCTGGGCTCAGAGGTCTGGCAAACTTTCCTGCCCAAATCCCTGTTTTTTTTTACCTTACCAGGGGAGTTCTGCTCTTCCCGGCTGTAAACCCTCTCACCAGCTGAGCAATTTCGCCAATTCGGTGTGAGTGTTACTAGCTACAGCTGCTCGCTCCATTTGCTCCGGGACACGACCTGGGACACATCTGCCTATATCGCCGCCATCTTGGTTCTCCCCTGAATGTCCTCTATTGAAAGGTGTCTATTTAGATCCTTTGCCCATTTTTTGATAGGATTGTTTATCTTCCTTTTGTTAAGTTGTATGAGTTCCCTATAGATTTTGGAGATTAGGCCCTTATCAGATATGACATTGGCAAATATGTTTTCCCACGCAGGGGGCTTTCTTGTTGTTTTGTTGATGGTTTCTTTTGCTGTGCAGAAGCTTTTTATTTTGATGTAGTCCCATTTGTTCATTTTCTCTTTAGTTTCAAGTGCCCTAGGAGCTGTATCAGTGAAGCAATTGCTTCGGCATATGTCTGAGATTTTGTTGCCTTTGGATTCTTCTAGAATTTTTATGGTTTCCTGTCTTACATTTAAGTCCTTTATCCATTTTGAGTTTATTTTTGTGTATGGTGTAAGTTGGTGGTCTAGTTTCATTTTCTTGCATATATCTGTCCAATTTTCCCAACACCATTTGTTGAAGAGACTATCTTGGCTCCATTGTATGTTCTTGCCTCCTTTGTCAAATATTAATTGAACATATTGGTTCGGGCCGATTTCTGGGCTCTCTATTCTATTCCATTGATCTATCTGTCTGTTCTTGTGCCAGTACCAGGCAGTTTTGAGAACAGTGGCTTTGTAATACAGCTTGATATCTGGTATTGAGATCCCACCTACTTTGTTCTTTCTCAGGATTGCTGCAGCTATTCGTGGTCTTTTTTTATTCCAGATGAATTTTTGGAGAGTTCGTTCTAGATCTGTGAAGTATGCCGTTGGTATTTTAATGGGAAGTGCATTGAATTTATAGATTGCTTTGGGTAGTATGGACATTTTAATGATGTTGATTCTACCAATCCATGAACATGGTATGTTCTTCCATCTGTTTATGTCTTCCTCTATCTCTTTTTTCAACGTCCTGTAGTTTTCTGAGTAGAGGTCTTTTACCTCTTTAGTTAAGTTTATTCCTAGGTATCTTATTTTTTTTTTGGTGCAATGGTAAATGGGATTGTTTTTATAATCTCTCTTTCTGAAAGTTCACTATTGGTATATAGAATTGCCTCAGATTTCTTGGGGTTAATTTTGTATCCTGCTACATTGCCAAATTCATGTATTAAGTCTAGTAGTTTTTTGATGGAGTCTCTAAGGTTTTGTATGTATAATATCATGTCGTCTGCAAATAAGGACAGTTTTACTTCCTCTTTTCCAATTTGGATGCCTTTTATTTCTTCTTCTTGCCTAATTGCAATGGCTAACACTTCCAGTACTATGTTGAACAGGAGTGGTGAGAGTGGGCATCCCTGTCTTGTTCTTGTTCTTAGGGGAAATGGTGTTAGTTTTTGTCCATTGAGTATGATGTTGGCTGTGGGCCTGTCATATATGGCTTTTATTATGTTGAGGTATGATCCTTCTACTCCTACCTTGTTGAGAGTTTTTATCAAAAATGTGTGTTGGATTTTGTCAAATGCTTTTTCTGCATCAATTGATATGGCCATGTGGTTTTTTCTTTCAATTTGTTTATGTGATGTATCACGTTTATTGATTTGCGGATATTGTACCATCCTTGCATCCCTGGGATAAATCCTACTTGGTCATGGTGTATGATCTTTCTGATGTACTGCTGGATCTGATTTGCTAGAATTTTGTTGAGGATTTTTGCATCTATGTTCATGAGGAATTTTGGCCTGTAATTCTCTTTCATTGTGTTGTCTTTACCTGATTTTGGTATTAGGGTGATGCTGGCTTCATAGAATGAGCTTGGAAGTGTTCCTTTCTCTTGAATTTTTTGTAGTAGTCTGAGGAGGATAGGTTTTAGTTCTTCCTTGAATGTTTGGTAAAACTCCCCTGTGAAGCTGTCTGGTCCTGGGCTTTTGTTTGCTGGAAGCTTTTTGATGACTGCTTCATTTTCTTCCATAGTTATTGGCCTATTGAGATTTTTAGATTCTTCCTGATTTAGTTTTGGAATGTTGTATTTTTCTAGGAATTTGTCCATTTCCTCCAGGTTGTCTAGTTTGTTGGAGTAAAGCTGTCCATAGTATTTTTTAACAATCATTTGTATTTCTGTGGGGTCTGTTGTTATTTCGCCTCTATCGTTTCTGATTTTATTTATTTGGGTCCTCTCTCTCTGCTTCTTGGTGAGTCTGGCTAGAGGTTTATCAATCTTGTTTATCCTTTCAAAGAACCAGCTCTTGGTTTCATTGATTTTCTGTATTGTTTTTTTGGACTCTATGTCATTTATTTCTGCTCTAATCTTTATTATCTCCTTCCTTCTGCTCACTCTGGGGTTTTCTTGTTGCTCTCTTTCTAATTCTTTGAGTTGTAAAGTTAGATGATTTACTACCATTTTTTCTTGTTTTTTGAGATAGGCCTGTAGAGCTATAAACTTCCCTCTCAGGACTGCTTTCAATGTGTCCCATAGGTTTTGGATTGTTGTGTTTTCATTGTCATTAGTTTCCAGGATGTTTTTAATTTCTTCTTTGATCTCATTGGTAACCCAATCAATATTTAATAGCATGCTGTTCAGCTTCCAGGTGTTTGCGTATTTTGGGTTGTTTTTATTGTAGTTTATTTCTAATATTATGCCATCGTGGTCTGCGAAGATGCTTTTTATGATTTCAATCTTCTTGAATTTGGGGATACTTTGCTTGTGACCCAATATGTGGTCTATTTTTGAATATGTCCCATGAGCACCTGAGAAGAACGTATATTCTCTGGCTTTGGGGTGAAGTGTTCTGAAGATGTCTATTAAGTCCATCTGATCTAGTGAGTCATTTAGGATTGCTGTATCTTTGCTGGTTGTTTGTCTATAGGACTTATCCAGTGCTGTGAATGGTGTATTAAAGTCCCCTACTATGATTGTATTGTTGTCGATCTCTCCTTTGATATTTTCCAGGAGTTTTTTTATGAATTTGGGTGCTCCTACATTGGGTGCATATATGTTTACCAGGGTTATATCTTCTTGTTGTATTGATCCCTTTAGTATTATGAAGTGGCCTTCCTTATCTCTTGTTAAGGCCTTCACTTTGAGGTCTATTTTGTCCGATATAAGTATTGTTACCCCAGCTTTCTTTTCCTTTCCATTTGCCTGAAAGATATTTTTCCATCCTTTCACTTTCAGTCTGTGTGAGTCCCTTCTAATGAGGTGGGTTTCTTGTAGACAGCAGATGTATGGGTCATGTTTTTTTATCCATTCAGCCACTCGATGTCTTTTGGTTGGAGCATTTAGTCCGTTTACGTTTAAAGTTATTATTGAAAGGTACTTGTTTGTAGCCATTTCTTTTTTTGTGTGGCTGTTTTCTTTCTGAGCTTTTTATTTCTTATTTTTATACCAGTCCCTTTAGCATTCCTTGCAATGCTGGCTTGGTGGTGACAAACTCCCTTAGTCTTTTTTTGTCTGTGAAGCTTCTTATTTCCCCTTCAAGTTTGAATGATAGCCTTGCTGGATAGAGTATTCTTGGATTCAGTCCTTTGCTTTGCATCACTTTGTAAATTTCAGTCCATTCTTTTCTGGCCTGATGTGTTTCTGTTGAGAAGTCATTTGACAATCTAATGGGAGATCCCTTGTATGTAACTTTCCGTCTCTCTCTTGCAGCCTGTAAGATTCTCTCTTTGTCCTGAACATTTGCCATGGTGATTATGATGTGTCTTGGTGTGGGTCTTTTCGGCTTCACCTTGTTTGGGACTCTCTGGGCTTGTGTGACTTTTTTCTTCCCCACCTCAGGAAAGTTTTCTGATATTATTTCTTTGAGTAGGTTTTCTAATCCTTGTTCATCCTTCTGTTGTTCTGGTACTCCTATTATTCGTATGTTGTTTCGTTTCATGTTGTCCCAAAGCTCCCTTAGGCTCTCCTCCTGTCTTTTAATTTTTTTCTCCAATTGCAGTACATTTTGGGTGTGTTTTGCTTCCTTGTCTTCTAATTCACTTATTCGGTCCTCCGCTTCTCCTAGTCTACTGTTGATACTTTCAATGGAGTTTTTCATTGCAGCTATATCACTCTTCATTTCTTCTTGGTCTTACTTAGGTTGTTGATTTTTTCATCTGTTTCTTCTAGCTTCTTCCATATGTTATCGATTTTTTCATCTGTTTCTTCTAGCTTCTTCCATATGTTATCGATTTTTTCATCTGTTTCTTCTTGCTTCTTGCAGAGGTTGTCAATTTTTTCCTCCATCCGGTTTATGCACTCTAGGATCCTTATTCTGAATTCTTTATCTGTCATGTTGCATGCCTCTGTATTACTTAGCTGCTTTTCTGGAGAGTCCTCCTTCTCTTTCCTTTGGGGGTTTCTTTGTCTACCCATGTTTGATCTCACTGACATATCTAGACGTTGAGTTGTTCAGTGGTTGCTCCCTTGGTGGCAGTGACTCCTTGGTCTGTGGTTGCTCTTCGGGCAGTTGCGGTAGCAGCTGCTCTTCAGTTGTCAGCAGCTCCTCTGGTGGGTGCTGTTCACAGCTGTGGTGGCTCTTCTGGCTGGTGGGGCGAGGTTTCATGTACAGCTGCTGTTCCTCAGCAGAGGATGAGGTGCTCAGGAGGTTGCTGTTGCTTGGATCTGCTGCGTTGATTTAAAGGCACAAAATACAACACAACAAGGCACCACGTACCAGGCACTATACACAAATATATTCACGATATTAATAACCCAAATTAAAGGTGACCACCTGAATTAAGAGAATTAGGGGATAAGGAAGAAGGAAGAGAAAAAGATAAAAGAGAAAAAGGAAAAGAAAAGTAGGGACCAAAAAAAGGGAGTGCAAAAATGAAATTGGGAAAAAGGAAGGGGGAAAATAGAAGCGAGAAAAGAAAAGAAAAAAAAAAGAGCAAAAAGAGAGAATGAAGTGGAAGAGGGAAGAGACTTTTTATATGAGGAGAATATTCCTATAGAACAGCCATTAATCCCAACAAATTCCAGCAACAGCTCCCTGGATATGAATGCAAACTAGAAACAAACAATAATATAATGATGAAAATAGAATGGTGAACACTAATCCCAAAATAAAATAAAGAAAAAATAAAATGGCACTTTAAAAAATGGTTAAATGGTAGCAGTAATAATATTGGTTAAAAATAAGAAGGTAGTAATCAAAAGGGTAAAATCAGGTGATGGAAAAAGAAGAAAAGAAAGGAAAAAAAAAAGAAAAAAAAAGAACAGAAAAAAAAGAATGAAAAAAAATTGGTTTCTTAGTTAAAAAGTGAAAAAAGAAAAAAAAATTGCAGTAGTGAAGGTCCTTCGTTTCTTCTATTCTTCAGTGTGGCTCGCCTTAGACCTTCCAGGTATTCAGGAGAGTGTTGAGTTTCCCTGCGATATACTGTTCCTCTGTGTTGTAAACCACAGTCCTTATTTTAAAGCATGCCGCATTTATTTCCCAGACTGCCTTATTTTGTGTTTAGCAAAGAGTCAGTTTGTGGGTCAGCCTCTGGGTGGCAGTGTTCTGGGGTTGGCCTCTGAGGCTATAGGGCCTCTCTGTCCAGTGGAAGTTCACTGCCCAGAGCTGACTGCGTAATAGTTACTGGCGCTGTGTTGTTGCTGGGATTGAAAATCCCCCTATAGGCCAGACCCTGTTAACTCCCAGGGACTGATCAGGTTATCTTAATCCTTGATCTTGTACAGGGTGGAATCTGGGTGTGGCTGTGCTCCTTGCCTGGGGGCTGGGGGGAGGAGACTCACTCTCAGGAGCGGGTGGCTGCCCCAGTCCTGGGCTCAGGGGTGTCTCAGCACTCAATTCACTACCACCTCTCCCGGCTCCCCCTCTTTCCCCAGTCTCTCCCCAGATTCCACTCCTCAGCACACTCTCCCTCTCTTCAGCACAGGTGAGTGTCTGTATCCGAAATGTCCCATGAACAGGATTCAGTGAAAACAAACAAACAAATGCCGGCCGCGGAAACGGGGAAGGCTTGGTTTCTGTAAGCTTCTTCTCTTACAGGGACTGCATGGTCAGGTCAGCTCTTCAGGCTGCCCCCTTTAGGCTCAGTCCTCCGTGGTCACAGAACCCAGCTCTCAATTTCCCTGGCGGCGCCAGGAATCCCGTGGTTCTCCTTTCCCCCGTCAGGGGCTGTGCCTGTCCCAGGGGACGCGGCTGTCTGCCACGCGGTCTCCCTCCGACTCTCTGGGCTCAGAGGTCTGGCAAACTTTCCTGCCCAAATCCCTGGTTTTTTTTTACCTTTCCAGGGGAGTTCTGCTCTTCCCGGCTGCAAAGCCTCTCACCAGCTGAGCAATTTCGCCAATTCGGTGTGAGTGTTACTAGCTTCAGCTGCTCACTCCATTTGCTCCGGGACACGACCTGGGACACGTCTGCCTATATCGCGGCCATCTTGGTTCCTCCTAAAATGGTTTTCAAGTGGTGACTTTTTAAATGGAACACCAGAAACTTGGATTAGCTTAACATCAAGTGAAGTATTGAGCAAGTGGGTGTGAGTCTGCGATAGTAGTTAAATCTCTCCATAGTCTAATTGCTTGAACTGTCTAGAATTACATATTGTGGGCCTCATGGTAACCCAGGAAGCCAACAGTTCTTACATCAATGTTTGTACACTGTCTTTCCATTTTTGTAAAATAAATTCATCCAAAAGGCAATTTTATCCATGTGTGTAGTGTGGGCAGGACAAGAGAGGAATGAAGCAGACACAATCCCTGGGCCTCAGTTGAGTCATTGAGTCAGACAGTCACACTGTCCATCATTCGCAGGTCCTGTCCACCGTCCATCAGAGCTGATGCCATCAAGGTGTTTTCCACATCTGGAGGGACACCTCCTCATAATGACCGGGGAGACACACCGCAGGAGCAACTAGCAAAGTGAGTGGTCTGTGGGTGCAGAAGGAGGGTCTCCTGTGTTGGCAGAGTGGGGGCTTAGGTAGGGCAGGGCCTGGCAGAACCCTGATCTTACACATCTTCTGATTCCCAAGGGAGGGCTGTGCTCTGGTGGCTTCTATTCCAGGAGGACATGAGTCAACGAGGACAGTGGGTGGGGTCCCTGGCTTTGGGGACCCAGAGGGGACACTGGGCTGAGTTGTCCCTCAGGGTCCCATCCCCACCACAGACCCACCCTGCTCTGCCTGCCCCTCTCCACATCCATCTCCCCTGATCCCCACGGGCGGGCTCACAACAGGATTGTGGTGAGCAGGGTGCTCAGAAGTCTGTCTCAGTCCTCATTCCAGATGCTCAGGGCCTGGAGGTGGGGGTGGGCAGTGCACGGGACCTTCAGGAGAGCTGCCAGTGGGAAGAAGAGTCTCACACAGACTCCGTGTTGAACCTGCTGGATCTCACACCTGCTACAACCAGGACAGCCACACAGGGGCCGGGGTTGGATTGGGGCTGTCCCCTGGATGTGGAGGGGCCTGCACAGAGGCTCAGTTCCAAACAAGGTGCCATGGGAGGGCAGATTGGAGGGAAAGACCAGGACTCTGACTCTGCTGCCCGCCTGCCTCTCCCCAGGGCCACTAGTTCTGTGATGGGAACTTGGCCGGACTGGGTACAATATTTGGGCCAGACCCTCCTTTCCCTGTGGTTCATTGTAAAGCAGGTTTTGGTGCTGCACAGCTGCCCTGCCCCACACCCGGTGGGACTCCTCAGAAGTCTTTGGGTGAAGCTGGCACATCTAGAGCCCACTGAGGCACAGTGGGAAGGTGAGGGGACTGCAGTCGGGGAAGATGATTGGGGGCATGGGGCAGGGGGCACAGGTGTTTCAGGGGCCAGAATTCCCTTCAAGGCAGCTGTATCTTTCCTGTCTGTGGAAATGCATGGGAAAGTGGGGCATGTGCGAAATCCTGTTTCTTTAACCTGCTCCAGAACCACCTCCAGAGCTCAAGCACCCTCCAGAGCCGGAGGAAGGGCCTGTTCCTGGGCTAGCGCCTGGTCCAGCTGTGGGGGTGCTGGAGCCATCTGGACCACCAGCTCTGATCCGAATCCAACAGCAGAGCCAGCTCCACCCCCAACAACTGACTACCCCCGGGCTGGGACCCCTAAGCACCTTATAAGGGAGGAGAAGGTTAACGCCCTGACCTTCTCTCCAAGACTGGTGGCCGAGCAACTGACAGCAATGGATGCGGTGAGTCTGGGGCTCTCAGGGTGGGTGGGACAGGCCTTCCCTCTGCCCTTGGCCGCCCCGACCTGCTTTTCCCTGATCCCAACTCCTATGATCTTGATGCAAATCTCAGCTCCAACACTTTACCACCCATGGGTCCTGGGCAACTCAACCCTCAGCCTTTGCTGTCTACCTGTGGACAGTGGAGGTGGGCGCCCCAGGCCCTGCTGCACAGAGTGGCTGTGCAGATTGAATGAGGGAGAAGAGACAGAAAGCTGGGTGGTGCCTGGCCTGGTTTGTGGGAGGGGAACTCACTGCGTGCAGCCAGATCCATGGGTTGCTCATCCATGTGCCCATGCGGCTCAGCGGCCTCAGCACTTATTAGGCCCCTGATGTGTGTTTAACTACAAGGCAGACAAACAGCTGTGGTTGTAGCTACCACAGGGGATTGTGCACTGAATGGAGATTTGGACCAGAGGGGTGTCAGATGCTGGAAGATGCCCCCTTGGGGTGAGCAGACTTGAGCCACTTCCTGGAGCTTGGAGTTAGTGAGGCTGGGCTGGAGGCAGATGCTCCTGTCCCTTCCCCTCCAGCCTTAGGCCCTGGGTCATCCAGTGCTGGGTGCCCTCGGGGGACAGAGAGTGACTCCCATGGACTCGGAGGCTCAGGCACATCCTCAGCTTCCTGAGCTTCGATCTTGTCCAGTGACCCCTTCAGGGGCCTGGGGACCCTGAGCTGGGGTGTGGCAGGGCTGGTGACACTGCCCTTTCTCCCCAGGAGCTGTTCAAGAAGGTGCTGCCCCACCAGTGCCTGGGCTCCGTCTGGTCCCAGCAGGCCAAGCTGGGCAAGGAGCACGTGGCCTCCACTGTCAGCGCCACCGTCAGGCAGTTCAATCATGTGGCCACCTGTGTGATCACCACCTGCCTTGGGGACCCAAGCATGATGGCCCGGGACAGGGCCAACGTGGTGGAGCACTGGATGAAGGTGGCCAAGGTCTGTTGGGGGAGGCCCAGCAGCGTCCCTATGTGGAGCCTTGAAAAATGCCTCTGCTGCCTGGTCAGCTCTGAGGACTGAGGACTGAGGTCGGGGCCCCAGAACAGCCTCCATGTCCTCTCTGCCAGGGATTTGCGCACCTTGATGCCCAGGTGCCGGTGTTGGGAGGCTCACTTCCTACCTGGATCCTTCCTTGGGTTGAGCTGGGATTCTCCTCACTCTGAGAGTTGGTCTTTGGCTGCTATACGTGCCCACCCTGAGCATCTGTCCCACCAGGGGGGGTTTCATTCGAGGGGGATTGAAGCACCAGCTGCAGCTCCCACCTCACAGCCCATGTCTCCCCTTCCCCAGGAGTGCAGAAGCCTAAGGAAATTCTCCTCCCTGCACGCCATCCTCGCTGCTCTGCAGAGTGTGTTTGTCCATTGAATGAAGAAAACATGGGGGAAAGTTTCCAGGTGCGTAGGCCTCTCCCATCAGAGGAGGCATGGGGAGGTGTCACCCAAATGTCTCCCAGTGTCCCCTCACCTCCTGGGAGGCAGCCAACCATGGCAACAGGAACTGGGCTGGTGGGCGGGGCCTCTAAGGCTCCCTGGGACTCAGTCCACTGGCTCTGCTTCAGGAGTCAGTTTCCTCCAATGTCAGAGCCAAATGGGAGATTTTCAAGTGTTTTCAGCACCTGAACCGTGTGCCCAGTTCAAACCCAAACTGGTCAAAACAGAGCTGCTCCATAGATATGGAGAGGGGTCCAACGTGACCAATATGAGAGCCCTGCCCCAGTCCCAGGGAGACCTTCCTGCTCAGAGGAACCCTGAGGCAGTTTGAAACATGACATTGTCAACAAGAATTTGCCCTGAACCCGTCTCCCCCATCTTTCCTAAACATGTCTTTCCTCTTTCCCTCCACTCAGGAAGCAGGCACTGACAATACAAAAACTCTGCATGAAGGACAACATACTGAGCAGGGAACAGTTCATCAAGGTAGAGGGAGCTGGAGGTCTGCAGAGAGGAGGGCGTGAGGGAAGGGGGGACTGCACAGGATGCGGCTGTGGTAGTTTGTCACTTGAAGATTCTCTGAAAATGTTCACCCTCTCGGTCCCAATTACCCGGAAAAGGGATGTTTTTGTTCCTTGCTCAGTTGTGGTTCGGGGGCACTTTCAAGGGCAGGAGGCCCGGTCATGGCACACAGGGTGGTGGACAGGCTGTTCCTGGAGGGGGTGCAGAACTGGCACATTGAGCGGGTTTCTGTCTTCCATGCTGTTCCCTCCCAATTGCACTTCGTTTCTTCCAGGCTGTGGGGTGAATGGGACGGTGGGGGAGGGTTCTTCCCCAAACCAGCCCACCCTGTCCTCAGGATGCCAGGCCCTGCTACCACTTCTGTCTTCTCCACACCTGCAAGGGGAGCGCCCTTCCTGCCCAGGATGGGCCCCACAGGGGATTCCCACGGGAAAGGGGAACAAAGGGCTTCTTGGCCTCGGGTCCTGCTGTCTGGGCCAGAGACAGAGGGGTGTGCTCTCTGAGACTTCCCAGTGCGCCCTAGAGCACTCCCTGCCAATAAGTCTGCTTGCGATTGACATGGAGGGGTGACCACCCATGCTAGGTCATGAGTTCAGGACAGAACAGGACAGTGCAGAGCTCCCTGGCCTGTCCCACCGGGAGGGCTGAGGGTGAGAACATTGATGACAGGAATGACACTGAGTCCTCAGGAGAACCTGTGAGCTCGGTGGAGGTCTCCCACTTTCCAAAGGAGGGAACGGGTCATGGAGGCCACGCCCAGGCCTATGGTCACACACACTGAGTGAGTGTTGTAGCTGGGAGTGGTCCAGAAGCAGAGCATGCTGGAGTCCGGGTGGCACTGGTACCAGCTGACTTGGGTCAGATGGCCAGGGTGTGAGGTCAGGGGTGGTGGGGAAATGGGGTGAGGTGAGCATGACCTCAATGACCCTGTCCTCCACCCTGGTGGAACCAGCCTTCCAGGTCTGCCACTCTGGTGCTCTATGTCCCTGGATCCAAGCTCAGCCTTCCCAAGAAGGGGAGTGGGCCTGTCTGGGATGCTTACGGTCAGAGGAGGGGGTTCTGTCCTCCCAGCTGGAGGCTTCCAAGTCAAGAGAGGGAGGCCTTCCTCCTCCAGCCCCACCTCCTGTGCCCACAGACCCTGAAACCCTCCCTTAGAAATGACCAAGAGGAGGGCCTGGGGGAGGTGCCTGCAGGCTGGTCATGGGGGTGGGTCTGGCCCAGGACCACTGACCCAGTGATTTGCCCAGAGGTGGTCCTGGTAGCTGATCAAGAGGAGTTCCTGGAGAGTGAGGGAAGGGACAATTGAGTGGAGGCCCTAAGGGACCTGGGCCGCTCCACATGGAAACCCTGGGGCGGCCAGGAGGCTGAGGGTGGAGGCTTTTAGGAGAGGGCCTGTGGGGCACCTGGGAGCAGGGGCTCATCCTACCCTCACCCTGTTTGTCCAGTGTGTTCCCTTCCTGGGAGAATACCTCAAAGATCACATGGTGATGGACAGCAGAATGGAGAATGATCTGGAGGTGGGTGACCTGGGGCCTGACTGGGGTGACCAGGATTGACCTTGGGGACGGAGAGCCCCCATACTGAGCTGTGAGTTCTCAGCACTGCCTTCCCTTGGAGCTGGAGTGACAGGCCCATCATAGTCATCCTTGTCCCCGCTCCTTGGAGCCCAGAGCCTGGCCTTGATCCAAGTCCTGCCTTTTCTTGTTTCCTATTCCCTCCTGGGACCTGTTGGTAGTGCACCATGAGAAGTGTGGGCATAGGGGGCCAGTCCTAGCCAGGGGGCTCTTTCTCATGGACCTTGGATATCTGCCTTTTAGAAGAATCAGATCAATCAGAAAAAAAGGAAAAGGTTAGCGGCTGTGGCACAGCCTGCGGGTCAGGGGAGGGAGTGAGAATCATAGACGCCCTGGCCAGCACACTCCGGGGCTCCATCCCCTGCATCTTCCATTTATTGGGAGGGTTTGATAACAGAAGTGGGAGACCCCTCCAGTTGGTGTTTGGGCGTAGGGGCATGAAATCAAGGATAATCTCTTGGAGGAAGAGCTGTTAATGCCCATCTCTGAGCACAGGAAGGGCCTGGGTGGGATTAAGGAGAAGGAGGGTGCCCCTGTGTGCAAAGACCCAGGACCAAGCACCCGTTCCACTCTTCACCCCCATTTGGGCAGTGTCTGCATCCTCTCCTTCCCTCTTGCCTCAGGTGCAGAGAGTTTTGGAAGAGATAGTGGTTCTTCGGGAGGCTGCCCAGAAATACCAAATAGAGCCTGAGGAGCAATTCCAGGCCTGGTTCTGGCACCTGAAGTGGCTCAGTGAAACTGAGAGGTGAGGCCAGGCAGCAGTTGGGCAAGGGCAGGGCTGGACTCTTTCTGCTGGTTGGTCCAGGGAACTTGTGTCCATGGTTCCCTGATCCGCCCTGCCCCCCAGACCTTGCTGTGTAGCAATTCCTGGGGCTCCTGACACTGGGAGGGACACCTGAGGTTGGGAGCTCACAATTGCCACTCTCTCCTGCAGCTACATCTGGTTCTGCCAGCTGAAGCCACAATCCTAGGTGGCCAGGGGAATACTCACCGAAGAAAGCCAATGAATGATTGACTGCAGATGTGGAAATTATTCTCATCATAATCTCTATTTTTTAGACTAAGAAATAAGTATACAAATATTTATATTTATCTTTTCAGATATCCTAATAATACATGTAAATATACCTTTACCCATAGTTTTAAGTAATTTTTGTTATGTTTATGTTTTGCAAGTTTTAAAATATTAAAATTATTTCTGAAAAATAATATCTTCTAGCATCTTTTCTCTCGCTTTGTCATAAACTGTATAATTTGTCTGTAGTTAATGGACTTAAAATAATTTTGTTTTCAACTTTATAAATAAGTCTTTTATGATCATTGTTGTATAGATACCTCTGAACATTTATTCATTTTGAATCAATTCCCGCAAATAAAATTTGTTTCAAAAAATATACATTTTAAATGTTTGTATGTATGCATTTTGAATCATATGATCAAATTCCCTTGGAATTTTGATTGGGATCTCATCAGATTTGTAGACTGGGTTAAGAGGAATTCATTCCTTGGGTCCTTTATCAGGTATGTATTGAGCACCTCCTATGCATCAGGACTAGGAGCACATGCTCAACCCAAAGAGCTTGTCATGATGGCATGTTTGCATGAAAGAGTCAAACCAGCCAGCACATGCATAACCGTGAAGTCTGGAAGTGGAGAAATGGGAACCCTTGTGCACTGTTGATAGAATTGTAAATTGATGCAGCCACTATGGAAAAAAGTAAGGAAGTTCCTCAAAAAATTAAAATATAACTAGCATATGACCCAGCAATTTCACTTCTGGTTATTTGTAGAAATCCAAAACACTAATCAAAAGGATATGTGTACCTCTTTGTTAATTGCAACATTAGTTACAATACCACAGATGTGGAAAGAACCTAATGTCCATTGATTGACACTTGAATAAACAAGATCTGGTGCATATATGTAGTAGAGTACTATCCTATCTAATAAAAAGGGAATTTGCTAATTGACCATCACACCCTCACAAAGATGGCAGTACCCACAGCCAGAAGATGGCGGCACCCACTCTCCTCAGCCCCACCTCATCCAGCTGGAGTCCCTCAGTCCCCTCAGCCCTGAAGGGGAGGGCAGTTGGGGATGATCATGCCAGCAAAGGAGCAGTTAGGAGTCAATCAGGCAGGCACGGGAGCAGTTTAGTGGGCAATCAGGCAGACAGGCAAGTGAGTGGTTAGGAGCCAGCAATGCTGGATTGTGAGAGGAATGTGCAACTGCGGATTTAGGGATCGGGCTAAACCGGCAGTCGGACATCCCCCAGGGGGTTCCAAATTGGAGAGGATGCAGGCTGGGATGAGAGTCAACCCCTCTCACCTGTCCCCCATGCATACATTTTGTGCACTGGGGCTCTAGTTCAATCATCAAAAAGAATGAAGTCTGGACATTTCCAACAACATAGATGGTCTTCCAAAGCATGATGCTAAGTGAGCTAAATTGGACAGAGACAGACAAATACCATATGATCTTGCTAATATGTGGAATTAAAAAACAAAATACCCTCATAGATACAGATGACAGATTAGTGGCTCCCAGGGGTTGGGTGTTGGTAAAAATGGATAAAGGGGAGTTAAAAGTTACAAAAGGAAAACAAAATGGTGCATTATGAAGCAGCACAAAAACACTTTCCTACTGGCTGGTGACTGGTGACCACAAGCAAACAAAACAACAACAAAATACACCTTTTTAAAATAAGAGAAACAAGCTTAAATCAGGTGTCAGCTACATGTGTTTTGAAACTAATGGTGGCAACAAAGCCAGACCTCAGGTTCTAAAGGTTATGGGCCAGGTGACGGAAAATTTATACCCAGGGTTTTCCCTCTGTCCTAGAGGCAGTGGGCACATAACCTTGTGAATGTGGGTTCTAATTAAGGGACCTGGCCAAGTGGTGATTTTTTAAATGGAACACCAGAAACTTGGATTAGCTTAACATCATGTGAAGTTTTGAGCCAGTGGGTGTGAGTCTGTGATAGTTGTTAAACCTCTCCATAGTTTGCTTGAAAGGTTAGAATTAGATATTGTGGGCCTCATGGTAACCCAGAGAGCCAACAGTTCTTACATCAATGTTTGTACACTGTCTTTCCATTTCTGTAAAAGAAATTCATCGAAAAGGCAATTTCATCCATCTGTGCAGTGTGGGCAGGACAGGAGAGGAGCAGGTTCCCCAAGGGAACCCCAGTGGCATCTGACAGTTGATAGTTGGACAAAGTTCTAAGCAGGCAAGACCTTTGAACTGTTGAAATTGCTTGTTGGGATTCAGACCAAAGGGGTGATCAGATGCTGGAAGATCCCCCTTAGGGTGTGCAGACTTGAGCCACTTCCTGGAGCTTGGAGTTAGTGAGGCTGGGCTGGAGGCAGATGCTCCTGTCCCTTCCCCTCCAGTCTTGGGTCCTGGGTCATCCAGTGCTGGGTGCCCTCGGAGGACAGAGAGTGACTCCCATGGACTCCAAGGCTCAGGCACATCCTCAGCTTCCTGAGCTTCAGTCCTGTTCAGTGACCCCTTCAAGGGACTGGGGACCCTGAGCTGGGGTGTGGCAGGGCTGGTGACACTGCCCTTTCTCCCCAGGAGCTGTTCAAGAAGGTGCTGCCCCACCAGTGCCTGGGCTCCGTCTGGCCCCAGAGGAGGAAGCCGGGCAAGGAGCACGTGGCCTCCACTGTCAGTGCCACCGTCAGGCAGTTCAATCATGTGGCCACCTGTGTGATCACCACCTGCCTTGGGGACCCAAGCATGATGGCCCGGGACAGGGCCAAAGTGGTGGAGCACTGTTTTAAGGTGGCCAAGGTCTGTGAGGGGAGGCCCAGCAGCATCCCTATGTGGAGCTTTGAATAATTCCTCTGAAGCACAGTGGCTTTGTAATATCGCTTGACATCTGCTACTGTGATCCCTCCAACTTTGTTCTTGGCTCTCAGGATTGCTGTGGCTATTCAGGGTCTTTTTTTGTTCCATATGAACTTTTGAGAGTTTGTTCTAAGTCTGTGAAATATGCCGTTGGTATCTTATGGGCATTGCATGGAATTTATAGATTGCTTTGTATGGACATTTTAATGTTGATTCTACCAATTCATGAACACAGTATGTTCTTCCATTTGTTTATGTCTTCCTTTATCTCTTTTTTCAATGTCCTGTAGATCTCCGAGTACAGGTCTTTTACCTCCTTAGTTAAATTTATTCCCAGGTATCTTCATATTTTTTGTTGCAATGGTAGATGGCATTGCTTTTTAAGTTTCTCTTTCAGAGAGTTCATTACCAATGTATGAAAAAGCCCAGATTTCTGGGTGTTAATTTTGTATCCTGCTACATTGCCAAAATCATTTATTAAGTCTAGAATTTTTTTAACGGAGTCTATGGGGTTTTCTATGTACAATATCATGCCATCTGTAAATAATGATTGTTTTACTTCTTCTTTTCCAATTTTGATGCCTTTTATTTCTTCTTCTTGTCTGATGATGTCTATGGCTAGCCTCACAGTACTATGTCAAACAGAAGTGGTGAAAGTGGGCATCCCTGTCTTGTTCCTGTTCTTAGGGGAAATGGTTTTAGTCTTTGCCCATTGAGTATGATGTTGGCTGGAGGTTGGCCATATATGGCCTTTATCATGTTGAGATATGCTCCCTCTATTCCCACTTTGTTGAGAGTTTTTATCAAAAATGTTGGATTTTGTGGAATGCTTTTTCTGTGTCTATTGATGTGATCATGTGATTTTTGTCTTTCAATTTGTTTATGTGATGTGTCACGTTTATTAATTTGTGAATATTGTACCAGCCTTGCATCCCTGCAATAAATCCCACTTAATCATGATGTATGATCTTTGTAATATATTGCTAGATACGAGATTTTCTGATGTTTTTTTGTTGAGGATTTTAGCATCTATGTTCATGAGGAATATTGGCTTGTAATTCTCTTTCTTTGTAGTGTCTCTATCTGCTTTTGGAATTAGAATAATGCTGGCCTCATAAAAAGAGTTCCTTCCTCTTGAATTTTCTGACATGCTTTGAGGAGTATAGGTGTTAGTTTTTCTTTGAATGTTTGGAGAAACTCCCCTGTGAGCTGTCCAGACCTGGGCTTTTGTTTGGTGGGAGATTTTTGAGTACTGCTTCTATTTCATCAGTTGTTATTGGCCTCTTCAGGTTTTTGATTCTTCCTGAATCAGTTTTGGGAGATTGCATTTTTCTAGGGATTTGTCTGTTTCACCCACATTGCCCAGCTGTTGGCATATAGTTTAGTTGTTCATAGTATTTTCTTGAAATCTGTTGTATTTCTGTGGTGTCAGTAGTTACTTCTCCACTCTTGTTTCTGATTTTGTTTATTTGGGTCCTCTCTCTTTTTTTTCTTGATGAGTCTGGCTAAAGGTTTTTCAATTTTGTTTATCTTTTCACAAAACCAGCTCTTGGTTTCATTGATTTTTATTTTTTTATTTTTTAGTCTCTATGTTATTTGTTACTGCTCTAATCTTTATTATTTCCTTCCTTCTGCTTACTTTTAAGGACTTTCTTGTTGTTCTCTTTCTAGTTCTTTAAGTTGTAGGGTTAAATAGGTTGTTGCTGATATTTCTTGTTTGTTTGCTTTTTTTTTTTGAGTTATGCCTGTAGTGCTATGAACTTCCCTCCCAGGACTGCTTTTGCTGTGTCCCAGAGATTTTGGATTGTTGTGTGTTCATTTCATTTGTTTCCAGGAAGTTTTTGATTCCTTTCTTGATCTCATTGCTAACCCATTCATCTACACTAATAAAAGAGAAACATGGTAATTGGCGTACAACCGCTACCCTTTTCATTGGCTAATCAGCGAGATATGCAAATTAACTGTCAGCCAAGATGGCGGCCGGCAGCCAGGCAGCTTGAAACTAACATGAGGCTTGCTTGCCTCAGTGACGTAGGAAACCAACGTTCCCCGCCTGCGGCTGCAGGCCTCTGAGCTGGCAGTCTCAAACATCGTAACAAATACCACCGGACTTCAGCCAGCAGATTAGCAACATTGTATGCAAAGGCCAGAAAGCTATTTCAGCAGCGGAGGCCTAAGAGCTGGAGCCAAGCCTCAAGCTAAAGCTGGCCCAGAATAAAAAAAAAAAAAAAGGAAAAAAGGAGCGTTTGGGAGTTCAGTCACCCCCAGCCTGAAAACAGCCTTCATCCCCTCACCCAGGCTGGCCAGGCACCTCAGTGGGGACCCCCACCCTTAAGGGTGTGTGACCAGCTGCAAACAGCCATCATCCCCCCATCCAGGCTGGCCAGGCACCCCAGTGGGGACCCCCACCCTGATCCAGGACACCCTTCAGGGGAAACCAGCCGGCCCCCACCCATGCACCAGGCCTCTACCCTATATAGTAAAAGGATAAGATGCCCCCTGGCACCGGGATCAGGGGAGCCGCGAGGCCTCCTGGCACTGGGATCAGCGTGACAGGGGGGCAGTGCCCAAACACCCTGATCAGCCCTGCTCTGTGTGTGACAGGGTGCGGAACCCCAACCCCCCCCCCCCCGGCCCTGCTCTGTGTGTGACGGGGTAGAGCCATAACCTCCCCATCAGCCCTGCCCTGAGTGTGACTGTGGCGGCGCCCCAACCCCCTGATTGGCCCTGCTCTATGGGTGATAGAGGGTGGCGCCCAAACCCGCTGATCCGCCCTGCTCTGTGTGTGACAGGGGGCAGTGCCCCAACTCCCCTATCAGCCCTACTCTGTGAGTGACTGGGGGAGCTGGTCAACCCCCTGATGGGCTTTGCTCTGTGCGTGACAGGGGGGAGCTCCCCAACCCCCTGATGGGCCCTGCTCTGTGTGTGACAGGGGGCTTTCATTATAAAGTCAATTTTGATGGATATGAGTGTTGCTACTCCAGCTGAATTTTTTCCCATTTGCATGAAAAAATTATTTCTATCCCTTTACTCTCATCCAATGTGTGTCCCTTGTTTTGAGGTGGGTCTCTTGTAGACAGCATTTGGTTGGGTCATGTTTTAGTATCCATTCAGCTCCCCTGAGTCTTTTGATGGGAGCATTTAGTCCATTTTTCTGTGGAGTTATTATTGATAGGTACGTATTTATTGCCATTCTAATTCTGTCTGGCTAGGTTTCTCTCCCTATTTCTTCTTCTCATAAAAATATGCAACTTTCCATGAATTTGCCTGTCATCCACGTGCAGATGCCATGCTAATCTTCTCTATATCGTTCCAATTTTAGTTCATGTGCTGCCGAAGGGAGCACCTGGAGCCTCTTTCTGATGGACTTTGGCTGTCTGCCTTCCAGGGGAATCAGATCCACTGAGAAAAACAGAAGAAGGTGAGCAGTTTGGGCTCTCCTTTGGGGCAGCAGAAAGGAGTGACAATGATTGATGCCCTGGCCAGCACACTCCTGGGCTCCATCCCCTGCATCTTCCACTCATTGGGAGAGTTTGATAACAGAAGTGTGAGACTCCTCCACTTGGTGGCCGGGGGTAGGGTGTGGCATCAAGGATAACCTCCTGGAGGAAGGTCAGTGCCCGTCTCTGAGCACAGGAAGGGCCTGGATGGAATTAGGGGAAAAAACAGTGCCCATATGTGCAGACTCAGGACAGGTCTGCATCCTCTCCTTCCCTCTGGCCCCAGGAGCAGAAATTAATGGAGGAGATAGTGTTTCCACAGGAGGCTGCCCAGGAATATCAAATAGAGCCTGAGGAGCAATTCAGGGCCTAGTTCTGGGTCCTGGCACAGCTCAGCGAGAATGAGAGGTGAGGCCAAACAGGTGTTGAGCAAGAGCAGGGGTGGACTCTCCTTGCTGGTCACGGCACAGAACCTGTGTCCATGGCTCCCTGGTCCTCCCCAGACCTTCCTGTGTAGCAATTCCTGGGGCCCCTGGCACTGGGAAGGACACCTGAGTTGTGGCTCCTGGGAACTCACAGGTGCCACTCTGTCCTGCAATTACATATGGTCTTGCCAGTGGAGCACTCAGACTTTTATTCTGAGACAAACGGAAGTCAGTGAATGATTGACAGCAGAAGTGGAAATGATTTTTAACATGAGCTCATTTTTATGGCCTTTGACCTCATGGAAAACATGTTTGGGTCCAAAATCTCTCATTTTGGAAACTCTTAAGTTTTAGCTAAAAGTTTCATGATGTCAGGAAATACAAAATATTCTTTTTAAGGGTAACACAACAAATGCCTTATATTTTTCTGGATATGTGTAATGGCCAGCCAATAAAATTCTACATGAAAAACAGAAAAAACTATAAGATCCAAAACAATTTAGGAAGTTGTGACGTTTTTCATGACAGTAATATAAATGTTTTTCTTCAGGTATGTTAGTACGAGATTTAAAAGAGGAGAAAAACATAAAGAAAGCAGCATAGCAAGAAGCTTAAAGAATGGACATGATGACATGGAATGGAGTGGAAATAGAAATAAATATAAATGGTCAGCAGAGCGCCAGGCAACTGAGTGTCCTAAGAATATGCTGAGAAAGGAATAAAGCGGAATACTCAAGAAAACGTGTGTGAGGGTGAGGAAGGGAAAAAATCTGACATATTTGTGTGTCTGAATTTTATTGCATTAATGTTCTGTGACACAATTAGTTGAGTGTATCTAATTCTCAACCCAGTGTCTTGCCACAGTGAAA
This sequence comes from Myotis daubentonii, assembly GCF_963259705.1. Classification (NCBI taxonomy): domain Eukaryota; kingdom Metazoa; phylum Chordata; class Mammalia; order Chiroptera; family Vespertilionidae; genus Myotis; species Myotis daubentonii. Next base: position 24,712,350 of record NC_081851.1, on the reverse strand, counting down.
TTTGATTGTAGGCATGGATTTATTTTTATAAATACAATTTGGTTCAGAAAAAAATTAAAACAACTGCCCACCTTTAAGCAAAACCAACCCCGGTGCTCCTTTCCAGAGGATTATACCAGACACACATATTTATCCCCACCTTCAATACTCAAATACATCCATAATTTATATCTTGAGACCAATTTCTTCACCTTTACAATTAAGCAATTGGACTAGGTACAATTTTTTCTTTTCAAAAAGAGTAGATTTTTTTATTGCAGAAATACTTCGTGGTTATAGGTGGAAAAGAGAAAAGTTTAAAATAAGTGATCATTCACACACTATGTTGGAAATCATTATACATATCTTTATGTGTATCCTTTCAGATATGCTCACAGTATATATACATATATACTTATCTATATTTATAAACCATTTTATGTCTTATGACTCTTTGATAATGTATTCTATTAATATAAAAATATTTCTGGAATATTATACCTTCTGGTAACTTTTGTCCTGCTCCATCATAAATCATATCATTTAGCTGTAGTTAATGGACATGAAATTAATTTGTTTTCTGCTTTATGAACAATTCTATGACGATCATCATTGTATAGGTACCTCGATACATTTATTCAATTCGTTTTGAATCAATTCCTGCCAATAAAATCAGTTTCAAAAGTTACACATATTCTAAATTTTAGAATGTATGAATTTTGAATCATTTGATTGAATTTCCTTGGAATTTTGATTTGGATCTCATCTGATTTGTAGACTCATGCCCTGGCTCCTTTATCACGTATGTATTGAGCGCCTCCTATGGGCCAGGCACTAGAAACGCAGTGCTCAATCCAAAGAGCTTGTCATGATGGCATGTTTGCATGAAAGAGTCAAGCCAGCTAGCACATGCATAATGCGAAATCAGGATGTGCTGCGTGCTCTGAACTAAAGGTAAAACAGAGAAAAAGACAAATGGTGAGGAGGTAATGTCGTGTGTAGGATGATATGAAGGTTTGTGGGATCGAGGTGATAGTTGAGGCTGCTGTGGGAATATGCATAGATAACTAGCAAAATATAAACATCCCAGCTGCGCCCTCACTTTTGGGCTCTGGTTCCAAAGTTTTCTCAGTGACTCTGGATCTTTTTTTTTTTTTAATTTTTTTAAAGCTTGTATTTACAAGTAAAATAATTGATATTTTTGTGTAATATAATTTTATTTCTTGAGGGATAAGAATGGTAGTATTTCCATTTTACGTATAGTGCTGCTTATTCAGTAGCACTTAAAATTAAATTTTGGATGATGCTCTACGTCACTCATCAAGGGGGAAATAGTACAATTCAGAACCAGAATATATCGCTTCCCACTGCCAAAATGGCTGTTATCAAAAAGACAAGAAGTAACAAGTATTGGTGAGGATGTGGAAAATAAAGGAACCCTTGTGCACTGTTGGTAGGATTGTAAATTGGTGCACCCACTTTGGAAAATAGTATGGAAGTCCCCTCCAAAAATTAAAACTAGAACTAGTATATGATCCTCCAATTTCCCTTCTGATTACTTGAAGAAATCCAAAACACTAATTAAAAAGGATATATGTACCTCTGTGTTTCTTTTTTTTATTTTTATTTTTTTTATTGCTTAAAGTATTACAAGGAGTATTACATATGTCTCCTTTTTTTCCCCCCGCCCTTGACAAACCCCTGTACACGGGGACTCCGCTGTGCTTCCATTTATTTCTTGTGAGGATTGTTTTAGTCTACAGTATAAAGTGACTTTGTCCATTTAAAAGGACCTAGTATGAGCTTATAAACTGAACTGGTTCAGACTGTTTCATCTGTGTTTTTATGTCTAAGGCAGCCCTTGAAAAAGGTGAATTAAGCTGAGGCTGTTTCTGAAACATTTTGAAGCCTGTGGAATTCCTAACCCAGTATAGTAAGTTGGCTATAAATTCCTTGCAAGTTGGTAACTTTGTAGAAATTTAGTTTTTAGAATCTAGAATGTATGTTATGTTGGCATTTCAATAACTTGGGGGAGAGGGATTTGATTTTAATTATTATTGATTTCCTAGTCCTTTACGGCAGCGGTTCTCAACCTGTGGGTCACTAACTTGTGGGTCGCGACCCCTTTAGGGGTCAAACGACCCTTTCACTGGGGTCACCTAAGACCATCAGAAAACACATATATAATTACATATTGGTTTTCTTGATTAATCACTATGCTTTAATTATGTTCAATTTCTAACAATGAAAATACATTCTGCATATCAGATATTTACATTACAATTCATAACAGTAGCAGAATTACAGTTATGAAGTAGCAACAAGAAGATTTTATGGTTGGGGGTCACCACAACAAGAGGAACTGTATTAAAGGATCGCGGTATTAGGAAGGTTGGGAACCACTGCTTTAGGGAATGTGTGAAAGCATCATGCATGTACAGTCCCATGCTAGTGAGGGAAATGACATAGAAAAGGGATTTTTTTTTCTTAGAGAAGGAGAGAGAGAGAGAGAGAAACATGAATGATGAGAAAGGACCATCAATCGACCATTGATCAAGCACCTCCTGCACTACCCTCTCTGGGGATCAATCATGTGCCCTGACCTGGAATTGAACTATGATCTCCCTGTTCATGGGTCAAAGCTCAACCACTGAACCACACCAGCTGGGCTGAAGAGATGTTTCAGAGATGTTTGCACCACTGTCTGTTGAGAATATTCTTCAGTGATTTGCTACGGATTAGCAATCGTCATGGTGCTGAACCAGCAGTTTCCTCCAAATGGAGGGAAAGGTGGGTCTTGGTCCCGGGTCCTCTGTGACTCCGCTTCTCTTCTGTAGGTGGGACGTTGACACAGGTGTGGCAGCCTGTGGGAACCATGCTAGAGTCACCAGATGCTCAAGGCTAATGAGAGTGTGAAAGGCCCTCTCTGCAGTACGCCTCATGGCCAAGGCCACTCTGAGCATAGGAATCTTCATCAGGGTGTCCAAGGATTATATGTGCACAGCAAGGTCCCTACTTAGAATGAAGCCTTTCAGTAGAATCATACATACTACTGAGTAGCTAGAGGCCAGAGCGAGGGGAGACAGAGGCTAGAGAGAGAGGCTACTGAGACTACTGGGGTTTGAGAGCTCTATATGAGGCCTCATGCTGCTATATGAGGCACTAGCTCTAGAGGCAGCATGGTGCTATTAGGTGAGGCTGTAGGTACAGAGGCTGCTACTGCTTTTTGGGAAAGATGCATTTGTTAACTAGCTGGTGTGTGGCTTCCTACCTATATGCAACTGTTGTGAAGAACTGCTTTGCCTGATGGCTCCCAGAATAAAGACTCATTCTTATACACCCACAACTTCTCATGGCTTCCTCGTCTACCACCCAGCGACCAATGAGGTCCTGCCCTGGCAGAGGGCTTGGACCTAACCGTTAGTGTAATATGGCAGGAGCAGGACCTGTACTCCCACCCTTGGACCAGCAGGCAGGATGGAGCAGTGAGTGCTTCCAACACTGAGTCCAGCGAGCAGCGTTCAGAATATGGACACTTAGAGCAGTTACACTCTGACACAGCCACCGTATGCAAATTTAAAACTGAAGACTGATAGGTACACTGCAGCAGATATTTGCAATATGTACATAATAGAAGATTCGTATCTTCAATATCAAAGGAGCCCACAAAAATTGCAAAGACAATCTAAAGTCTAAAATGAGCACACACACAGAAATCTAAGTCTAGGATATACAAGGGACATTCACAGAAAGATACAGTTGGGCTGTCAGGAAGAGGATGAAGAAGATCCCAGATTTGCATAAAATTCAGGGCTGTAGGCCCTGTGTCTGAATAACTGGGTCTCCAAGACCTAGTTTTCCCCAATTTTAGAATGGGGGATTATGGTAGTTTCTAACCTCCAGAGGTTTAAAACAGGTGATGACTCCTGAAGCACTCACCTCCACCTCTGCTGATACCACAGGTTGGAGGGGACCTGATTTCATGAAGGACGTGGCTTAGTCATTTCTTGCTGTGGAGCAATATGCCCACTGGCCTGGTGACACTACACATTCGTGACTGTCTGACAGCTTCTGCAGTCAGGAGCAGGGCATGGTGTAAGTGAATCGGGGATCATGAGACCAAGGATTTGGCTGAGACTGTGGTCTCCCCTGAGTGTCTAGGAGGAAAGGAGATGCTTCCAATCTCACCCTGGTTGTGGGCAGAATTCGGTTTTCTGCAGGTGTAGGACTGAGGAATGTATTTCTTGTGACCGTGGCTGCAGGCGTCCTCAGCTCCAAGAGGCCACAGGGAGCTTCTGGGGTAACCCAAGCCCAGCCACTTGGTGCTGCAGAGCCCACTGAGCAGAGGGCCAACAACTCCAGCAGAATGGGCGCTGCAGTCTGTGTGAGGGGACCCGTCATAGGGGCAGTGTCACCACAGTGGACATGTGCTCTCCTGCTGTCTTCAGATGAACTCATGGACGGGGTTCGATGGGGTCAGGATAAGCGGGGTGGATGCCAGGGTCTCTTCCCAGGACCCACCATTTGGGGTTGAGTGACAATGCGTGTGTGTGAGGAGGGTGTGGGCTGGAGGTGCCTGTGGACTTAGAAACTTGAGAGAAGTGGCTCCTGAATTGTCATTTGAGTGATCTGACTGGGTGTGTCTCTGTCCCACAGCCTGACCATTCCTTGATCCAAGGCCCTGAAGGTCAGCAAGTGGAGCAGGGTCCCAGACAGGAAGCACTTACTGGGCTTTTCCCCAAAAGCCTCGAATGGGAGCCCAGCCTCACCGTCCCTGGAACCACCAGGGAGGATGTGACTTCTCCTGAGAGCTGGGGCTGCATCTGTGATTCGTGGGGGCAGGAGTCCTGCAGCTGTGGGTGCCGGGTTTGCGTTTCCTCCAGCTCCCACTCTAGCACCCAAACTAGCCATCCCTGACCAGGCCCTTCAGGGACTTCCACCCTCTGCCCCGTGCACAGGTGCAGGCCCCGGCTCATGCAGCTCAGCCCAGGGCCCTGGGGGCACCGCAGGGAAGTTCCCGTGTCCTTGGAGGAAATGGGTGAGAAGCTGCTGCCTGAGCTCCAGCCCCCAGGGATGTCCAAGTCATGTCCTTCCAGATGGGTGTCAGTGTGCTTGCAGCTTCAGGGCAGCCCCAGGTCATCAGTTTCAAGAAAAGTAATTGCGGTGAAATACGCGTCACACAAAACTGACCATCTGAGTCGTTTTGACGTATATTCACACTGCTGTGCAGCCATACCCCCCCTCCCCACACCTCCACAACCTTTTCATCTTGCAAAACAGTAGCAGTAACTCCCCACCTTGCTTCCTCCCATCCTCTGGCAGCCACCCTTCCACTTCCCTTGTCTGTGAATATGAGGAAACAGAAATGTCATGAAAGAGGGATTGTCCGCATTTGCCCTCCTGGGATGGGATCATTTCCAAGCACAGTGCCCTCAAGGTGCATGCACTTGGTCCCAACAGGTGTCAGAATTCCCCTCGTTCTGAGGCTAAATACTGTGGGAGCAGGTGGTGTTATGGGGGATGGGGAGAAGTGGGGGGAAGGGGGCAGGCTGGCAGCTCCCTGACCACTGCCCCTGTTGGTTCCTTCCTTGGAGACTGACGTTGCCCCTGCATTGTTGCAGGTTCCCAGCACCACATACTCATCCAAGCCTGGGAGCCAGGAACACACCTCCAGCTGCTCCCTGGGGTGAGGTCCTTGTCCTGGTCCCTCAGACAGCCCTGCAGCTTTCAGTCAGCTGCTTTGAATACTGGGCACATGTCTAATTTATACAAAGGTTGAATGTCAAGCATCCAAAGGAGCCATTCAAATACCTCAGCCCAGGGCCTTCTATGCGGCAGGAGCAGCCAGTGACATGGACCCTGAGAGTGTCCTCCTGGCCCCTGCCTGCTCCACCTGAGCCTCCTGGCAGTGTCTGCTCCCCTTCTTGGCTTCCAGGCCCAGGGCAGGGGCAGGTTCTGTCCTCAGCTCAGTGCTCCTGCCTTTCCCTGGAGAAGGCTTGGCTGAGCCTGAAGGCCACCCCCACCCCCACCCAGGAGGTTCCATCCTCCTCCAGAAGTTCCAGGACCCTGAGAAGATTGGGCCTCAAACCATGAACAGACCCCACAGATCTATGGTCTGACCCAGCTCTTCACAAGGGCGATGTGAGGCCAGGGCAGGAGGGGACATGGGCAAGGCCTTCCAAAGGGGCACTCATTCTACATTCATCCTGTTATGGAGGGCTTCCTACCATTGGCCAGGCGCTAGTCCGCACCCTCAGGCGCCTAGACACTGGAAGGAGGTGTTTAAGTGGGTTTAGAACATGTAGACACCCCCCTTGTGATATGCCAAGTGTTCCCTCCATTTTTCAAGTGTTAACTTTTTAACACTCTCCATTGCCTCAGAGAGCATAGGTTGTTTATTATTGCTGAGTGCCCAGTGGGAACACTGAGGCACAAATACCATTGCTCTCAAACTCTGCACCCCTAAAGTACAAATATTCACACCACCCAAGTTCTGTGGAGCAGGCCTCTGGGCATGGTTTGGTTGGGTGCCTTTGCCTCAAGGTGTCAGTGAAGCAGGAGATGTGTTTTCACTGAGGCTCGACTGAGGATAGATTTGCTCCCAAGCTCACTCGTGTGGTTTTTGTCAGGATGCAGTTTGAACTGAGAGCCCGAGTTCCTGCCTGTTGTCCTGGGAACTCCCTGGGTTCTCTCCTGTGGGGCCTCTACATAGGGCAGCTCAAAACATGGGTGCCTGTTTTCCTTGTTCCAGAGATATGACAGACAGACAGACAGAGACACAGACACAGAGAGAAAGTGAAATAGAGGCTGAGAGGAAGGAAGGGACCTCAAGAAAGAGAGTATGAGAGAATGATGAGACCTGACATCCCATGACCTGGGCTGTCCTCTAAGTTGTTCAGAAGCCAGTTACTGAGCACTCAGCAGACACACAAGGATGTTCCCACCAGGAGGCTGGACTCACTCGAAGCCATTGTGAAAGCTCCACCACATGGACCCACATGAGGCACTGGGTCTGATGCTACGTGTAACAAGAGACCACTGCGAGGTTTAGGCCAGTGAGTGACAATATCTGAATTTCCTGTGATTTCAAACCCTTAAAGGTACAGACTTGAAAATGAGGCCAAATGAGCAGTGACTTCCCTGAGATCACACACTGGACTCGAGACCTGTTTTGTCTAGTGTTGCATGCTGTGTCCCACTCATTCTTGTCACCTTCCACCTCTATGTTTGTGTACCAGATTCATGGGACACCAGCCCACAGCTGTTAGGGGCCTTGTCCCATCTGCACCTGATGACTTCCTAGGGAAATGGTGCCTAGCATCATCCTCACTGGGCGGCTTGGGAGCCTGGGGGAGGCCCTGAGAGGCACAGAGGCTTCCCCAGGGCACAGAACACCTAAGAAAAAGGAGGTGTGAACTCAGCTTTCTCCCCTAAATTGGGGGCCTCATACCTTCTCAGGGAGCTGGGGGGAGGGCTGTGTTGGGTATTGGTGTACTGGTATGGAGACGACATGGGTATAGAGGGTGAGAGGTCACCAGCCCAGAGAGGGCTTAAGGTAACTCTGATTGGAGGAAGGGCCCAGGTTATGGAACCTTGAAGGGGTTCCTCACTTCCTTTGTGACAGATCCCCAACAGAAATTAGAGCTGTTGTAACCAGGTACCCACATTCTAGAGACAACTGCCTTTCTAGCTCACTTGAGTGGAGAAGGTCAGACCAGGATGTCTCTCTGTTGCTTCCCATCCTTCCGACGCTCTGGGCAGAAGAAAGCCCAGAGTGAGATATGTGTCTGTGGCCGCAGAAATCCAAACAAGCCCCACCGCCGACTGCCATCGGTCTCCGGTAGGAGGACCCGACGAGTTACTGTGGGCATCCCCGGGAAGGAATATCCAAGCCAGACCTTAACTTGGGTCCCAGTTGTGAAGGCCCACACTTCTTACACCTCATCCCAGGTATGTGTTTGTTGGGGGTGATGACGGACAGCATGGGGTGAGGGACTCACCACCCGGGCAGGAGCAAGTTGGTAGGTGTCAGAAGCCTGGAGGGTGTGTCATGTTCATTGCCCAGGTCATGGGTGAGAGGAAGGGAAGCTGAATGCTGGGGACTGAGCTCCACTACCCACTTGTTAATTGGGGGTCCTCAAGGTGTCATCTCATTCCCTCTCTGCCTGGAGGTCTTTGCAGATGCCCCTCTCTGCCTGATCTGGGGAGCAGAATGGGTGGTGGGCATCTTCCCCACTGGTAATGCCCGGGGCCCCTGATGCCTCCTGGCCCGGTAGCGGGCTTTGTCTTTGCAGAGCTCCAACAAGGGCAGCGTAGAGGAGCTGGCTGACAGGTTCACTGATGCCCTCAACGGGTACAAAGGACAAGTGCGTCGGGCCAGGAAAACCGTCCAGTGCCAAACTGAGGTGAGAGCTGGCCTACATCCACTACCTGAGGTGATTGGGGTGGGACCAGAACTCAGACTCAAATCTGGGGCCTCAAAGTTTTCACAGGCCCACTCCCAAAGGAAACTGTTCCTCCAATCCTCCTGACCAGGTCCCTGGTAGGGGAGAAAAGCAGTCTTCATGTGTTTGTTGGGATCATAGAGAAAACATTTTTGTTATCTTTGCATTTTTCTCATTTCAAATGTTGAACTCCCTGCCCCAAGTATCCTGTGGACCAATCCCAGCTCAAATGTCCTTGTAGACTTTCTCCAAACCTTACACATCAGTCACCTTGATAGTGCTGTGTATTTAAAAAACTGGAAAGGGATTGAAGTGTTGGATACTTTCCTCTTCAACCTGCCATTCCACCGAACATGCAAACCATTGCAGTGTGGCCAGGTCAGAAGCTGTGGCCTTACCCATCTCCATATCATCCCATCAAGGACATCATTTTCCTCAGTGACTCAGGCTTTCACTGTTGTTAGACCTTGATGTGAATCAGTTCTTGCTAGTTTAGCAGGGCTGCTGGGAACATCCCCACTGTGTCCTAATAGACTGTCTCAGTTAGCCAGGGCTGCCATAGGATAGAGTTACAGATTGGGATGGAAGGTTCCTGAAGCCTACTGGCCTGGTACCTGGCTTTGTCTTTGCAGAGTTCCAAGGAGGACATCGTTGAAGAGCTGGTCAACGTGTTCAACTACTCGACTTCCCTCGACCCAGCAAAGGTGCATCAGGCCACGAACACCATCCAGGTCCTGACTCAGGCTGGCCTTGAGGATCTTTATACTCACAAACCCAAGACGACCTGGCAATGTTCAGAAGGGAGACTCAACTCTGGGGACTCCCAGAGACCCTCCCACAACTCTCCTTAGAGTGTCCCTCATCCCCATAACAGAGGAATTGGGCTTCCATTCCCCCCTCCATGGGAGAGTAGAAAGACACTCCTCACATATATGTGGAAATATTAAAGTGAAATAATATTGTTTGACTTCACAATTTACCCAGGAGCACTTTCGCCTATCGCTGTTTTTCTTGTTTAAACTACCCTTGCCAGTATCCTCTGGAGCACTCAGCTCCACTGTCCTTGCAGACCTGGTCCAGTTGGGGAGGTCGTTTGTCCAGCGATGCGGCCTTTCAGTGCTGTTGGACATGGGCCTAATGCAGTTCAGCTGCCATGTCACAGTGCTGCCCAGAACACTGAAGTGTGTCGGAACGGACTGTGTTAGGTTGCTCAGGCTGCCATAACATAGGACCACACTGGGTGGTATCAACAGCAGACATTCATTTTCTCACAATTCCGGAGGCTAAAATTGAGAGGTGGGGCTGGTTTCTCCTGACGGGGTCGCTCCTCAGCTTGTAGATGGCTGTCTTCTCTTTGTGTGTCACATGGACTCCCCTCTGCACTGCCACGTGTCCTCCCCTCCTCTTCACAGAACACTGGTCAGATCAGATGAAGACCCACACCACTGGATTCACTTCACCTTAATTATTTGCTAAAATTCTAAAACCAGACATATTGTGAAGTTTTAGGGGGTCCCAAAGTCATGGAATTGGGGTGACACAATTCAGATCACAATATGTACCACCCCCCCTCTGGACATGGACGCCCACTGCTGGTGGAAGGATGTGCACATGTAAAATGTAAAGGCTGTAGGCAGATTCCAAACCCAAAGGGCTGTGGCAGGGACGTTGCCAACAGCAGTTTCTGATGATGGCGGCTGCCTTGCTCCCAGCCTGGCCCGGGTTTTTTTCACTCATTGAAATTGTCACCTGTCTGATGTCAGGCTGTTCAAGACAATCACAGTGTTCCTTCATTGGCAATTGCCTCACAGGGACACTGAGTCACCTGTCACTTTCCACTCACCGCATGGATTTGCTCCCTCTCGAGTCCTCTGCCAATATTCTTGCCTGTTGATCACATTTCTTCAGCCTGGAGTCTGCAGGCATTTGCCGCTTTGCAGAATCTGGCATCTCCATAATGAGGGTCTTAAAATGCCCTTTAATGTAAAAGGATGAAACAAAAGTGTCTTTTTTGAAGTCAGTGGTTTTCATAGGCCATATCTACCATGTGCACTGTCCCCACACAGGGATGGGCAAGGTTCCCACACCCTTTCCATCCCTGTCGGGAGCAGGTCAGTCTCAGGTAGCTGAGACAGAATTTCATCCAGGGCAGTTCACAGTTCTGACGTGCATGACCTTGAGAAGGCATGACATCCCTAAGCCTCTGTGTTCTCATCTCTATAATGGGGATGTTTCTTGAGGACTCACGGGGACAACGCTCATCGTACAAACTATTAATACAAGGTGTGTTGTTCCTCAGCTAAAACAAACAAGGAAAAAACATGCCCAGAAGGTAACAATTGTATGAACATCCCCCACCCTGTAGAGAGCACCTGGGAAGGCACATGGGCATTTCTTTAATTATTGTCAGCTGAATCCAGTGGCATGGGCAAAACCACTTCCTGGAAACATGCTTTGCCAAAAGGCAGGAGTATTGTCAGTTGACCTTCAGCCCAGGGTGCCAGGGGGTAGGTTTTGTTATTTAAATCCAGGCAAGCCCCAGGAATGATTAAGATTCAGGCCCACCCAAGAATGCACAGAATCTCCTTTGCCTTGACTTTTAGTAAAACTTCCTGTTTTTTGCTCTATAAAATAAACATGCTGGATTGGCTTTGGGTCTCTGTCCCTGTTTCATCATCAGGGGAAGTGGTCCCACCCAGCTTCAGCTTTTTTTTTCCATCTCTGTGTCTGTCTCTTTCATTTTCTCAATCCCCAGCCGCCCCTACTCAAGAAACGGACCCCCCTCTAGCTGTGCTGGAACGGAGAAGAGAGACATATTTACACCACCTGCCAAACTTAAGTGGAACTTTGAAAACCTAGAACCTGAATCAGCCTGGACACTCCTGTCCCTGAGGGGCTGGGACTCCTGTGTGAGCTCCAGGCCTCCCTCCTCCTGGGAATCACGGTGATGCTGCTGACTGGATGTCCCTCCCTGCCCCCTCAGTGTGCAGCTGAGTTCACTCTGAGACTGTGTGAGGCCCGCAGGATGCGAGCCCTGCAGAAAGGCATGTTGGAGAAGGTGGCGGCATCCCTGGTACCAGCTTTCCCGGCTGGCAACATCCCCCACATCTGCACCCTGATGCCCACCCACCCGGCCTTCTCCAGAACCCAGTGGTTCCTGGACGAGCTGTTAACTTAGGAGCACGGGCCCTTCTTCAGCACAGTGGGGCCTCTGCCCACTGCCAGCTGTGGGTCTTCACAATGTCATCACATCGGTCTGAGGCTCAGAATGCTCCTCTGAACAGTGGTAGGTACGGGATCCACCGCATAGGGCTGTGGTAGGCACTGCTGTGGGGACCAGCCATGGCACGGCCTACCTGCCGCCGGCTCTGCAGAAAGGGCTGCTGGACCGTCTATGGTTGTTCGTGCCAATTAGGTCTCTCTGTCCCATGGAAAGTCCCCTGACTCTCCCATCAGCGGCCTGTGGCATCTGAGTGTGGAAAAGCACATGGGGAACAACCTGTCAAGCAGTGAGAGATGTCACCTCGCTGACCGTGTCCTGGTCCTTGGTGGAGCCACATGGGGGATGGCAGGGGAGAGCAGGGCCCCAGGCCCACTCAGGTGGCTGGGATGGTTCTGGTTGGAGCTCACTTACTCGACAATGTGCATTCAGCTCCTCCCACAGGCAGCCACTTGTGGAGACACTTAGCCTGACTCAAGGAATGAAGCAGACACAATCCCTGGGCCTCAGTTCTAGTCATCGAGTCAGACAGTCACACTGTCCATCATTCGCAGGTCCTGTCCACCGTCCATCAGATTGGATGCCATCAAGGTGTTTTCCACATCTGGAGGGACACCTCCTCATGATGACCGGGGAGACACACCACAGGAGCAATTAGCAAAGTGAGTGGTCTGTGGGTGCAGAAGGAGGGTCTCCTGTGTTGGCAGAGTGGGGGCTTAGGTAGGGCAGGGCCTGGCAGAACCCTGATCTTACACATCTTCTGATTCCCAAGGGAGGGCTGAGCCCCGGTGGCTCCTCTGCAAGGAGACATGAGTCAAAGAGGACAGTGGGTGGGGTCCCTTGCCTTGTAGACCCAGAGGGGACACTGGGCTGAGTTGTCCCTCAGAGTCCCATCCCCCCCACAGACCCACCCCGCTCTGCCTGCCCCTCTCCACATCCATCTCCCCTGAACCCCACGCTGGGGCTCAGAACAGGACTGTGGTGAGCAGGCTGCTCACAAGTCTGTCTCAGTCCTCATCCCAGATGCCCAGGGCCTGGAGGGTAGGGGCCGGCAGTGCACTGGACCTTCAGGAGAGCTGCCAGTGGGAAGAAGAGTCTCACACAGACTCCGTGTTGAACCTGCTGGATCCCACACTTGCTACAACCAGGACAGCCACACAGGGGCCGGTGTTGGCTTGGGGTTGTGCCCTGGATGTGGAGGGGCCTACACAGAGGCTGAGTCTCAAACAAGAGTGCCATGGGAGGGCAGAGTGGAAGGAAAGACCAGGACTCAGACTCTGCTGGCCACCTGCCTCTCCCCAGGGCCACCGCTTCTGTGATGAGAACCTGGCCAGACCAGGTACAATATTTGGGCCAGCCCCTCCTTTCTCCCTGGTTCATCGTGAAGCAGGCCTTGGTGCTGCACAGCCGCCCTGCCCCACACCTGGTGGGCCTCGTCAGAAGTCTTTGGGTGGAGCTGGCGCATCTAGAGCCCACTGAGGCACAGGGGGAAGGTGAGGGGACTGCAGTTTGGGAAGATAATTGGGGGAGTGGGGCAGACGGCAGGGGTGTTTCAGGGGCCAGAATTCCCTAAAAGGCATTTGCATCTTTCCTGTCTGTGAAATGCATGGGAAAGTGAGGCATGTGTGAGAACCCGCCTCTTTAACCTGCTCCAGAACCACCTCCAGAGCTCAAGCGCACTCCAGAGCCAGAGGAAGGGCCTGCTCCTGGGCTAGAGCCTGGTCCAGCTGTGGGGGTGCTGGAGCCATCTGGACCACCAGCTCTGATCCGAATCCCAACAGCAGAGCCAGCTGCACCCCCAACAACTGACTACCCCCGGGCTGGGACCCCTAAGCACCTTATAAGGGGGGAGAAGCTTAACATCCCGACCTTCCCTCCAAGGCTGGTGGCCGAGCAACTGACAGCAATGGATGCGGTGAGTCTGGGGCTCTCAGGGTGGGTGGGACAGGCCTTCCCTCTGCCCTTGGCCGCTCCGACCTGCCTTTCCCTGATCCCAACTCCTATGATCTTGATGCAAATCTCAACTCCACCACTTTACCACCCATGGGTCCTGGGCAACGTTCTCAACCCTCAGCCTTTGCTGTCCACCTGTGGACAGTGGAGGTGGGCACCCCAGGCCCTGCTGCACAGAGTGGCTGTGCAGATTCCATGAGGGAGATGAGACAGAAAGCTGGGTGGGGCCTGGCCTGGTTTGTGGGGAGGGGCGCTCACTGCGTGCAGCCAGGTCCATGGGTTGCTCATCCATGTGCCCATGCGGCTCAGCGGCCTCAGCACTTATTTGTCCCCTGATGTGTGTTTAACTACAAGGGAGACAAACAGTTGTGGTGGTAGCTGCCACAGAGGAATGTGCACTGAATGGAAATTCAGAGCAGAGGGGTGTCAGGTGCTGGAAGATGCCCCCTTGGGGTGAGCAGACTTGAGCCACTTCCTGGAGCTTGGAGTTAGTGAGGCTGGGCTGGAGGCAGACGCTCCTGTCCCTTCCCCTCCAGTCTTGGGCCCTCGGTCATCCAGTGCTGGGTGCCCTCGGGGGACAGAGAGTGACTCCCATGGACTCCGAGGCTCAGGCACATCCTCAGCTTCCTGAGCTTCAGTCTTGTCCAGTGACCCCTTCAGGGGCCTGGGGACCCTGAGCTGGGGTGTGGCAGGGCTGGTGACACCGCCCTTTCTCCCCAGGAGCTGTTCAAGAAGGTGCTGCCCGACCAGTGCCTGGGCTCCGTCTGGTCCCAGAGGAGGAAGCCGGGCAAGGAGCACGTGGCCTCCACTGTCAGTGCCACCGTCAGGCAGTTCAACCGTGTGGCCACCTGTGTGATCACCACCTGCCTTGGGGACCCAAGCATGATGGCCCGGGACAGGGCCAACGTGGTGGCGCACTGGATGAAGGTGGCCAAGGTCTGTTGGGGGAGTCCTAGCAGCGTCCCTATGCGGAGCCTTGAAAAATTCCTCTGCTGCCTGGTCAGCTCTGAGGACTGAGGCCTGAGGTCTGAGCCCAGCACAGCCTCCATGTCCTCTCTCCCAGGGATTCGTGCACCTTGAAGCCCAGGTGCCGGTGTTGGGAGGCTCACTTCCTTCCTGGGTCCTTCCTTGAGTTGAGCTGGGATCCTCCTCGCTCTGAGAGTTGGTCTTTGGCTGCTATACGTGCCCACCCTGAGCATCTGTCCCACCGGGGGGGGGGGTGGGGGGTGAGGGGTTCATTTGAGGGGGATTGAAGCACCAGCTGCAGCTCCCACCTCACAGCCCATGTCTCCCCTTCCCAGGAGTGCAGAACCCTAAGAAACTTCTCCTCCCTGCACGCCATCCTCGCTGCTCTGCAGAGCGTGGCTGTCCATCGATTGAAGAAAACATGGGGGAAAGTTTCCAGGTGCGAAGACCTCTCCCATCAGAGGAGGCATGGGGAGGTGTCACCCAAATGTCTCCCAATGTCCCCTCACCTCCTGGGAGGCAGCCAACCATGGCAACAGGAACTGGGCTGGTGGGCGGGGCCTCTAAGGCTCCCTGGGACTCAGTCCACTGGCTCTGCTTCAGGAGTCAGTTTCCTCCAATGTCACAGACGGCACTGAGCCAAATGGGAGATTTTCAAGTGTTTTCAGCACCTGAACCGTACGCCCAGTTCAAACCCAAACTGGTCAAAACAGAGCTGCTCCATAGATATGGAGAGGGGTCCAACGTGACCAATATGAGAGCCCTGCCCCAGGCCCAGGGAGACCTTCCTGCTCAGAGGAACCCTGAGGCAGTTTGAAACATGACATTGTCAACAAGAATTTGCCCTTAACCCGTCTCCCCCATCTTTCCTAAACATGTCTTTCCTCTTTCCCTCCACTCAGGAAGCGGGCACTGACAATAAAATAACTCTGCATGAAGGACAACATACTGAGCAGGGAACAGTTCATCAAGGTAGAGGGAGCTGGAGGTCTGCAGAGGGGAAGGCGTGAGGGAAGGGGGGACTGCACAGTATGGGGCTGTGGTAGTTTGTCACTTGAAGATTCTCTGAAAATGTTCACCCTCTCGGGCCCAATTACCAGGAAGAGGGATCTGTTTGGTTTATGGGCAGGTGGTGGGGGGCACTTTAAAGGGCCAGAGGCCCCGTTCATGGCACACAGGGTGGTGGCCAAGCTGTTCCAGGACTGGGTGCAGAGCTGGCACATTGAGCGAGTCTCTGGCTTCCATGCTGCCCCCTCCCAATTGCACTTAGCTTCTTCCAGGCTGTGGGGTGAATGGGAGGGTGGGGGAGGTTTCTTCCCCAAACCAGCCCAGCCTGTCCTCAGGGTGCCAGGGCCCTGCTCCCACTTCTGTCTTCTCCACACCTGCAAGGGGAGAGTCCTTCCTGCCCAGGATGGGCCCCGCAGGGGATTCCCATGGAAAGAGGAACAAACGGGCTGCTTGGCCTTGGGTCCTGCTGTCTGGGCCAGAGACAGAGGGGTGTGCTCTCTGAGACTTCCCATTGCTCCCCCAGAGCACTCCCTGCCAATCAGTCTCCTTGTGATTGACACGGAGGGGTGACCACCCATGCTACAGGCCTCACAGGGTGGTCATGAGTTCAGGACAGAACACGACAGTGCAGAGCTCCCTGGCCTGTGCCACCGGGAGGGCTGAGCGTGAGAACATTGATGACAGGAATGACACTGAGTCCTCAGGAGAACCTGTGAGCTTGGTGGAGGTCTCCCACTTTCCAGAGGTGGGAACGGGTCAGGGAGCCAGGCCCAGGCCTAAGGTCACACACACCGAGTGAGCATTGTAGCTGGGAGTCGTCCAGAAGCAGAGCATGCTGGAGTCGGGGTGGCACTGGTACCAGCTGACTTGGGTCGGAGGACCAGTGTGTGAGGTCAGGGGTGGTGGCGGAATGGGGTGAGGTGAGCATGACCTCATTGACCCTGACCTCTACCCTGGACGAAGCAGACCTCCAGGTCTGCCACTCTGATGCTGAACATCTGAGGATCCAGGAAGAGGCTGCACAAGAAGGTGAGTGAGCCTGTCTCGGGGGCGCTCCAGGGTCAGAGGTGGGGGCTCTGTCCTCCTAACTGGAGGCCTCCAAGTCAAGAGAGGGAGGCCTTCTTCCTCCAGCCCCACCTCTTGTGCCCGCAGAACCTGAAAACCTCCCTTAGATGTTTCTAAGCCTGGGGGAGCTGAGTGCAGCATGGACATGGGATGTGGCTAGCCGGGACTGCTGACCCAGTGATTTGCCCAAAGTGAGTTCTGAGAGCTGATCAAGAGGAGTTCCCGGAGAGTGAGGGAAGGGACAATTGAGTGGAGGCCCTAAGGGACCTGGGCTGCTCCACGTGGGAAACTTGGGATGGTCAGGAGGCTGAGTGCGGGAGGCTTTCAGGAGAGGGCCTGTGGAGCACTGAGAGCAGAGACTCATCCTACCCTCACCTGTTTGCCCAGTGTGTTCCCTTCCTCAGAAAATTTCTGAAAGACCTGATAAAGCTGTTCACTAGGATGAATGATTATTTGGAGGTGATTGACCTGGGGCCTGACCTGGGGTGACCAGGATTGACCTTGGGGTACAGAGTGCCCCCATATTGAGCCCTGAGCTGAGAGCACAGCCTCCCTTTGGAGCTGGAGCGACAGGCCCATCATAGCCATCCGTGTCCCCACTCCTTTAGAGCCCAGAACCTGGCCCTGATCCAAGTCCTGTCTTTCCCTGTTTCCCACCCCATCCTGGGACCAGGTGGTAGTGCAACCTGAGAAGGGTAGACATAGGGGGCTAGTCCTAGCCAGGGGGCTCTTTCTCATGGACTTTGGGTATCTGCCTTTCAGGTGAATCAGATCAACCTAGAAAAAAAGGAAAAGGCACACTCCTGGGCTCCATCCCCTGCATCTTCCACTCATTGGGAGAGTTTGATCACAGAAGTGGGAGGCCCCTCCAGTTGGCGGTTGGGAGTAGGGGAGTCGCATCAAAGATAACCTCCTGGAGGAAGGGCTGTTGATGCCCATCTCTGAGCACAGACAGGGCCTCGGTGGAATTAGGGGTAAGTTGGTGCCCATGTGTGTAAAGACCCAGGACCGGCTCCCCACCCCACTCCTCACCCCAACTCAGGCAGTGTCTGCAGCCTCTCCTTCCCTCTGGGCCCAGGAGCAGAAAGTAATGGAGGAGATAGTGCTGCTGCAGGAGGCTGCCCAGAAATATCAAATAGAGCCTGAGGAGCAATTCGGGGCCTGGTTCTGGGCCCTGGAGTGGCTCAGAGATGATGAGAGGTGAGGCCGGGCAGAGGTGGAGCAAGGGCAGGTTTGCACTCTCCTTGCTGGTCAATCCAAAAAACCTGTGTCCATAGCTCTCTGATCCGCCCCAGACCCTGCTGTGTAGCAACTCCTGGGGCTCCTGACACTGGGAGGGACACCTGAGGTGTGGCTCCTGGGAGCTCACAGTTCCCACTCTGTCCTGCAGTAACACCCTGTCCTGCCAGCTGGAGCCTGGGTCCTAGTTGGCCAGCAGAACACTCAGGCTTTTATTCTGAGGAAAAGGAAGTGATTGAATGATTGACAGCAGAAGTGGAAATGGTTCTTAACATGATCTCTTTTTATAGACTAAATAGGAAATAATTATATATATCTTTATGTGTGTCTTTTCAAATATTCTCATAATATATGTAAATATACATTTATTAATATTTATAAGCCATTTTATGTTATATTTTTGTTTAATAAAATATTTGCTAATATTAAAATTATTTCTGATAAATAATATCTCCTAGTATCTTTTGTCCTGCTACATCATAAATTATATAATTTGGCTGTAGTTAATAGACTGAAAATTATTTTGTTGTCTACTTTATAAATAATTCTGTGATGATCATTATTGCATAGGTACCTCTGATCATTTATTCAATTCATTTTGAATCAATTCCTGCAAATAAAATTTGTTTCAAAAACTACACATATTTTAAATTTTAGTATGTATAAATTTTGAATCATATGATCAAATTCCCTTGGAATTTTGATTGGGATCTCATCAGATTTGTAGACTGGGTTAAGAAGAATTCACTCCCTGGCTCCTTTATCAGGTATGTTTGAGCACCTGCTATGAGTCAGGCACTAGAAGCACAGTAGTCAAACCAAAGAGCTGGTCATGATGGCATGTTTGCATGAAAGAGTCAAACCAGCCAGCACATGCATAACCTGAAGTCAGGATGTGCTGGGTGCTCTGAACAAAAGGTAAAGCGGAGAAAGAGAGAAATGGTGAGGAGGCGATGTTGTGTAGAATGATGTGAAGGTTTGTGGGATCGAGGTGATAGTTGAGGCTGCTTGGAAATATGCATAGGTGACCAGAAAAATAGAAACTTCCAAACTTCTGGTTCCAAAGTGCTCTAGGTGGCCCCAGATATTTTTTTTTAAAAGACTTGTATTTACAAGTAAAATAATTGATGTTTTTTGTGTAATAGACTCTTAATCCTTAAGGAGAGCTGTCAGTGGCAGGAAGAGACTGACAGACTCAGTGTTGAACCTGCTGGATCCCACACCTGCTACAACCCAGACAGCCACACAGGGGCCGGGGGTGGCATGGAGCTGTCCTCTGGGTGGGCAAGGGGGGCCTGCACAGAGGCTCAGTCCCAAGCAAGTGTGCCATGGGAGGGCAGAGTGGAAGGAAAGACCAGGACTCAGACTCTGCTGCCCACCTGCCTCTCCCCAGGGCCTTTGCCGCGATGGTGGGGACCTGGCTGGACCAGGTCCAGGGTTTGGGGCAGCCCCTTCCTTTCACCTGGTTCGAGGTAGAGCAGGCCTTGGTGCCCGTCAACTCCCCTGCCTCATACCTGGTGGGCCATGCCCAAAATCTATGCTTGGAGCTGCAGCACCTTGAGCCCACCGAGGCAACTCAACAAGGTGAGGGGGACTGATCACCTGGGCAGATCATCGGGGGAGGGCAGGCTCGCGGGCTGCAGTTCCCTTAAAGGCGGTGGCATCTTTCCTGCCTGCGCAAAGTCACAGGAAAGCCAGGTGTGTGAGTCAATCTGTCTCTTTCTCCTGCTCCAGGTCCACGCCCAGAGCTCCAGAGCTCTCCAGAGCCAGAGGAAGGGCCTGCTCAGGGGCCAGAGCCTGGTCCAATGAGAGGCCCTGGCTGGGCCTGGCCTGGCCCGAGGCAGTACCTGAAGCCATTATGGAGCCAGCTACTGGCTGCGCTGGAAGCCTTCTCTCTCTCTGTCCTAAGAGTTCTAGGCAGTTACCTCAAATAACTAAGAGGAATACATCCCAACTATCCTATGTAATAAAGAGGGGCTATGCTAATTGACTGTCATACTCTCACAAGATGGCAGCGCCCACAGCCACAAGATGGCAGTGCCCAGTCCCCTCAGCCCCACCTCATCCAGCCTCAGTCCCCCAGTCTCCTCAGTCCCACCTCATCCAGCCTCAGTCCCAATCCCCTCAGCCTTGCCTCATCCAGCCTCAGTCCCCCAGTCCTCTCAGCCCTGCCTCATCCAGCTGGAGTCCCCCAATCCCCTCAGCCCTGCAGGGAAAGGCAGTTGGGGGCAATCAGGCTGGCAGGGGAGGGCAGTTAGAGGTGATCGGGCCGGCAAGGGAGGAGTTAGGCATCAATCAGGCTGGCAGGGGAGTAGTTAGGAGGCTATCAGGCTGGCAGGAAGAGGCTGTTAGGGGCAATGAGGTAGGCAGGCAAGTGGTTAGGAGCCAGCAGTCCTGGATTGTGAGAGGGAGGATCAGGCCTAAACTGGCAGTTGGACATTCCCTGAGGGGTCCCAGATTGGAGAGGGTGCAGATTGTGCTGAGGGTCCCCCCACCGAGTGCACGAATTTCATGCACCAGGCCTTTATTATATTTATAATAGTAAATAATGATAATTTCCAAAAATACCTAGCTATTTATGTAGACTATAATCCATTAAATTAAATACTCTTGAACAAATAGAAATATATTGTTGATTAAAATATGTGTAGACAATATTTACTCATGTACACTGACATAAAATTATATACATACATACATATATATATATATATATATATATATGCGCTGATATGGAAGGATGCTCACTATAAAATACATTTAAAAATAATAACTTCTAAAACATTTAATCTTTCTGATAATTAAACAAGTATAAACTAATAAAATGAAGAAATAAAATTTGGAAATGTATACACCAAAATGTTAATGCTAGTGAACTCCAGCAAGTGGGACAATTAGAAATGGTGGTTTCTTCTCTTTTTGCTTAGTATAGTTTCTGCCTTTTGTACAAGGATCATATATTCATTATATGACATTTTAAGAGTAAATATTCATATATGTTACACTTCAAGGGTCTTTAGAATTCAATAATCTTGCCTTACGATAATATCTTTCTAAACTTTCCCAAGTGCTATTTTATATCTTGAAATGGTCTCATTAAAAGCAAAAATTATTTAATGGGCTACATTCCACTTCCCTCAGAGTTTAGTTTGATTTGCTATTTGAACAGTGATAGCCACTAGAGTAGCTGTTAACAATATTAATTCACAGGTTGTAGCTAAAATAATTCAAAACAACTCCCTCCACTAAACACTTCCTGAATCATTTCCCTTCCTCCATGAGCCCAGAATTTAACTCACCAGTCAGACTCAGCTTAGGAGGAGGCAATGGTTCCACTGGACCAGGACGGTACGGAAACAAGGTATGCAGCCGTGGTTCTACCGGAGGGGCCATAGTTCACTGACACCACCACTGGAACAATCTACAATTAAAATGAAAACCACCATGTCAGAAAATTCTAAGCAGAAAGGACAAAGGAACGCCACTGGTGAGTATTTCAAAAGGAGGCTCGCTGTGCAAGAGGGGTCCGTTCAGTGCTGTGGCCCAATCATCCAAAGCTCATCGTTCTCATGTGAGCAGCACTCTTGCTCTGAGGGGAGACACATTTCCTTTCTTTCATTTCATATTTGCTTTCAAGGCAAACCAGCTAGCTGGTCAATACACCAAGCCAACACTCCTCAGGTATCCAACAAGAGAAACTTAAAGCTTTAAGTGAGTTTTAAATTTTAATTAGTGTAAATTTAATTTTAAAAAGTTCTATGTGGATAATATGGACCCTATGAGACAGGGTACTTCAAGACACTAGGAAACCGTTGTGAAACAGTCATCCCCGAATCTCGGGACACCTTTCCTCCACAGGTCCACAGAGAAGAAATGTACGGAGCCCTTAGTGATCACAGTAGAAACAGGAAGCTCACCATCCCACATGTCCCCACTGCCCTTCCCCTCACCACCTCCTCCTGGGCTGAGGCACCTCCTTCAGGAGCAGTTTGACACGAAACTGCCCCATGTCCCTTGCAATTCGGCCTGTTCTGGCCAAGGGTTCATGCCAGAGTCTCATAGCTGACTTCTGAGACACTATTTTCCTCCCTGATGAGAAGCACAACAGCTAAGAGAGGACTGTTTCCTTCTCTTCGGTGCTGGGGGCTGTTGCCACCTTCTGGCTGCTGGCAGCCATCATGTAGCCACGAGGGAACAGCGGAAAGAAAGGAGCTAACCCTGACCTTACTGAGCAGCTGAATTCAATCCTGGATCCACCTGCCTGCAGATTCGTTATTTTGTGAGAAAAACAAATCCCTGTTGTTCAAGCCACGTTTCATCACTATCCTGTTCCTTACAATTCTCAGCTTCCTCACTGAATGAGATATTTAAAAGTCCTGAGGGTGGACAAGATTGTATGATTCCACGGTATTGTAAAAAAAAAAAAAAAAAAAAAAAAAGTGTAAGTGTGGGAGCAGAGAGGAGGAGAGAGGTAAGATGGAGATGCCTGAAAGAACACCAGCCTTCCACCGACTCCAGAGGGAGACGTTGGGACACAGGGCATGGCACAGCTCTAAGCTGGGCTGGGAGAGTGTGATGCCAATGAGGATCTCAAAGTGTGACCGCAGAAAAGGGGTGAGGGAGAGACAAGACTGCAAAAGAAGCTAAGGTCGGATCATGGAGGGCCTGGACGCACACGCTAAGGATTTGGGACTCATTTCTAAATCCATAGGAGACCACTGTTAGTTTTCATAAGAAACATGATTATGCCGAAACTGGTTTGGCTCAGTGGATAGAGCGTCGGCCTGGGGACTGAAAGGTCCCAGGTTCGATTCCGGTCAAGGGCATGTACCTTGGTTGGGGGCACATCCCTAGTAGGGGATGTGTAGGAGGCAGCTGATCGATGTTTCTCTCTCATTGATGTTTCTAACTCTCTCTCTCTCTCCCTTCCTCTCTGTAAAAAATCAATAAAATATATTAAAAAAAAAAAAGAAACGAAACATGATCATATTTACATTTTCAAAAGATCCTTCGGGCTGCCGGTAGAGAATGCTTAGGGACCCGGCGATACTAGAGGTTGACAGGTCACAGAGAACACATGGGATCAGGAGGCCCTGAAATCAATGTGGCTTAGTACTCTCCGTGCTAACCTGGATGGCTTCACACTAGAATCGTTTATCAGGAATGTTAAGGTTGAAATCTATCACCAAGTTATGGCTAGAAGTTATAATAAAGTAGCAAAATATGCTGTATCTGTTCTTAGACCAAGAGACTCTAAGAACAAAGTGGAGAATTTGCTAAATATCAGTATTTACTAAAGTGCTAAGGAAAAGGGTGTGGACTCAGCTCAGAGATAGAAAAATAGGTCAGTGGCACATAAGAGGCACCAAAACAAACTTACATCTAGAAGCTTGAAAAATAATGGTAGCATTGCAGGTGGCTGGAGCAGACACGTACGAATCAATAAGGAGGCAAGACAAAGGGGGAAGAGAGAAATTGGATCAATTATGAAAATCGGTGCCCTGCCGCCTCTCTTCCAGGCCCAGGTTGGGCCCCTGGCTGCCTCTTTGACGGACTGCACTGGGCCCTAAAGCCGCCTCTTTGCCAGGCCTGCGTAGAGTCCATGTTGCTTCTAGGACCTCTGCTAGGTCCCAGCTGCCTTTCTGCTCAGCTGCACAGGGCCCGACAGCGACCTTTCTGAGATCCTGCATATGGCCTCATGTTGCATCTCTGCCAGGCCTGCATGACTCTGTGAAAAGCAGTATGAGGTGCCCATTCGATGGATGTAGGAAGAGCACCCACGGGCTGGGCTTCTGAAGCTGCCCTGTACATCAAGTCCTGCCCTCTCTCTGCAGCCAGCTTGCCCACAGCATCCAGAATCCAGATCTGCCCTTAATGCCAGAGCTGAAAGGGACTCCTCTTGAGAGCATTCATGCTAACAAATTGTAGCTGAGAATCTGTGGGACCCCGAGGGTCTAGGAAACCCCTGAAATAATGTACAAAGTATCATATTGCATTTTCCCCAAAAGGCTTTCATTGGATTTTCCATCATCTCCTCCCAAAATGTTCAAGAAGCTCTGACCAATGGGGTCCCTTGGTAACATGAGGGAGGAAACAGAGCAGTGACGTGATTGGCTCACAGCTCCGCAGCCAGGAAGCCGTGGAGCTGGAATAGACCTTGTGGGCGGGCAGGCTCCATCCCGCTCCACCTCTGCTTGGGATCTAGAGCAGAAATCCACAGCGGGTCCTCCCCTCTCTCACCGCCTCCTGCAGAGTCAGGCACTGTGTTCCCGCCCTTCTGAAAACCCCCTCCTTTCTGCATTGGTGAGTCTGTTGCCTCCTAACTCTCCTCCAACCTCTCCCATTGCTCTTTCTCTGTGCACTTTACTGAATACCTTGTTCCTGACCTCCCTTTAGATGTGGACATGTCTGAGATGTCTCTTCAGTCCCCTCTCATTCCTTTTCCCCGCAGGCCTCATCTCCTGAGACCCTTACTGGCTACAGAGTGTGCTGTGACCCCACAGAGGACCTACTAGGACCCTGTGTAGGACCCCGAATCCCTGATCCTCCAAACGTAACCTCAGCCTCGTTGTGCCCAGAGGGAATGTGGCCTGGGAATGTATCTCATTAGGATTTACTAGAGTCCCAATGCACGAAATTCATGCAAGGGGCTTGGTTCTCGCAGCCCAGGCTTCGTCTGGAAGGACTCTGGAAGGATGTCCGGAAGGTTGTTTGGCTGTTTGGTCTAATTAGCATATTATGCTTTTATTATTATAGACTAGGGGTCCAGTGCACGAATTTGTGCACCTTGAAAGGAACTGTGGGCCACGAGGCTGCAGTAGGCACAGGGGCGGCTCTCGGCTCATCCTCCATGCCCCCACCTGGCCCCTTCCACCATGTTGCCACCCCCCAGACCCCTGTCTGCTGGCAGCCCCACTCCCACTACTGCCACTCCCATGCGCTGATGGCGCTGGCCCTGGTCACAACCACTGGTGGTGTGGAGCGATTGGGGCCTGCGCCGTCAGCAGGTGCGAGTGGCGGCTGCTGCCCCAATCACCTCTCAGGAGCAGGTGGAGGTGGAAAAGCCCTCAGGGGTGATCAGGGCTGGCAGCCGCGTTTGCACCTGCTGATGGCACTGAGTGATTGGGATGGGAGCCGGGCACCAGCAGTGGGTGCGAGCGGGGCCGGCACTGGCAGCAGGTGGGAGCAATGGGCAGGACTGAAGTGTGCAGGAGCAAAGCATTTTCAGTAACCACCAGAGGCTCGCCCTGATGACAGTGTCTGGTGCCCCTGCTCACCTGCTCCACCATCCTGCCATGGCCAATGCCTGCCAAGTTCCGCACATGCCCTCTGGTGGTCAGCGCATGTCATAGCGACCACTTGTTCTGTTGTTCCAGCTGTTCACCTGTTTGGTCTATTTGCATATTCGCCTTTTATTTTATAGGATTAGTGTCCACAGAAATAATCTTTGTTAAGAATGAGATCGCTACCCTAGTTGGTTTGACTCAGTGGTTAGCATGTTGACCTGTGGACCGAAGAATCCTGAGTTTGATTCTGGTCAAGGGCATGCACCTCAGTTGCTGTGGGGTGATGCGGGGGTCATGCTCTGTGGGAAGGACTGTCATTCTCTGCGGCCACATTAGTTTTCAGGCTGTGAGTGTGACAGTCCCAAGTAAAACATCAGGAGAAATACCTGAGTCAGGAAGAGTGCACGCCGCACATGTGGGGTAACAATTTAGATATATAACACTCAGGTTGCTGGTGAGGAAGACTCCTGTGCCCACCCCCTGGCTCTACTCACACATGCACAGACAGGCGCACCCAGAGGCACACACAGGCCCACACACTCACAGGCACACTCACACACAGGCCCACAGGCCCACATGAGCACACTCACACGCAGGCTCACATATGCACACACATACCAGGTTCAAAGAGGGAGGTGAGAGGAAACAGGACAGAGTTGCCGCCTCTGGAGCAGCGCAGGGCCAGCAGGAAGCACCCACCAGGTCATCAGGAAACCAGGGTTCTGTCCACATCGGTATGGTGTTGGTCAAGTCACTTTCTGCTTATGAACCAAGTGGTTCACTCCCTTGTCAATGAGGAGATGGAACTGTGTGCTCCCTAAGATTCCTCCCAGTTCTTCAACTCAAGCATCTAGAAATATAAATTAAGAAACATTAGCTCTTGTGATTGGAAAAGTTGCATTTACCCATTTTAGCCACGAGAGGGAGATGTGCAACCGTTAAGGGCTGGGTTTTATTTTCTTATTTGAGATTTGGTAGCTAGAAGGTATTCCTGCCCTGTGCTTAATGCTGACACTTTAAGGCAAGGCAAAGGAATTCTTGGATTTCTCCACTCTCTTCATCATCTGTGATCTTCAGAAAAAGTCAGGGGAAGTCACCTTTTCCAATTTAAATTTATCAACAAAACCTCCTATAGAGCACATTTAAAAAGAAGTATTCAGCCCTAGCTGGTTTGGCTCAGGGGATAAAGTGTCGGCCTACAGACTGAAGGGTCCCAGGTTCAAGTCCAGTCAAGGGCACATGCCTGGGTTGCTGACGCGATCCTCAGTAGGGGTCGTGCAGGAGGCAGCCGATCAATGATTCTCTCTCATCATTGATGTTTCTATCTCTGTCTCCCTCTCCCTTCCTCTCTGAAATCAATAAAAATATTTTAAAAAATTTACTTCCTCCCTTTTTCTGCCCTAAACACTTAGCCCAGTAAACCACATGTGCCTGTCGGATGAGTGAGTAAATGCCCTGATGAGCCAGGAGCAGTGCCGCTGCTTAAAGATGGATCTTCAATGTTCTCTTCTCTTTTAGGGTAGAAGTCCGTGACCTCGTAGGCCTTCGAGATGCCATGAGAAGTACAATCATCCTCATGCTTGACTTGGACACTGTCTTCACCCGCTGAGTCATTATTATTATTGTTATTGTTATTATTTTTTAGCCAAAGCAAAGTTTATTAGAGACAGTAAAGTAAGAAAGCTCTCTGCAGCAGTGAGAGGTCCCCAGCCGGTTGCCCTATTATTATTATTTTTAATCCTCATGGGAGGATATGTTTTTATTGATTTCAGAGAGAGAGGAAGAAGGAGAGAGAGAGAGAGAGAGAGAGAGAGAGAGAGAGAGAGAGATACCAGAGAAACGGATGGGTTGCCTCCCATCTGCTCCCTGACCCAGTATCAAACCCAAAACCTTGGTACACAAGACGACCCTCCAACTACCAAGCACCCAGCCAGGGCTCCCGTATGTCATTATCAGTTTCGATTGGTTCATTATATAATTCTCCATCTTATTTCATTATCTTCCATTTCAACTAATTCATTTATGTGTACAAGGGAAAGGAGCATGTGATGTAACAGTCACAGGCAAGACTTCCCAGACCCCCGCTTCTCTCCCTGGAGTCAGCCACTGCCTTTAGCTCCCGGAGGCGCCTCTGCAGAGAGGCTGTGCCTGTGCAGATGTGTGCACTGCAGTGTCTGCTCACACGTAGCTGCACAGGAGGCCCATGTGCCACGCAGGAGCTCACAGCGGTCAGGGCAGCCACGTGGGGTATGAGTGCCAAGTGCACAGGGAGTCCCCACAGGGGTGGATCCAGCAAAGGTGGTGGGGGGGGGCTGGGGAGGCATGGCAGTCGGCACAGCACAGGAAGGGTATGTGGAACAATGTTACTATTGCTCAACTAAAGGGGGACAGCTGTCCTAGCTCTGTGTTCTGGTCAGGGTGACGCAAAATTTCACCCCAGCTGCCCAGGTGTGTTTCACAGTCAGAAACAAGAGGGTGAGGTGTAAACAGTGCAGCCATTTCTTTTTCAAGTCATCTGTAATAAGACCAAAGTGCTAGTTCTAGGATGCATAGACAATGCTGACCCTCAGAGAGCTTACAAACTAGGTAACTGAAGAGAGATAAATGGAAATATCTATAGTTAAATCAAAAATTTAAATTACTAATACAGGTAAGGGGAAAACAAATGAATATATATATATATATATGTATATATATATATACATATATATATATATTATATGGCTTGAGAGAGAGAAAGAGAGGAGAGAGAGAGAGAGAGAGAGAGAGAGAGAGAGAGAGAGAGAGAGAACCATTGATGTGAGAGAGAAACATGGATCGGTTGCCTCCTGTATGTGCCCTAACTGGGGATCGAACCCGCAACCTTTTTGGTGTATGGGATGATGCTCCAACCAACTGACCCAGCTGGCCAAAGCTAGATTAATATTTTAATTAACCACAAATGTGACACAAACCAACAGTGTGATGTGGTTGTAGACTGAATTCTTAAACATTTCATTTAAAAGAGATATCTCCTAATTCCTGTAATTTGAATGGCATATTTTAAATCAAAATAAAGCATCTTTTGGAGAACAAAAAGTTTGTTTTCTGGGTCACATACAAGTTGCGATTAGCAGCCGCAGGGGTGTAATCAAGAGAACACAGGCTTAGAGGGGCCATGGTGTTGGGCTTTGGCTGTTTCGAACGTCACCGGAGCAAGGTGACAGACATAGCGGACACTATTCCAGGGAGCAGAATAAGTTCAGAGGATGAAATTTCCTGGGAAACTGGTCTTCATTCAGCACATGGACAAAACTCCTCAGAAATGGAACCACCCCACTACTGGGGTTGGGGGAGCTGTCACTGAGGAAACACCCCTGTGAAAGAGATGAATGCATAGCAACCTGTGACGAATGGGCACATGCTACCACGGAATAAACCCAAGCTCACATCATTAGATCCTGAGACAGTTGCTCTGTTATAACTTCTCCTGTATCCCGTCCCTCCCGCGCATGCCCTCAGGATCTGACTCGTCCACTCTCTGAAGAAGGCGAGCGTGATGGCGGAAGAATTGGCGTTTGTTTCCAAATGCACGAGCTGGAAGAACCTGCAAGGTTTGCAGAAAAGGTCGCGGAGGAAGAGTGTTTCCCATTGACAAACGTGCTGTTTTGTTTTGTAATTCAGTACATGAGCGAGAGTGAGTGGGAGTGACCAGAGGAAATGCTCAGCACTAGAAAGAAGCAGCCTGGTAGGACTGTCCTCCCCAATAAAAATGACTGACAGCAATCAAACAAGGAAGGGGACGTAACTTAATGAAATAAAGAAGCGAGGGACTCAGGAGAGGCGGGATAAAGAAGATTCTGGAGAAAAACAGAGAAGGACGGCTCTGCTCAGCTCCTCATTCAGCTTCCAGCTCCATCCTACATGCTCACCTCCAGATCCTGAGAATTTTCACTAATACCCCCAATGCACACATGTCCCTCTCCTGGCAGGAATGGGTGCTGGGCGTCCACAGGGGCATCAAAGTGGAGGGAGTGCCCAGTGGGCTGTCGCTAGCAGAGGTCCAGGCTCCGCACTCAGTCAGGAAAACGAGCTGGAGGTGTCCTCATGGTGCGCACACCTTTTTCTGGAATGCGACCCAGGGGAAGCCTCAGAGAGCAATCTGCCCTCGGGGCACTCAGACCCCAGAAGAGCTTACCTCCTGTCCCATCACTTCTCCTGAGTTACCAGAAACGATCGTGGGCTTAATGCCATTCGATCGAAGGCAGCTAGGGGCACACCAGTCGTTGAACCAGTTGGGCTTATCACTGTTAAATGGGGGAAGGATATACATGGCAGGGGACCAGGAGCTGTGGGTGTCTCACTGAGAGAGTGTTAGAAAGAGCTTGCAGGGTTTGGGCTGCTAGATGACTTGGGGGAAGGTTTAAGGGTATGAAGTTAGGTTGTGGATTAGATGCTGTCAGAAGCAGGGGTCATTCTATGATTAAATATTTTAGAAGATTTTATCTAGAGGAACAGAAAACAATAATAATAATAAAAAAGGCACCAGGATCTGATATCAGAATCGTTCAGGGACAGTCCCTGCAGAGGGGAGTCTGCCTGGTGACAGGAGCCAGAGGTGCGGCTTCCCAGGCTGAGCTGTCACGGGTCAGAGGTGTCACTTCTATACTAACCCTCAAATGTCCTTTATCACGGGATTCAAAACCCTCCACCAGCACAGTACTTTTAAAAACTTACTGGGAAAATGCTCCTGTTAGAGAGCATACCATGGAGAGTCCCTGTGTCCCTTGCTATCTCACCTGGCCTCTGACTATGCATTTGTCCGGAATTCTGTCTTATTTTTCTTTAAATACTACACATTTTTTAAAAGTCCTAAAAATTATCTAAGACTCAGCCAACTGCCGCCTCCTTCCCGGGCCTCTTGGATGCCTCTGGGCGGTCCCTTCCTCAGGACTCCGGAGGAGCCTGCGCTCTGATCAACGCATCTGAGATACGTCCGTGCCGTAGTCGTCGGATGCACACGTTTCACATTCTGCCCAAGACTGCGAACTTTCAGACAGCAGCCACCGGCGTTCCATAACAACAGTCAGCCCACCACAGGCTGTTTCCTTTTTGATCTTATATCTGATCAAAGGAGAAAATGGAGCCATTCTGTCTGTTCTTGGGAGGAGAACTCAATTACCACCGACAGGTCAGTAAACAGGTCAGTAAACAGGCCATTTATGGTTTTTATTTTAAATACTAGAGGCCCAGTGCGAGAATTTGTGCATGGGTGGGGTCCCTCAGCCTGGCTGGCCACCGGGGCTGATTGGGGCCAGGGAGGTTGGCTGTGGGAGCACACTCACCACAAGGGGGCAGCTCTTGCATTGAGCGTCTGCCCCCTGGTGGTCAGTGTGCATCATAGCGACTGGTAACTGGCTGTTAGTTCATTCTGTTGCTTAGGCTTTTATATATATAGATAAACTTACTGATTTCAGAGAGGAAGAGAGAGGGAGATAGATACATCAATGATGAGAATCATTGATTATCTACTTCCTGCGCACCCCCTACTGGGGAAGCCAACAACCCAGGCAAGTGTCCTAACTGACCAGGAATTGAACCATGACCTCCTGGTTCATAGGTCAAAGCTCTACCACTGAGCCACGCCGGCCAGGCCAGCTGGTTGTATTTTAAAAGCTGAAGGGATAAGCTTTGTGTGGAAGGGTCAAAAGGAGCTGAAGGCCAGATGGGTGGGCACCCCTTGAGGACCAAGGAGCCACCCGTGGGAACTTAGGGCCGAGGTAGGGCGTGCTCTATGTGAGGAAAAGGACAGCAGCTTCCAGTCGCTGGGACCTCTGAGAGTAGGAGGAGGACAATGACCAGGGCTCAGAAGGGGTTGGACTGAGGTTACTCTGGGCACAGCCTTGGGACATGAGGGGCAGTGTGGGTCTTCCTTATCTGGGGGAGTCTGGGGGGGGGTCAGTTAGGACCTCAAGAAATGGGGGCCTCAGGAATCCAGGGAGGAGCACACGTGGAAAGCAGCAGTGTGGGAACGGAGTCACCACAAAGCAGCCCTGGCCGGTGCTGCCAGCAGACAGGTGGGCACAGAGGGCACGGCCACAGTGGCAGCAGCGCCCTCAGGCACTGGCCCTGCCACTCCCGGGACCCCCTGGTGTGGACAGTATGGGT